>NC_051157.2:171264776-171499246 GCF_013339745.2 Dermacentor silvarum
CGATTGGTGACATATCAAACTGCGACATCGTGCCCCGCTGCAGGGCAGCAGAAGAGCGGAGTGGCTGCAGCGCATCGGACTGACGGTGTCTAAACAGCGCCAGCATCTACGCGTTTCCGGCCGTTACTTCACGTTGAAGGATTGCCACAATAGAGTTCAGCGTGTCTGGTATTCAGGTAAACTCAAGCGCAAATCTACTAGCCGTTTTACCACGTTTTAAGCGATGACCGGAGGGCTAAACGAGAACTGCTTGCATGGTGCAGCCTCCTTGGGGGCACAAGGCTCAACCAATCACACAGCTAATATAGCAGTAACCAAGCATTTTTTCTACTTTGCGGCTGACTTAAATTTTTGGCAGTAGCGTAATCTGGAACACGTTGTATTTTTATGTGTTTAAAATGTTTTACACTTTGTTACAGGAATATTTGATACGATCCGTCCCGGACCGTGAACGAAAGGGGGGGCCGGGGAACTCGCGTCCTAGATACGACACACAGCGTGGTGGTAGTGAACGCTCACTGAACGCCGAGGAGGAGGAATAAACATTTTATTGAAATAGCAGACTGAGGTTTTTGCGGGTGAAGCCCCTATTCCAGGGCCCCACTGGCTCTAGCGGCTCGTTCGGCTTGGTCCAAGGTTGCCTGCTGGCTTCCCAGGTCCTGCCGGGCGAGTCGCGCCTCCCACGACCTTTCAAGTTCGTTGCGTGTAACGAGGGGTGAGTTTCCCTCTGCTGGTCTTTGTTTGCAATGCCAAGGGATATGTATGAGGGTTGGTGTGTCGCTGCACCAAGGACAGCAGTCATCGTATTGGGACGGGTGTATTTTGCTGAGTGTGTGTATATTGGGATATGTATTCGTTTGTAGGCGTCTCCAGTCGTGGGATTGCCAGCGTGTGAGTTTAGGGTGGGGTGGCGCCATTGTCTGTCTTGCGCGTCTTTGGCTGTCGAGGATATCTCGCGGCAGCGTAGGTATGAGGTATTCCTCCCGGGTCGATGTGTCCGCGGCTCGGAAAATTAGTCCTCGAGCCAGGCGGTCCACCCGTTCGTTTCCCTGTACACCTTCGTGAGCGGGGCACCATGTGATGATGTGATCTTCTCGAAGGTTGTTTCCTAGAATGCCTAGGACGCTCCGAGGGAGGACGCCCCTGAGAAACAGTCGGCAAACTTCTTGCGAATCCGTGAGAACGTGTGCAGATTGCCTCTTGCCCTCTGCCGCTCGTATGGCTAGTGCTATGGCCGCCGCTTCGGCCACGGCCGTGCTCTTGGTACGGATCGTAGCCGACGTGATTGCTTCGTTACCTCTAGTGACGACCGCAGCAAATGCTTTCAGCCTCGAGGGGTAGGGAGTTGCGTCTGTGTAGTGAGTGTTTGGGTCGTTGCGTAACCGTTCGAGTGCCACCGCTCTCGCTCGTCTGCGGCCGGCGTTAAACATGGGGTGCATGTTCTTGGGTATTGGGTGCACGTATATGCGTTCCCTGTCTTGTCTCGGTATTTGGTGCGTCTCCTCCCCGCAGAATTGGGGTGCCAAGGGGTAGTGAAGTCTCTGCAGTAAAGCTCTACCTTGGGTTGTCGAGTTGAGTCTCTCTCTCTGCGCGATCAAGACTGCCGCGGCGTGTTCATCGTACGTATTGTAAATACCCAGACTCTCCAGACGCTCTGTGCCAGTGCAGTCAGGGAGGCCCAGTGCAGCTTTGTAGGCAGTGCGTATGAGTACGTTGGCCTGCTCTGCTTCACATCTGCGTGAAAGCTGGTATGGCAGAGCGTACGTAATGCGGCTGATGACGAAGGCTTCTACCAGTCTCCTGGTGTCGTCCTCCCTCATGCCGTCCTTACTGCGAGCGATTCTTCTTATGAGTCTCGATACGCTCCTGGAGGTGTGTTTGAGTTTGTTTAGCGTTGACGATACGCTGCCCGCCTCCTGAATTAGCATGCCTAGCACCTGGAGCTCCTGCACTTGTTTGACCTGGCTTCCGTTGATCTCCAGATTGAGGATGGGGGAGCGTGTCTGCTGGGTGTTTTTAGGTCTTATTTGTATAAATTCTGATTTTTCTGGTGCACATCTGATGCCAGCCCTTCTCGCGTGGTCCTCAATTGTGTTGATCGCTCTTTGTAGAGTCTCTTGTCTGTGCCCGTAGGACCCCTTAGTTGCCCAAAGGGTGACGTCCTCCGCGTAGATAGCTACTCCAAGTTCCGGGTCTTCCTCCAACGCTAGAGCCAATTTCCTCATCCCTATGTTGAAAAGTAGTGGGGAGAGTATAGAGCCTTGTGGAGTGCCCTTGTTAGCCATGTTAATCGTGTCGGATCGTAGGTGGCCCAGCCCTATGGTCGCCGTTCTGCCTTTGAGAAAACTGTGCACGTAACTGTAGATCCTCTTCCCACAGCCTACTTCTTGTAGGCCGATGAGTATCGCGTCATGTGATATGTTGTCAAAGGCCTTCTGCAGGTCTAAGGCAAGCAGGATTCTGTTCATGCTTCTGGGTGGTGGGTTGAGAACCTCGTCCCGAAGTAGGAGGAAGACGTCCTGCGTGGAAACCCCATGTCGGAAACCGTACATCGAATTTGGTAGGAGTTCGTTGCCCTCTAAGTATCTCCCGAGCCGTGTTTGGATGACCTTTTCGAAAAGTTTGCCAAGGCAAGAGGTTAACGAGATTGGTCGGAGGTTCTGTAGCGATTTTGGTTTCCCCGGCTTAGGTATTAAAATGATTTCAGCTTCTTTCCATTCAGGTGGTATGGACCCTCCTATCTTCCAAACCGTGTCGTTGAAGATCTGCGTTAGTTTCTCTAAAGCTTCGGTGCCCAGGTTTCTGATTATGGCGTTTGTGATACGATCCGGTCCGGGCGCCGTGTTCCTCTTAAAGGATAGCGCTGCAGCGTATACTTCTGCCGACGATATCGGTTCGTCAAGGGTGGGATTAGCCGGTCCCGTATAACTTGGTGTGGTGGTTGGGGTCACCCTTTCTCCCACGTACGTGTTTTGGAGCTCTTTCAGTAGCTCCTCGTCTGAGCCTGCGTAGTTGTTAGCTATGCGCCTGAGGGCGAGCGCCGTTTCTCTCCGCGTGGTTGCAGGGGTAAGCATACTGCGAAGGATTGCCCACGTTTTCTTCGTGCTTAGAGTGCCGCGGAGAGAGTCACAGAAATTCCTCCAGTTCGTAGTGCACAGCTCTTGCGAGTACGCATTGGCTGCCTCCGTGAGTTGTGCTACGCGCTCTCTAAGCTTTCGGTTGTGCCGCTGTTTCTTCCATCTTTTGGTGAGGCTTCTTCTTGCTTCCCAAAGATGGCTTAAATGGTTGTCGACCACTGGGTTTTTCTGCGTGGTTTGAAATTGTCTGGTGGCTTTTTCAGCCGCGTCCCGTAAATACCCCGTGAAATCTCGTATCGTGTTGAAGTTCGGGGCCTCAGTTTGGCATTCCCTAAATTTCTTCCAGTCTGTCAGACGTGCCGTGCCGATCGGATGTCTTATTTTTGCCGTTTGAATGGAGACACTGAGAATGTAATGGTCACTCCCCAATGTCTCGTCTAGGTTAGTCCAAGTGACTCCTCGTTCATCGCTTACGAAAGTGAGGTCAGGGGCCGTATCTCTTGACACGCTATTTCCCAGTCTGGTAGGCGAGTCAGGCTCCGTGACGAGGATCAGATCGTGAGTCTGAGTTGCCTTCAGTAGGCTGGTACCTTTGGCCGTGTCCCTTCTGTAACCCCACTCCGTGTGCCAGGCGTTGAAATCCCCTAGCAATACTACTCTATCGCCTCGTTTCGCGGTGTTCATGATGTGTAAGATAATTGGTGCGAAGTACGCCTTGTGATCTCGTGGCGAGCTGTATACATTTGCTACGATGTTCTTCGGGCGACCTCGCTTTACCGGCCATACCGTGGCTATTTGATGTGGTATTTCAATGCCCGGTATAGTTTCGACGCTCACCTCGAGATCCTTCCTGACCAATATTGCCGTCCCCGTGTGATCGGTGTTCTTGTGGAGTGTGTATCCTCTTATTGATCGTTTCGGTTTGCCTGCTTCTTGCAAGCATATAAGATCTGGTGCAATTGCCGCTGCTTCCACGAATTGTGTCAGTGCAGCTTCTTTGTTGTGCAGGGAACGGCAGTTCCACTGCCACAACTCGAGATTCTCTTGACTGCGTGTGTTTTGTTTAGCCATCATAGGAGCTCTCAAAATTTGTCTGCGTGTCAGTCGTTATCAAGACCTTGGAATCGCGGCCTCCGGGGCTTGTGTTTCCCCGTTTCCGTGTTTTTTTGACCCCTTTGATGGAGTCGTCGACATATTGCTTGAGATTTCCTATCTCCACAAAGAGAAGTTTGAGCTGGGTTTCTATGTTGCGTAGCTGTCCCTCCCCGTGTTGCGCCGCCGGGGTAGCGTATTGTGTCGTGTCCGTGTGCATTTGTGTTGCTTGGTTTTGTGTGTTCTGGCTTTGAGTCGTAGTTGCTAGATGTTGTTTGAGTGCTGCGAGTTCGGTCTGTAGTTCAGCAAGACTGGATTTAAGTTGCTTATTTTCTGCGATTATTCTCTGATATTCCTCACTTTGTATTATTGGGGTGGTCTTGGGAGCCGCGACCCTTGCCCAGCTTACCTGCGTGTTCGTAGGTGGCGTCGACTTCTGTCCCGCCGGTTCCGTGGTGGGTCGAGTGGGCAGCTGCGATCCGCCTGCTTGATGTTTCGGGCTGTTGTTTGTCGGTGAAGGCCTGGACGTTGAGCTCGATCCGCGTCGGGGTGGAGGCGGTGTCTTGGAGCGTGCTCGGACTCTACTTCGATCGTTGGGTGACGGAGTCCTCTGTCGGCTTGGCGATCGCGACTTCACTTGGTTGCAAAGTTCCGATTCCTCTTCCTCAGATGTAAACCATCGGATCGCCCTACCCTTTGGGCTGGGCGAGCGCTTTCTTGGTTGCCTGGCGGGTGTTCTCGGCTGTCTGAGTCGCTGTGTACAGCTGCGGTCACCTGTGACGTGTTCCCCTCCGCACGAGGCACACTTTGGCGCGCACATATGTCCGTCAAACGGGTCCCTCGTACCACATATGCGGCAGACGCGAGTGTCCGGTTGGGGGCACACATCTGTACGGTGCCCCTTGCTGTAGCAGGTCTTGCACACCTGCACCGTTGCTCTATACGGGTGGCAGGCTAGTTCTCCTCCACAGTAATACACAAAGCGCGGGAGAGTCGGGCCACAGAAGGTGATCGCTGCACTCTTCGTTTCCCCCATCATGCGTGCATGTATTATTTCCACCCCTTGCGTTCTCACCCGCAAGTTGGCCATGAGCGTTTCAGTAGGTGTGCTGGCTGGTATCCCGTGCACCACTCCCCTGAGGGCTTCTTCGCCAGTCGCCGCGTACACGTTTACGGCATGTTTGCGACCATTTAGTGTGAGCGTGGTTATGCGACGAATTCTCTCTGCCACTTCTTGTTCCGAGGTTGATATGATAACTATGTTCGATCCCGGCTTTATCCGTAACAGAAAGTGCTCACCTGTTACGGTGTGTTGGCAGGCGGATGAGACTGCCGCAGCCATCTCCGGGGTGGTGATTGTTCGTAGTGGTAAGCCCTGGTGGGGTCGAATCACTATCTTGAAGTCGTCTTTCGGAAACGGGGGGTATTTGATCCCCTTCCTTTTCCTTTGGGTTCGCAGTGGGTTTTCCTCTGGTTTTCGTTCTTCGGGTCTTCTTAGTCCCTGTTTCTTCTCTCTCGCTTGTTGTTTTCTTTGCCGCAAAGTGAGGACGGTGTGCCAGTCGTCCTCGGTGGTCGTTCGTTCAATAGTTTCACAGTGAGTTGTCGTTGGCTTGATGCCGTCGGTCTTGCTCGTCGAAGGTCCGGTAAGGTCCATGTCCTCTTCCGTCGTAGCAGAGGAACGCCCGTCGGCGTTCTTTGTGTCGAGCGCAGACGCCTCGGCCATCGTCAGCGTCTGCGTTGCCGGCACGACCGGCGCAGCTGCCAGCGTCTCCTACCTATCGGTAGGCTTGGCGCGGCTGCCACGTAGTGGAGGGCTTCTTCTGACGTGGCGGTGTAAATAACGGCTCCCGGGTCACAAAACTGGCGTCCACGGATTCCGGGTGACTTCACGAGTCAAATGGAGTCGAACTTTCCTGGGTGTTTAGGGCCGAACACACCAAAAAACATAGAACTGCGAAGCGCGATGTGAGTGCTTCCGCACTCCTCTACGCCACCTAGCGTCCCACTGAACGCCGAGCAGCTGTACTCGCGCTGTTTATTAGATGCAGTGAATCAATGTTGCCCACCGAGCTTCGGCGGGCCACTGAGCCGAGCGGGCCAACGGAAAATATGTCCGGGGTGACATCACACGATCGTCACACTCTCTTACCCCCAGTTTGTCTGTCCATGCAAACAACACAAACAAAAATAGTTAACCAGGCGAGTAACGGTCCGGCGGCCTCCGCTGTCGAGTACTCCGCCTGGGCACAGGTGTTGACGATCCGGGTTCTCCCTGAGCCAGTCGAGCTCCGTCCGGAGGGTCAGCAGTGACCGGCCTTGAAAATGGCACCGAACTTGGCAGTGGCTCAACTGGTGCCGCACAACTGGCGACGCTTGCCGCCTCTGGTGCTTCGCTGGCAGCGACCGGTGTTGCCGTTGGCCCCCCTGCGGGCTGGTCTTCTGAAGTGGCGGCCAAGGTTGCAGGCTGGGTCACGAGGCGAGGCCGAACATGGTCGGCGTGCCGGTGCCACGTGTTCCCGTCCGGTATGCGGACGAGTAGCGATGAGGCGCTGGCAGAAGATAGTACCTCTCCAGCGGACCAGGGTGGACCACGCCCACCATGAGGGCCAGGCCTTCCTTATCCAGCTGGCTGTAACGTTGCTCTGCAGCAAGAAGCCGACGGGAAGCAAACGACACAGGGCATTCCTGGCCATCCTTGTCCCGGTGCGCCAGGACGGCTGCAACGCCGTAAGGCGACGCATCTGCTGTAAGGACGACAGGCTTGTCCGGATCGAAGTGCACCAGCACTGGAGCCTTGGTGATTAGCTCCTTGCTGCGCTCGAATGCCACTTCCTGCTCCTTCTTCCAGGTCCACTGCTGACCATCTCGAAGCAGAAGATGGAGGGGCTGTAGATGCGCCGACAGGTTTGGTAGGAAACTCCTGTAGAAGTTGATGCGGCCGAGGTAGCTCTGAAGCTCCTTCTTGTTGTGGTGCTTTGACGCCTTGAGCACAGCATCAACTTTGCGGGGGGCTTGAGACAGGCCAGCCTGGGAAATGACGTGTCCAAGGTACTCAACGCTGGGGGCCAGGAAAACGCACTTTTCCAGTATGAGCTTGAGACCGGCGTCCTGCAATCGTGGCAGGACGTTGTGCAGGTTCTGCAGGGGGTCGCCGTCGTCGGTGCCAGTAACCAGGATGTCCTCCAATTACACCACCACGTGCCTCATGCCCCTGAAGAGGTTGTCCATCTCCCTCTGAAAGATGGCCGGGGCTGAGGCCACGCCAAAGGGTAAGCGCGTGTACGGGAAGAGCCCTATAGTTGTCAATATCGTGACATACGTCCGGGAGGCATCCTGGAGCACCAGCTGCTGGAAAGCGTCTCTGAGGTGGAACTTTGTGAACTTCTGTCCCCCGGACAACGCTGACCAGACATCTTCAATCCGGGGCAGCCGGTACTTCTCGATGGTAGTGACCTGGTTGATGGTAACCTTGAAATACCCGCAGATCCTGACACTGCCATCTCGTTTGAGGACTGGAACTATGGGAGCGGCCTGTAGGAGGGACGTGACGGCGGCTGTACGAGCCGTGCCGTCGTCCCTGGTCAGAAGGGCGAAGGCGGCGAGCCGAGCGA
Source organism: Dermacentor silvarum (assembly GCF_013339745.2). Taxonomy (NCBI): domain Eukaryota; kingdom Metazoa; phylum Arthropoda; class Arachnida; order Ixodida; family Ixodidae; genus Dermacentor; species Dermacentor silvarum. Next base: position 171,272,557 of record NC_051157.2, read on the forward strand.
CGGGGCTGCGACGACCAGCGTGGCTGGCTTTTGGAACAACACTGCGCGTGCCGAGCTTGCGCCCCGAGCACGCGCTGCGCTTCTTTTATTTTCTCCTTCGACAGCCGGCGCCAAGGCACCAGCTGAGAGCGCCGAACGAAGCGCCCCGCGCTGCGGCGTCGTTGGGCGCTACAGGGCCCCCCGCCCAGACGGAACGTCGAAATGGCGAGGCAGTTGAATCGTGGTTGAAAAGTGTCCGTGGCCAGTCCGAGTCGTCAACATGAAGGCATCAGGTCACCACCACCACTCAGGCGGGCGGCACTGGGAGCTCCGCAAGGGTCGAGGGACTCGCTGAACGGACGCTGTTGGGAGGGTCGCGTCCAGCCGGCGATATGCTGATCGGCCCATGCATCTTGAAGGAGGAACGGGGAGGCCTGTGAGGCGAATGGTACGCCGGCGGTACCCGCGCGAGCGTTGTCGGCGGCGTATTACGTGCCGCACCGTTACGTGGCGCGTAGGGTGCGCGCACGACCGATGGAGTTGAAGTGCTGGGCGGACCACGACGCGAGCAGTGCAGCTGGACGCGGCGCAGCCTGGCGGGGTACATAGCGACGGAATACGTCGCGAGTGAGCCACGAGCTGACCGGGAAAAGGGGGTCAAGGCCTGCAGGAGCGTCCGGTGGTTCGTTGACGCCTGACGTGGGATGCAGTGAGGGTCGTTGAAGGTCGTGACCCGTGTCCGCGGTGGTGGTAGCCGGCAGAGTCGGAGGCAGTGGGATCGGCGCGGTACCGAGCTCGCGCGCCGCCTCGGAGACCGGCTAAGCAGACCGCGTGGAAGGGTCGGGTGCCGTTGTTGCAGGAGCGATGGCGTTGGAGACAGACCCGATGGCGTGGGGCACGGTAGCCGGCGTTGGGTCGGCGATGTCTCCACTGTCGCCTGCCATCGTTGGGGGCGAGAAAGGCGATGACGTGGCCGGTGTCATGGTCGTGACGATACCCTCGGCGACAACATTGTGCGCATACTCGCACGAAAGAGACCCCTGGAGAGAGCCGGAGGCCGGGGACTGTGCGGTAGCGCATCGGGTGGTCGCCGAGACGGTATCGGGGCAAGTCGAGGGAGGAAGGCTTGCCTGGTGGTGGCTTCCGGGCACAGGTTGAGATGCGGGTAGCGCTGGCGGTGGGAACGCAGGCAGCGATTCGCGCACCGTGCGGTCAGCCACTGGAAGTGGGTGGTAGGCAGCGCCGAAGAAGTCGAGCACGCGCTGCCACAGTTCGTCGTACGGGCGCGGGCCAGGCGGTGGAACGCCGAGGTGGAGCTGGAGAGCAAGCGGCAGTACGTCGAGGAGTACCGCGTGCTTGAACTCCTGGATCCAGATGTGGTTAAGCTCCAGAGCGGCCTCGAACTGAGCGAACCATGCGCCGACGTAGCTGGACGAGAACGGCGGCAGTGGTGGGTCGAACTGCGGCTCCGGCCAGTGAGCCATGGCAGCGTGTCGCTCGGTGGAACGCGCGTTCTCCCGGGTCACCAATGTAGGAGGGACGTGACGGCGGCTGTACGAGCCGTGCCGTCGTCCCTGGTCAGAAGGGTGAAGGCGGCGAGCCGAGCGACGGGGCTGCGACGACCAGCGTGGCTGGCTTTTGGAACCACACTGCGCGTGCCGAGCTTGCGCCCCGAGCACGCGCTGCGCTTCTTTTATTTTCTCCTTCGACAGCCGGCGCCAAGGCACCAGCTGAGAGCGCCGAACGAAGCGCCCCGCGCTGCGGCGTCGTTGGGCGCTACAGGCCCAATCAGACGTCTTGACGGGCATCAGGATGCCCTCTCGCTGTAACCGTTGCAGCTCCTGGGTGACCCCGTCCTTCAGGGCGAACGACAGTGGGCGAGGCTTGAAAAAACGAGGCCGGGCTTCCTCAGGAACGTAAATGCTAGCCGTCGTACCAGCAAATGTGCCCACCCCCGGTTGGAACAGGGACTTGAAATCGGTCAGCAGGCTTGGGACGTCTTTAACCACATGTAGGACGGCCTCTTGGTACTCCGGCAACCCAACGCCCAGTGCGTGAATCAAGTTTCGGCCCAGCAGCGTCGGTGATGAACCCTTGGTTAAATAAAGGGGAAGGGTTGCCTCCCTGTCACCAAAGCGAACGCTGACCTGGGCCTGCCCCTGGACCTGGGCGAGCTGGCCGGAGTAGCGGCGCAGCATCACGCCTGAAGCCTCGACGGACACGTCGGGGAAAGTAGGCTTGAACAGTTTCCCGGCCATGACCGACACGCTGGCCCCTGTGTCCAGGTCCATGGAAATGGGGTGCGCGCAGACTTCAACGGTCAGCAGATACGGTGGCACAGACGACGGAACAAGGCCTGTGTGCCACATGTCGAAGATTGACGGGTTCTCAGCCACGACGTGGAGCCTGGCCGCTGAAGGACCCGCGCCTGCTTCCGCACGTCCCCGTCGCGAACGCTTGCGACGGCTAACCTGACCGCGGGATTGTGCGGAACCTGGGCTTGATCCAGGCTGCTGCTTCTGTCCGCTGTTCGTCCTCCCCCCTCGCAAAACCCGTGCGAGGTGCCCAGTTTTTCCGCACGTGATGCATTGTGCTTGGGAGAACTGGCACTGTGAGGGTGAGTGGTCACCACCGCAGCGACTGCACGTACCACCCTTTGTTGTCATCTTGTTTACCGTGGCTTCCGTCGACGGTGAGCCGGTCGCGCGTGCAATCTCGCCGGCGTCCTTGGCCGCAGCGTCCATTGCCTGCGCTGCTTTCACGACGTCGTCCAGCGAGGGATCAGGAAGCTCCAGGAGTCGTGTCTGCATGGTGGGGTTGTTTATCCCGCAGACGAAACGATCCCGGAGCAGCGAGTCGAGCTGGTCCCCGAAGGCGCAGGCACTCGCTAACCCTCGTAACGCAGCGACGAACTGACCGAGGGTCTCTCCTTCACGGCAGCTCCGGTTGTTGAAGCGGAAACGCTCCATTAACGTTGACGGTGCCGGGCTGAAATGCGACCGCAGTGTGTTGAGCAGCTCACTGAGCGTCTTGACATGCGGTGTGGCCGGCTTGAGAAAGTCGAGCCTGAAGACGCGGGTCCCGCAACTGGCCAGGAAAATGTCGCGCTGTTTTGCCTCGGGTGTGTCGTTCGCCCAGAAAAACACGTGAACTTGTTCCTCGTAGACTGGCCAGGCGGACCCATCACCCTCGAAAGATTTGAGCGTCCCGTACAGCGGCATGGCGGTAGGAACGGCGGGCGACGTTTCGGTGGCTTCCACAGATGTTCATGGATAAAAGCGTCTGAATAAAGGAATCTGTAAGAATGCACAGTGCATATCTTCCGATCGCATCCTCGTCGCCAGTGTCACGATCCGCCCCGGACCTTGAACGAAAGGGGGGGCCGAGGAACCCGCGTCCCAGATACGACACACAGCGTGGTGGTGGTGAACGCTGACTAAACGCCGAGCAGCTGTGCTCGCGCTGTTTATTAGATGCGGTGTATCAATGTTGCCCACCGAGCTTCGGCGGGCCACTGAGCCTAGCGGGCCAACGGAAAATATGGCTAGGGTGACATCACACGATCGTCACAATATTAGCTCTATATTTGGCTGGTTAAGCTCTGCGCCACCAGATGGCTGGACCATCACGCCGATCGGGCAGCTCACGTACGTCTACAAAGCTCCATCATCACAGCGGTATGGATGGGCTTTCGTTTACGCAGGGCCCGCACACTCTCAAGTTCAACAAATGGCCACAGAGGGCGAAATAAACCAAGCGTAGTACGTCGTCAAAAAGTTGCCCCGTTTAGTGCCGTAGTCTCCTCCTAGAGGCGCCGTAGTAAGCGCATTTCAACCAACAAACTTACTCCCACACTTATCGATGGGTTTTTATTTTATGACAAAGAGTACAAAATTTTTATTCCTAATTATACATTGTACTGTTGAGTAGAAACACTATTTTTTTCCAATATAAACGCAAAATAACGTTCATCAACATCGACCTCCCACGTGACCTCTCGCCTGGACTTTACTTCAATTTTTACCGTTATTTTCGGGTACACGGCAAGCACGGATTCATTGGTTGGTACACTTATGCTGGTTGCTTATTTGTGCTAAACCACTTTATTGCGCTTCAACACCTCGCGTTATTTAACTTGGGGTGAAGTGACGTGTTTGCGAGCTGAGATGTAAGCCCGAAAGCTAGGTTTTGGTCGTGAGCCATGCGGAACAAGTATGCATCGAAACGGGAGCCGGATTATGTTGTGACTGAGGATGGCAATACTGGTGAGTCGTTTAACATTGCTGCTTAAATCGTTATTTAATAATCGTCTCGTTAATTCACAGGCGGAGACAAGTTAACGAAGTAGATCCTGTATTACATATGGGTAGTCAGGACCCTCAGTTGCCGTTTTAGAAATAAACCGTTTAGTTGCGAGGCCGTCGTTATATACACAATCACGAACGAGAGAGCGATATCGGAACGCGCGTCACATTTTTATCTCGTTGTATCCGTGGCTATAGGCGACTGAGTAGCCTGATTAGCCTGGTCAATATATATTTCTTTCTTTTTTTCGAGTCCTCCGAAAACTTATTTCGACCACAAAACCGAATAAACCTTTGGCCAATTGAAGTGAAAGTACTGAATTGAATGTATTATATAGTTGCACGCATGATAATTCACCCATATTTCGTATTGGTTGGTTCTGATGTTCTTGCTGTTCAGTTTTGTTTACATTAGGGCATTTATTTTGCAGTAGTGAAACGGTGCATCACGTGCGTGCATAAAAAGAATGCATCATTTCTATTATCTTCATGTATTTCATGCCTTTGCTTGTGGAACCAGCAGTGTGATCTCTTCTAGTGTATAAATGGGCTCAAAAATGTTCTCATTTGTGATCCTAATAATACACGCATTGTTGTGTTGATACGCATTGTAGTTAGGCAGACATAAATTTTATGGACAGTACCAATATTTACTTAACATGCTGATGAAGCACCCTAGAACAAACAGTGTACATTTGCATGTGTTCTGCAGTCACAAACTATTACTATATATATATATATATATATATATATGTGTGTGTGTGTGTGTGTGTGTGTGTGTGTAAGTCACAGCTTTCTGCATTTCGTATTGCGAAATTGTGTTTTCCATTTCTGATGCAGTCAAAATTTCTGTTCCAGATATCCAGTAAAGAAGACCGCACCAGTGTAAAGCAACACACTACACACATTAAAGAGAAGCTACTGCCTGCTACAAGGCAATCGTGTGGACATTTGACGCTACTACAAGGTAACCAACACCAGTTTCAGAAATAAATATGCTTGATATACGCTGTATTAGCTTGCTAGTCTTGAGATACATTGTCATTTTTTGTAGCAGATGATATGAATGTTTGTTCATATTTAATGTGAAGCATAATTGGTTCAAACATAGAAAGCACTACACGAGTTTGGCTAATCTCTGTTGCATCTCACGTGTTACTGTTCTTCCCGAACAGAGTCTGCACCAAGCACATCTTGGCCCTCATCACAGGAGCTCTCATATATCTACACCAACAGGAAGGGGCTTGCAAGGCTTTTACACAACGAACAAAGAAGCGGATCCAGAAGTATTTGGATGAGATACCAAGTCTACGTAGGACTGTATCAAGACTGAAAAGAGCCTCAGCCGTCATTCCACCAGCACGGATATTGGCAGAGTCATCCAGGTACCTCAACAAAAGAAATTCTTCGTGTTCAGATGCACCTGCAACCTCTGAACAAGCATGGACGACGCTGGCCAAAAGAGTTCCATCAGTTTGCCCTTCCTTAATCAGCTTCCTGGCCTTGTAAAATTCAATTTGTGCCAAGTATAAATTTTTTCTATGAATGGAAGATTTTCATTTCCAGTTCTTGCTAGATATCATTCTTCTCCCTTACCCAAACATAAAGGTGAACCGATTCTTTGCTCATACTTAATGCCCGTCATTGTCTATTAGCATAACATCTTTGTAGCAGTATTCTCTACTGTATGTTGCCAAATTACTCTCCTGAATTAGCAGATGCGGCATCGGCATGTGTCTTGCATTAACCTTTGCACCGTGTGCTATCTAGAATTTCACTTTTCTTAATGTTATTGGCCTTCACTGCTTGCGAAGCAGAGTGGCTTTCTTGAATGCAAGCTTTCTAATTCCCATATTTAATTTCTGGTCTCGTTCAGTATTGCTCTTCTTGCTCAATAGCCTAGGTTTTTGCGCAAGCTACACTGAAGTGGTTGATTGCAGGATCTGGTTGCAGAAAATTGGTCGTGGTCGTTCTGTTACGTTTCTCCGATTTGACGGGCCTGGTAAGTTGCATTGAGAATCAGTCTGTCGAGGTAAGAACCTGCTCCTGCAGTCTGTACAGCGACATAGACTCCCAATTTACACGCACCGTGATTGGTGTTCCCCATTCCGTCCTTTCCTGGTGCAGCCACGGGCAAATTTTGCTTGTGGCCTTCCTTGGCCGCGATTTGGCGTCAACAGAGAGCAGCATACATGCTTACATGGTCCAAAGTGTAGGAAGTTGATAGCCACAAGGGTGGAAAGGCCCACAAAAGTGGCTGCAGAAAGTGATGTCCAAGAAAGCGACCTGTGGATATTGACAGAAAAGGGGGCACCGAGGGTCAGTGACACATTGGCGGCCCCGATAGACATTAATAAACGGGCAAGTTGGAAAGGAGGTATGCTAAAACGCACGGTAGTCCATGTTGCTGTGTTGGGTGCGGCAGCAGATGCCTGCATCACCCGATTGCTGCGGTATGCAAGTTGCTAATCTTCAATCCGCCTTTTGCATGCCCCGAGGGCGCATGCGCTGTACCCTAGAGGCGAGCGCCGAAAACGTTTTGTAGGGCGTCGGTGGTTCGTGCAGCTGATGACGCACGCGTGTGCAGCATAGCCAGGGGGGTGAATCTTCCTATATCTCCCATTCGTTCTCCTATAGCAGACGCTCAGTCGACGCTAGCGCCAAGGCGCACTTCAGTTAGGCCCTAGCGGATGGATGACGGTACTACGGTGGCGAAAAAAAGAAAAAAAAAGAAAGAAAAGCGGCGCGAATTTTTATACCCTCCCCTTTTCGCTATAGATCTTTATTTCTTCCTTTTTTTATGATAACGTTGTTCCGTTCGTTTCTCCTTTCCCTCTTAACTTTCCTATCCCTCTCCCATGCCTAGCCTCACCCTCCCCTTATGCCTCGCGCAACGCTTTTTTATTATTTCTTTAGCTGTCCGCGGCGCGCTCTTTTTTTTTTTGTCGCGGGCGTTATCAGACGCACCGCCGGACCGAAGCACCCGCTCCGCTTTGCGCAGTGTATTCTTTTTGCGTTTTCATGCACGCGGTCCCGTTCATTATTGCAATCAAGCAAGCATGTGCCCAAATTGTATTAAAAATAATTCCACTTACAACACAACAGTTCTTTGGACTCACTTTATTGTATTCGTTTGGGGAAACCAGAATTGGAGCAAAGAGTGCAACACGCTATAGAATGCAACAAAACGCGGATGGTGTTTCATGTATGCACATGTAAAAAACATTTATTGTAATGGCTCTAATGGCCAATGCGCAGAATAGCTTCTCACGGCCTGCTTTTCGCTCGGTCCATAAAATCCACCTCCGTGAAGTGCGCCGAGCATATTCTGCGGTTGTTGACCTTGTCTCTGGGCAAACCCATCAGGTCCATCGTTCCAGCGTAGGTTAGAAACGCTTCCATCCTGAAGAACGGTGAAGATCGTAAATTATAACATCGCAGTTGGAACATACAAACTGAGCTCGTTTCGCGTCACGGCAGAGTACTAGTTGTAATATGTCAACCTTAATTCTCAGAAACGCACTTTTAAATGGTGGCGACCAATCAGCTAGAAATAAGTACAAAGCGCACATCTGTACACGTGTTCCTTGCGAAACGCACAGGTGGTATTATATTTATAAGGAGCTTTATGTTCGCTGCTTGTTGACATAACGATTTCCTGCATCGCTGTGGTGTTTTCAAATCAACTAGCTGCCTAACCACCGGACAGCCATGTACGACTGCGCACAATTACTATCACAAATAAAAACCGGGAAGTAAACTGCGCAGTGCTCACTTGTTGCCTTTAGAGATGCGGTAGAATTTCACGTCGCACGGCTCACTTCGTCTTGATGTGTTCGCACGCCGTTTAACCACACACGAACAGCGACAGCTGCGAGACACTGCGGGGGAAAGCCGACAAACGTGCAACGGTAGGGCAAGGTAAATACACCTGGTAGCGAAGCTTCCATAGAAGCCCATACCAAGGTAAATATACCTGGTAGCGAAGTTTCCATAGAAGCCCATACGTTCAAAACATGGCGGTTCATCTGCGGATCATGGGGCTTAGCGCCATCTGTCTGAGGAGGGAACACTTCTGGCGGAAGAAAAGATCATAGCCGTTAAAGGTCATAGCCGTTAAAAACAGAAGTGATGTCATTTTGGTCTCAAAGGGGCGAAATTTGTTTTCGAAGACTGGCCATTAGAGCTGTATATTCAAATGCCCCGCCATTCGACTTGATGGGCGTTTCGAGCTTTCAGCGCGGAAAGCGATGCAGGAAAAGTTCAGCCGTACGGGTGTCTAAATCGCATCGCTGCACGTAATATACTTTCTTTGGAGGCCGACGAACGCTTTGGGCGTAGAGTGCTCGTCCTTTCGTCGGACGCCAAGCCCGTTTCTTCTTTCTGGGGTTTTACGTGCCAAAACCAGTTCTGATTATGAGGCACGCCGTAGTGGAGGGCTCCGGATTAATTTTGACCACCTGGGGTTCTTTAGCGTGCACTACAACGCAACCACACGGGCGTTTTAACACGAAAGTGTTTTATGCCGGGGTCCACCAAGACTTCACTGACGTATTTCCGTCACGGAAATACGTCACACGAACATACACGAACATAATACAAAGAAAGAAACCAGAAGAAAAAGTTCCACAAACATGCAAAATTTGGAAATCGAACCCACGACCTCTCGGTCCGCGACGATAGATCGCCGAGCGTTTAACCCATTGCGCCACAAACGCATTTGCAGAGAGCTACACAGACGCGCCTTATATATCTAACACTCCTCCGTGTACCCGCGCTCTTGCTCGGGGCGGTGCCGCCGCCTACGAGCAGAAAAGAGAAGTACTGCATTATGACACTAACGCGCACCGAGAGTGAACGCTTCGGTGGTCTCAGCACTACGACGCCTCGATGCCAGCATTCGAAGGGACGCTGGCATCAAGAAGCACTACCAACGCGTTCTCGCAGAAGCACTACTAGGTGGCGTTCACCGTACTCAGCACAGCGGAGCGTGGCCTCCGCAATTAGCTCTGAAAATGTTTCTGAAGTTGATCGCGGAGGCTGCAATTACGACGCGCTGTACGCGCTGATTTGACTCGGTGACGATTCAGTTACGTGCTTTGTCTTGCGCGTTGTATTAGTGTGTCAGTTACGTGCTTCGTCTTTCGCGTTGTGCTAGCGTGTGCAGCGTAGTGCAGCTTCCATATGCACGACGGTTGCTCATGGTCATCGACGTTGGTAGTCGTGATGGAGGAGACGTGCCAACAGGCGTCAGCGTGGGTGCATCAACGCCTAAGGGCGCTTTAGCCACAAAACACCAATGGACATTATATATCAATGTGCAATAAACATTACACTACTTCTGTGAAGACACGTTTCACTTTCGTGTACTATACCGATTCCTATATAAGAGGGATCAACCACATTTTTTTGCATTTCGCCTCCATCGAAATGCGGCCGCCGGGGCCGGGATACGATCCCGCGACCTCGTGCTCAGCAGCGCAACGCCTTAGCTGACTGAGCCACCCCGGCGGGTGGACGCCAAGCCCGTCGGCCAGCGCTGTCTCACGAAAGCAACTAAAGTAAACAACTATCTGGCGGTCGCAACTCACTACTTTTGACTGAACAAGTTAAGAAACAATGAAACTACCCGCGTCACCAAATTCAGACAAAACTCGACAAGCAAAGCAACACAACATGTGAGGGGGGCGTGAACTTTACGCGCGCGCCTTTCTGTCCACTTCAATTCGCCTTTTTCATTTTCCTGTGCTGCCCTCTGCCGCGCGCCGCTGTAAACGTTTTGGTAGGGTGCTGGGGCTTTCGCCGGTTGATTTGTGAACCCCCGCCCGTGTTAAGTGCCCATCGGTTGTGCGTTTTGTGGATCGCGAATAATTATTAATGGCTTCTGGGGGGCAGCATGTCGTTCCTGAAAGCCATGTAGCACTCACCAACTATATACATGTAGGGTGAGCAGGCCTGAGTGTGCTGTTTTGTTTACAGTGCGGCCGATAAAGGCACGCTGAGTTCCCTCTGCCGTAGCGGCTGCTTTGGAGTTTGTTGGCGCTAACTCTTGCACTTGCACCTCACTTTTTTTAAAATTCTTTTTACACATTCTTTAGACATTTCACATAAATAACATGTTTTCGAGTGCGCAGCCTTCCGCGTCGGATTTAGCAAAGCGATGCACTTGTTTACATCGGCATCTACAGCCACAGATCGTTGTTAGCGTCAAAAATGGGGGAAAGGTGCATATATGAAAAGGCGCTGATATGAAAGAATGTCAAAACGTAGAATAAAACACTCATATCTGCTCATATGAGCCACGTTGTTCCATCGTGAGACGAGTCAGTATGAGCGGCTGTGCCACTTAAACAATGGCGGCTGTGATCCAGTTACAAATATTGGGCTGTTAATTTATTACTGATTCTCGCTTTTCATTAACTTCGCGATAGTTAGTTTACGCGTGTCATAAAGCATTATTAGAGCAAACTGTGCTCGCATAAGCGCTCACTTAAAGGCCGTGTTGTTCTCCTACAAAACCGCGGATGTCATCGGTGGCACCGTTGGTATATAACTGAGCGAAGCGGCTGTTTATGCTGCTGTGCCGAATGTACCGTCTCTTGTTTCGGGTTTGACGCAGAGATAAAGAGTACATCTCAGGAATTAAGAAATGTGTCAGCATGCCAACACGTAAAAACCCACCCATCTACGTTGCGAATACGACCGGCAGCCTACGGGAACGGTGACGTACAGTTGTTGGTACAGGCGTTGGGCGCAGCGCTGTGTCCCCGCTTGCAGCTTATTGTGTACGCGGCGATCGAAGCGAAGGGAAGTTTATTTGAAATCGCTAAGGCTAGAATAGGACTATAAAGCAGTTTTCTTCATTATAACTTGCTTACTTTTCAGTACCGGTCCGCCGGTAGCGGGTGCGCGAACTCGACGGCGCCGGGCCTAATTAACCTTCGCTGAACAGGATCAACATTGGCTCAAACTTACGTGCACGGACTGAGAGGGTCGAATCTTGTGCATTTCAACTTCGTAGGCATGTCTTGACTCACTTTGAGCGCGATTATTTATTTATATATACTAACGAAGCCGTTTCGGGTATCGCGTTATCGGTTCGACGGCCGATCGCGCGGGGTTCGGTCGAATGATGGGTGGCACGCTGATTTGATCGGTGCCGTCGACAAGAAAGCCCGTCGCAGTACGACAACTCGCGCTCGTCGGTTACGTCTTGTAGACCTGGTATGATAAAATGGTCTCAGCGACATAGTGCTGAATGGTTGGCCAATCGTAGGCGTGCGCGTCTTGTCGGTCTCGTATCGACCCAGTGTGACCGCGCCTTGAACGAGTACGTGAAGGCGGGCACACGCTGCCACTACCAGCAAGCGAGGACCAAGGCTGCAAGAAGTCTTCGTCAGCAACGTGTTTTAGGGGCGAAGCTCCTTATAGCGGCACCCGTTCCGTCCCCGTCGTAGTAGTAGTAGTGTGTAACCAGTCTGAGAAAAATGAGAAAAAAAATTCCGAAGTTGTGTCCGTAGCGCGGAATCGAACCCAGGGACCCCTCGCTTCCGAGCGCGCGGCGTTAGCCCACTACGCCACGAAGCGGACATAGACAAACGCACCACGATGGCTATAAATACCCAACATTAACGAAAGGCCGCGTTTCTAGCGCGTTTCTAACGTGTTTGTGTTAGCGCGTTACGGCCCGTGTAAGAAGCTGGTGTAAGACGCTGTGGCCTCTCCACCTTACCTTCAACGCGTTTCGAGCGCGCTGCCCAAAGCGGTGGCAAGTCAAGTTCAAGTCGAGGAGCGTTTATGAATACAGGGGGTATACTCTCTCAGCAGTCATGTGATGGCGTCGGCAAACGCGGTGCACGTTCCGGCATGTGTAAATGGCTGCGTAAGACGCTGTGGCCGCTCCCCCTTACTAGAGAGTACTGCACGTTTCTAACGTGTTTGTGCTAGCGTCCCCTTAAGCAGGAGATCCGATGATTCCCTCCGGAGCTTCGCCCACTCATCATCATTCACCTCGTGGATCTGCTGTCATTTTTTTAAGTGTCGTCCAACTGTAACGCAGGGGTTTATCGATAAATTTGCTATTACAGCCATCAATGCAAGGCGGCAACTACGTGGTTCCCTGTGCAGTCTAGACAAAGCCATCACCGCTTTCTGTTAAAAGTGGAGTTGCAGTCTTACGCTACGCACGTTTTCGGTACCGCACCGACGTCGAGCTACCAGTGAAGTTTCAACGAGGTACCCAGCACGAGTTTCCACTTGCAGTAGCGCGCGTGCGAGCGCTTTTTTTTTCGGGGGACGTTTCCCCGAGACGGGGCCGCACGGCCGCGCGCGTGACCCTTCCAAAACGTTTCGCGACTAATCCGCCAGGGCAGGGCGCATGCGCCGTAGCGCCGTGAGAAAGGCGGGTTGCATTGCAAGTGATAGCGGCGGGCGTCGGTGGGCGCTCTTACGTTGGGCGCTGAAAGAAGGTATTTATTGATAATGATCAAATCAAATAGAGTTGTTCTTTTTTCGCCATGCGTATCTAAAATTGATTACGAATTTTATTTTTGTTGAATGAATCAAACTGTGCCTCGCTTTAATTAAAAAACGTTCTTTAGGAGCGAAGCTCCTTATAGCGGCACCCGTTCCGTCCCCGTCGTAGTAGTAGTAGTGTGTATCCAGTCTGAGAAAAATGAGAAAAAAAATTCCGAAGTTGTGTCAGTAGCGCGGAATCGAACCAGGGACCCCTCGCTCCCGAGCGCGCGGCGTTAGCCCACTACGCCACGAAGCTTTTTTTTCTTTTCTTTATTGCCGAAATAACACGTTACAGGGAACAAAACGTGGCAGCCAGCTCGAACCACAACCGGTCACACACACTGCAGCTGGCTCCGAAGTTCCTGTTACAAACATACACGTAGCACGAAGTGTGCTTGAATGTTGTGATGCTTTAGGCGAACGCGTGGCAATGATGCAGCTCGACCTGGCAAAAGCTTTTGACCGTGTCTCGCACGAGGTTTTATTCGGCATTATAGAACACTCAAATGTTGGCCATGTAATACTAGAAGGCGTAAGAATGGCGTACACGGAATGCACCACGCGTATTATAGTCAACGGTGACCTTACGGAGAGCGTGAACGTTCGCTCCTCAGTGAGGCAAGGATGCCCTTTGTCACCTTTGCTGTTCGCACTTTATCTCGAACCGCTCTGTTTGGCCATTGACCACAGTGAAGCTATTACGGGATTCAGGCTGCAGACAGCACACGTCAAGAAGTTGGCTTACGGAGATGATGTTGCCGTATTCTGCTCGGACAGTGAGAGCATCAAACAAGCCACTAATATCGTTTGTGAATTTTGTGACGGCACCGGTGCCCAAATAAACTGAGATAATAGTTACGGGTTTTGGCATGGCGACTGGAATGTCACGCCAGAGCACTTCTCTCGCTTACGTTGGTCGACAACTCCAACGCGTTACCTAGGCGTGCCACTTGAATCTTATCGTGAGCCAGAAGCGTACTGGTCTGACCAGGCGCAATGCGCGAAAGAAAAGTCTACTGCGTGGCAAGGCAGGCAATTGTCTATTTTTTCACGGGCTACTGTCTGCAACATTTTTCTCATTTCGAAAATCTGGTATGTGATGAATGTGTTATGTGCATCCCGAATTAGCATACAAAAACTCCACCGTGTTTTTGCTGTTTTTATTTGGGCATCCACCTGGGAGCGGACTAGCGGAACGAAGTTGTTTCGCCCTGTTAAGAAAGGAGGGCTTGGTCTTGTTCATTTGTTTTTGAGACAGGTTGTCTCACGATTTGTGTATTTACGGGATCAAAATCACCACTTCCTCCGTACTGTCATGCAAATGAGGCTGCGGCGACTACTCCCGGAACTTATAGTGTCGTCGCGTGAAATGATTAAAGGTTCTGTAACCGGGTACCTACGCGAAGTGGTTCTCTCGTTCAGGTTGCTGAACGCACGATTTTCTTTAGAGTATTTATTTAATGTTAGGAAGGAAAAACTATATAAGGACCTAGTGGAAAACATGCTCCCAGAGCCCTTGTACCGTATCCCACATAGCGGAGGCCCAGGACAGGATGTGCTCAAACGAGTAAAGAAAATGCCTATACAACCATCAGTTAAAACCTTCTTCTTTCAGTTGCACACGAATACACTAGCTGTTAAAACCTGGCTTAAAGATAAAGGCATCTTTGTACCCTGGACTACTGACTGCTCCTTATGCAAGAAACCAGAAACGATCGAGCACGCATTTCTAGATTGTTGGGACCCAATCTTTCACTGGGATGTGCTTCAGCGCACATTAAAGAAACAATTACCCCTTGACCCATATGGCATTCGTTGCTTGCCGGTAGACGTATCCGAGGATATTCCGTACGATTTGATCATGGTCCTGGGACTCCACGCCTTGTGGAAAACGAGAATGGAATATCGGCATGCTGATGAAAATGTACGCCCTGTTCGCGAACCTTTTATCGAAAGTGTTGTGCGTGTGCGAGATGTGTATCGTGCTCTAGCCGATCCACCAGACTGGATCCCTGTATTTGATGTGTTGGCTTGTATGAAAATATTTTAATGCCGCGGTAGACACTACGCCACGAAGCGCACATAGACAGACGCACCACGATGGCAATAAATACCCAACATTAACGAAAGGCCGCGTTTCTAGCGCGTTTCTAACGCGTTTGTGCTAGCGCGTTACGGCCCGTGTAAGAAGCTGGTGTAAGACGCTGTGGCCTCTCCGCCTTACCTTCAACGCGTTTCGAACGCGCTGCCCAAGGCGGTGGCAAGTCAAGTTCAAGTCGAGGAGCGTTTATGAATACGGGGGTATACTCTCTCAGCAGTCATGTGATGGCGTCGGCAAACGCGGTGCACGTTCCGGCATGTGTAAATGGCTGCGTAAGACGCTGTGGCTGCTCCCCCTTACTAGAGAGTACTGCACGTTTCTAACGCGTTTGTGCTAGCGTCCCCTTAAGCGGGAGATCCGATGATTCCCTCCGGAGCTTCGCCCACTCATCATCATTCACCCCGTGGATATGCTGTGATTTTTTTTTCTTTCCCAATGTTTGTTCCCTCCAAATATAGTCGCGCTGTAATCGCTGCTCCCATAACCACCCTTGCTGATGTCGGTGA
The DNA here is from genome assembly GCF_013339745.2 of Dermacentor silvarum. NCBI lineage: Eukaryota > Metazoa > Arthropoda > Arachnida > Ixodida > Ixodidae > Dermacentor > Dermacentor silvarum. The sequence goes on from NC_051157.2 coordinate 171,287,964, forward strand.
CAATTCGTTCTGAACCGCTTTTCGCCCCAAGCTTCGCGACCATTTGGATCGACCTTGGGTAGGGTACCACATGGACCACACTGCTAGCGCGGAAGGCGAAAACCGTAAAACTGACCGCATAATGCCAGAAAAAGAAATTGCAGCCGTTTTGGCCGTTATCAACACGGCCGACGACGAGCGCAGGCTGCGCCAGCCACGCCGCCGATAGTTGAAGGCGAGAGAGAAACGACAAAGTTGAGAGAGGGTTGACGAGAAAAAAAAAAGGAAAAGCGATTTTGGTTTTGCATCCATCTCATGGATGGCGCTGCAATTCGCGTGGACAAAAAGCCAGCGGAGTTTCCGAGGCCTGGCATAGTCGTCGAGGACGCGAACTCTTTATTGTAGGCGCAGTGGCGGTCGACGACGCGGTATTTGCGCTGTGTTTCGGTAGAAACTTCAGCTGTTCGCTGCGATATTCAGTTAACGTCCGATACTTCACAATATATGCCGACACGACACCGATGTCGGTCAGAAGTCGACTTCACGCCGGCGCCAACGCTCGGCCGGCTGTAGTTGTGATACTGTGCCAGTGGGAGACCTATATTGTCATACAAGTATATGACGAAGAAGCGACCGACCACGCGACCGTTGACAGCGAGTGATCGTAGTGTGATAAGCTTTCGTGCCGACGACCCCGATAAAACCAGTGCGCTGATCGCCGTGCGAGCGGCCGCCGAGTGAGAACATCGCACTGACAAAATGAATATCGCTGCAAATGCGCTCGTGTATGTATTTATTGACGCTCAAATTGAGTCGAAACGTGCTTCCGACGCTGATATGCACGATTTCCAGCCCTTTAAAGCCCTCCACATCAAGTTTGAGGCGGTATCGATCTCGTTCAGGCAGCTTCATTAGACCTGACACAGCCTACGAGTCCGTCCGCTATATACCGGCGGGCTTCAAATCTAGGATATGCAAGTACGACGAAGGAAACTGCTTCGCTATTGACCTTACCGACTTGAAGTGAACCACTCTTAGCACAGTACGATGCACACACAGAGTAGGAAGCGGCGACACGGTGCAGTGCTAATGCCGCGGTACAGGCTCCGTTCTTGAACGAAGGCTGTCGGGCGCAGTCGCCGGCGCTTCCACGAACGAAGTGCAACTACGGAGAGTGTATTTTTATGCGGCCAGATTTAGTAGTTACCGAAAACACAGTTTGCCTCTTATGGTAAACAGGCAACAAGTGATGGCCCTTTCGATACTGCATCGTAAGCAACAACACCGCTCGTTGCCACGCAAGTACAGCGGGCATTGGCATTTTCGCGTGCCAGTGCGGCTAGGTGGTCGTTGTCGCCGTTTTCGATGTGCCCGGGACGTTCATGCCTGCTCGTCTCAGTGTGATCGCTTGTGATAGGTGCATGAGAAGTGTTCATATATGCTTTGAACATTTCCTCATTATTTCGTGTGAGCGGTGCACGGTTTCTACTGTACTTGAAGCGAACAGCGCGCGGTGGCCGTACGCGTGTGGATGTAAACAAATGCGCCGTTCTTGCGTTGCATAAATACTCTGGGCGCAGTGTGGCCCCTTCAAAGAGCTATGGCCACTGTGGTCAAGACTCAGCTATAAAACAGTTTTTATCATCCTATTAGCGTACGTTCAGTGCAGGTCTAACAGGTGCATGAACCCTGCTGCTATATACGATACGGCTAACCTCCGCTGAGCGGAATCGACCCCAGCTTAAACTTGCTGTGGGCGGCTGGCGAGTGCTCACGTTCGTGCATTTCAACTTCCAAAGCATGTTTGGACTCATATTCGGTACGAATAAATATGAATAACAAGAATACAAGCGTATAGCGCTGTGTCAATCGCGTTACGGTGTGATGTAATCGTTCAGAGGCACATCGCACGGTGACAGGTTTTGTCGGCGTAGCTGCACGAAATCCCGTCATCATATTTCGACGACTTGCGGTTTTAAATCGCACAAGAGTCATTGTCGGCCTAGGCATCCTGTCTAACAAGCGGCCACTCACACAAAACGAAAATTACGACTGACAAATGCACAAACCCATTTCAGGTCGCTTCTTGCAGCGTGCCTCTGCGTCCCGCGGGGCGCCGACGCCGTACATTGTTTCTCGCGGAGCCCGCTAAGGTGGCGCCACAGCGCAATGCAAAAGGCGGATTATGACTGTCGGTGCAAACACGGGGGAGACTATCTGCATGCGCTGCTGGTTGTCGCCCGTTACCGGACCGCCATGTGCGATAACGCAAGTGAGCCGTTTACGAGCTCGCGTTATTGTTTCAGCGTATCTCAACATGCAAGTTTTATTTCTGCTCTTGTACGAGAAGGTGCACTGTTTGTCTTCTAAGAAAGTCGCACGTCCTGTTCACTCACTTGTGGCTTGTTTGTATGGACGTTAGTAGGGAGGCTCTTTGGTCTCCTGGCAATTATAACGCACCAGTTAAGCGGCAGCGGAGCGGTTAAGCGGTTCGTTCTGCCGAAAACCCAGCTGCGTCAATGGAACGGCAGCGTGTCCATGAACCTCTCAAATGCTCAAAAAACTAACCAACCCCTACGCTAGGGTTGGACAACCATCACGTGCACCCTTGTTTCCGGTAGGAGAGGGGTTTTAAGTCTTTTTAATAGAGTGTTTCATGCTCTGATATTGTTTAAGTATGCTTTATTGCTTTCACATCCTCTAAGTTTATACATTAACGAAACCTTGATACCATATAACAGGAATAACAGGAATACAAGCGTATAGCGCTGTGTCAATCGCGTTACGGTGTGATGTAATCGTTCAGAGGCACATCGCACGGTGACAGGTTTTGTCGGCGTAGCTGCAAGAAATCCCGTCATCATATTTCGACGACTTGCGGTTTTAAATCGCACCAGAGTCATTGTCGGCCTAGACATCCTGTCTAACAAGCGGCCACTCACACAAAACGAAAATTTAAGCCTTATGTGCTTATAGCGTATTGCCGTCAGTAAATGCTTTCTTTACCATGGCTTTGGCGCTTTTAGGTGCTTGCGCTTTCGTTACAGAAAGTAAATATTGCTGATATGTCTTCGTATATGCAGCAATGAATGCATTATATGCAAAGCATCTGAATTTAATGTTAAGTATAGGCCCTCCGACTTACCTGGTCCATATGATGCTTAAAATTCTGTAGCGTGAATGTGTTTATATATTGAAAACGTGACGGCGAAGTTTCAGTCTGCGGATGGCAAAATGGCTCGTGCACAATAATATTAGGTATATATATGGTCGTACAATTCAGCTGCTTTAAAGCGATGTTAAGTGTTTTTTATTTGCATTTGTAGCGCAAACGTCACGTAAGGTTAATTTGTTAGGTAAAATAGATGTTGGTTGGTGTATGGCACATTTCAAGGTGTTCGCTTTCAGTAAATGGGCAAGTTTAGTAACCGCATAAAATGAGCCTTAGATGTCCAATGCGTCTCCTTGCGAAAGCTAGTGAAGTTCTAGCGCAATCCGCTGTGTGCGGTGGTCATTTAGTACGCAGACAGCGAGGCACACTGTTCAAGGACGGCAACCCTGTTGATCTTTCCGGATTCAGTCTTGGGTAGTGAGTCCAGGAAGAAGACACCACCGTAGAGGTGCTTGTGCACGGCAAAATGTTCTGCATCAATTGAAAACAAACAGAAAAAGCCTATGTCAACAGAGAACTAAAAGAAAATTCTTACCGGTTTACAAACCACTGCAAAACTGCAGGCGTGCCAGGTGTCATCAGTGAAATAACAACGCCTTAAGGGGGCATACAAGAGGTGTTTTACGAGATATGCCTTCGACATATCGACATATGCGAGGCATAGCTCGTCGAAATCAATAACGCAGCTCTTCTAATCTTTTTTACCATAGAAATTGGTCATTCGGACTCATCAACACTACCTTCGTACGGTACTTGGTTTCAAGTAGGCTGGCTCGGAAAGCGTCTTTCAGCCTCACCTAACTGCGACACTAAAGCATAAGTTTGAGAAAAGAAAACGGCAGGACGTTCACAAACTGTCAAATAAAATTGCTTTCTTCATTTGTAAACGATGTCGAAGACAATTACTAAGAGCACACATAGTCCTTGTATTAGTTGGTGGGCTAGTTAGGGAAACTACTAGAACACAGGCGCGAACAGGAAGATATACAAAGGCGTTTGTATTTGTGTAAACCCGCGAGCAAAAGTATACAGACCACAGGTTAGCCGAAAGTACTGAATTTATTTGTATTTCAGATGGAGAGACTGAAATTGACGAGTGCATTGGATTGCTTGCAGTGCCAAGTTTTGACTGAAGTCCACAATTTCAAATTAGATTTATAGGTGAAGGCGAAAGTCGACCTTTTCGTGAAATCTCCGCTCCGTATACCTTTTCTCAGGGTACTGCATACCCGCCTGGGTGGCTCTGTCTCCTAATGCGTTGCGCTGCTAAGCACGAGGTCGCGGGATCGAATCCCGGCCGCGGCGGCCGCATTTCGATGGAGGCGAAATTCAAAAACGCCCGTGTGCTTGCGTTGTAGTGCACGTTAAGAGTTTCCGGGGCCAACCAAAAAATTTTCTGTGCAAGCATGATGTCGCTGTGGTTGATGTAAAGGGCCGACCGTCACGGCAACACGGTCGGCCCTTTACATCAACAACAGCGACATCAACACGGCGACACGGACATTTTGTTACGACTGGTTGTGGAAAGCAGGATTGCCGTAGTCGAATCTGAAAATGTACACACAAATAAAATTGCAACTAAAATTGCTATATTTGGCTACGAAATATTTTGCACATTTTTTCTGTTTGGCTACATTTGGGCTACACCTTCTCTAGCTTTTGGCTACGCCACTTCGTTGGACCTGGCAACACTGAACTGAACACGTCTCACTTGATGACGGCGTAAACTCGCTGGCAAAACACTGGAATGAGGAAGCATGGCAGCAGCAGCGACTGAAATAAATGGCGAGAACACAACTAACACCAATCTATGAGCCCTCTGTGCACCTAGACTCTGTACTCATCGCAGACCGCTTTAAAGATAGAGACCGTGCCATACGGAGTATCCACCATTATAAAACATTTGCAGCAACGACCGGCATCGTGTTCACGCGTTTGAAGCCTAGAAGAGTGTAAATTACTAAGTTGTGTCGGCGTTAGATTCCTGTAGAGGCTCATGGCTTTGCTCAACACAGCGGTTACTGTGGTTGGTGAACCAGCATGACACATATAAGCTTTGTGCTTCGGCATTACCTGTTTGAACTGTGAAGTAGTTGTATCCAAAGGAATCACATAAAACTATCCGACAGCTATTTGTGAGGGTACATTTTTTGTAAGACGGAGGATTAGTGCACTGAAGAGGACGGGACGAACAAGAATGAAAAAAAAGACGGTCTTTTTTTTCTTCTTCTGCTACAAAAACGAACACGGGCTAAAACCGCAATAAGACTTCGCATGGTCAGGCCGCATGCTTCGAGCATGTGCTCTTTAAACATACAGATTTGTAACCCAGCATCTGCTGCTGCTTCAGACAATCATACAGTGGGCTGCTGGTTGCTCGACCACTCACCAAATGTGATTCACATTGTACGGTATACTGTTAATACTAAGCGAAACTATTTTATTCGGGGTTGGAAACCTCGTACAGTAAATGAGGCAGTCACGCAGTGATCAACAGATAACAATTTGAACACTTGCCAAAGTAAACGCACAGCTTATTCCATACCAGAAAGGTCCCCACGCTGTTAGGATCGTCTTATCTTTCGTTACTACTCATTTCTGCTAAACGACAGCTTAGAAGTACAGTGAGAATTTCGCGGTAAGGTTGCGTCAGCGAAATCATAAGAAATACACGGCAGGTCGCCAAGGCTGATTGTGGGCTCAAACGCGCGAACACATGGCGCTGAGTGCTCAATCCAACTCAATGTCGCAGGAACTCTGACCATGCTGACTTTAATCACTTGCGTACATATGACAACCGTTCGCCACGAAGATGATGCCTCGTCATATTAATTAGACAAACCAACTTCAATTTGGGGGTGAGCCAACTTGAAATTTGGATATGGGCCAACTGAAACTAGGCGGTGGGCCAGCATAAATTTGGGGTGGGCCAACTTGACATTAAGGTGTGGGCCAGCTCGAAATTTGGAGCTGGGTCAACCTACATTTTGGTCGGGCCAACTTGAAATTTGGGGTGGGCCAACTTCAAATCTTGGGGTGTACCAACTCTAATCTGGGGTAGATCAATTTAAATGTGGGGGTGGTTCAAATTGAAATTAGATGGTGGGCCAACTTAAAATCTGGCGGTATGCTTACACGTACTTAGACAACTCCAGTGGAGTTTCTTCGTGCTTTTCATGTGTTTATGAATCAGTGCATGTGGCGGCTCGCCAGAAGTGCACACGAAAGCTTGCAGTATTGGGAAAGAGGACGATGATATGTTGTAGCTTTTTTCAACCTTCTAGTCTTAGTAAACAGGCAGTTTACTGAGACTTAGAAATGTTACACATTTTTTACACGGTTAGCATTGTGCAGTGGGGTGTCATCTTCTGTTTGGTGTATTTATCATTACAATTGCATTTTTCAGTGAATGGAACCCAGCAGCCCACTCCACTGAAAGCTGTTGCAACTTTCACCATTGATTACTTCACCAATTTCATTGTTCAATCTGGCCGTCAGTTCGCGTACGGATTGTGCAATGAGCAAGATGCCTTAAGAAAACGCATTCAACTGTGCTCACCGTTTTTTCTTGGTACAAAAAACAACAAAAATGCTACCACAAGAACAGAAAGCTACTATTGTTATAGCTTGATGAGGTTCCTGCCCCTCTAGAGAGTTTACATCGAATGACACTGTGATTTTCTATCTGAATACTTGTCTTGCATTATCATTTCTGCAAGACACTTATCAAGTGTTACAGTTGCTTCCAAAAGGAAAAATTGGTGTTTTGCAAAGTAATTCGGGGTTAATATTTCTGCTTGTAGTGTCATTACTTGCCCGAGTCATATAAACAAATTAAACAATGCCTACGACTTGACAGGGTTTTGAAGTGCAGACTGGTAACGGCGCCTTTCAAGCGTGCCTAAACGCCTGTTTATTCACCACGGGCATGTTGAGCTCGGTGGTGGCGACCCGAATGAGAATTTTGGGCCTTCTAAAAATGGCATTATTAATCACAACAGGCGGGAAAAAAAGGGCAGCACTACTGCCCGGAAACGGGCAACAGGGGAATTTCACTCAGTGTGCCTGCATTATTATTATTTGTTCAAGTGGCTTAATTAAATCAACAATGACAGGGCTGTGGAGTCAACTAAGCTGACGATGTCTTTTTTGTTGTCGCTTAGCTGTATTTATTGGCTTTTAGGGGCATACAATGCTTCACAATGGTCGCAACTTGACTGCTTTGGCAGACCTCAAGCTTATGATTGCTTCTCAACGTGCTTTCATAGGCATTGTTGATCTCAAGTCAACACTTCGATAGAAACTGTTCAGATGCCTTTCTCAAAGAAAGACGCCGCGGCATGGGTATATCCACACGCTTGGCGCTTCCAGTAATAGTTCTGGACAGATACAAGCCAACCGTACGGACCCCTGTACAAAATCGATCCATCTTGGAAATTTTATATGCCACGAGGCCTCAATAGTCGCGACCAAACATGCCTACACCGCATAAGACCCAACGTGGCCTAAACGAACTCCTTCAAGTGGAATATTCAACTGACGGACTCGCCAAGGGGCTCTGAATGTATCGTCCACTGAAGACCTGCAATTTGTTCTGTGCGACTAATTCCACTACGCAACACCTGCAACGGGACTCGAGCTTGGAACTCCGGCAACATTGTCGGCCCATGGCAAAGCACCCTGCTAGTTGCGCGCAACGGAAGTGCTGTTGTCGTGTTTGCTGGCCATGAGCATTAACCGAACTTTGTAAATATCTATTTAGCGTATATGTGTTTGTTTTTGAGTGTATGTGCTGTTGAATGTTGATCACTGTATATATCGGAAAGATCACTCAGCACCTGGAGTAGCATGCCAGGGGAACAGTCAGGCTAACATCTCCAGCATACCATTAAAGCTTCTACCTCTCATCTCAACAGGCAGGAATAATAAGGGCAGCGGAATTAACTACCTGTAAACAGGCAATAGGGGCATGTCCCTATGCCTGCGTTGCTATTATTTTTTTCACATGGCTTAATAAATTTACCACTGACTGTGCTGTGGAATAAACTGAGCCGACGGTGTGTTTTTGTTGTCGCTTAGCTAAACTTATTGGCATTTAGGGGCATGTAAAGCTTCACGATGGCTCCAACATGGCTGCTTCGGCTGACCTGACGCTTATGATTGCTTCTCGCAGTGCTTACATTCGTATTATTCGTTTCAACTGGCTGTAAGAAACAACAGGGGTGGCACAACTACCTGGAAACGGGCAACAGGGGCACGGCACTGTGCTTGCATTGCTATTATTTCTTCAAGTGGACTAATGAAAATAACAATTACTGTGTTGTGGTGTAAGAGCCGATGGTGTGTTTTGCTTATCGCTTGGCTGCATTTATTGGTATTTAAGGGCATGTAAAGCTTGACGATGGCTCCAACGTGACTGATTTTGCGTTCATTTCTACATGGAGGCTGCCAACATTTCGCCCCGGCTGCTGCTATTTCACCATGGGGTCCGTCAACTCCACAATGGCAGCCCGAATAAGCATTTTGGACCTCACTAAGCTAATCATCTCTCTAATTGTTCTCTTATTCGCAATAATTGCCTGAGCCAGATAAGCAATATAAACAATGCAACCACATGAATGTGCTCTGGCGCGTAGGCCACTAATAGAGGCTGTTAACTTAGTGTTGAGTACTGCTATTTCACCATTGGGCCTGTCAAACTCGACGGTGGCTGCCCGAACGAGAATTTTTGGCCCCACAAGCTTATTCTGGGTTACTAGATGTTTTTGTATGCGGATTTGCCAGAATTCAGGTATGCTTCCATCCCAGTACTTAAATTAGGCATGACGTGTGCAGGACGTTGCTTTTTCAAGATTGAGCTTGCATAACAAGTGATATGCCATCAAATGAACTGCCAACTTGTTTTAGAGGTACCAAGGTGGAGCCAGGTCCATCGTGTGCGAAAACTTCACTGCCCCAGTCATGGATCTTGACGATGAAACAAATGATGTTGGTGATGAACTGTCCTCGTTATATATGCATCCGTGTTTTGCATACCTTTGTTTCCGCACCCTAAGCTTTACTAAAAGCTTGCTGAGGTTTCGGGCGTTGAATAAATAATTGCATGGGGTACTGATAGTCGCCGACACTTTTCCATCGGGCAGACCTCGCATGTCCTAGCATAGCTTTTATAACAGGAAGCTTTAAAGGCTACAAGCTTTAACTTCAAAATGCTTCACTGGTCTGTAAACGCTAGGCGGAGTTCCGAAAAAGCATGTAGCCTATACTGAATATGTACAATACTCAAGTCTCTGCACGCAGTGAACCTTTTTGTGACTAATATTTCCTAATGCGCCAACAACGATCTTGAAAGTCTTGAATTTTTCATTTCTTCACCGTGTGAAGAAATAAAGACAAAAGACAGCTGGTTGGTCTTATAAAACTGAGATCTACCAGATGTTAAAATTTGTTTGTTAGGCTAGGGTTCAAAAATGTGAGTCAACTTGGGAGAATGAGCGATGAAGAATCACAACAGCACCATATCTTTACCAAGAGCAGCGGCACGCTTTAATTCACCTCCACGTGATCATATCGTGAATTGAGTTCTGGGGTTTCACGTGCCAAAACCACGATTTGATTATGAGGCACACCGTAGTCGGGGACTCCGCATTGGTTTTGACCACCAGGGGATTTTTAACGTGCCTGCAGTGCGCAGGACACGGGTCTTTTCGCTTTTCGACCCATCGAACTGCGGCCGGGGATTCGATCTCGTGACCTCGTGCTTAGCAACGTAGCACCACACTCGCTTAACCAGCGCGGCGGCTGATCGTTTCGTGAGTCTCCACTTAGTGGTCAACACTAGAAAAACCTATTAGTGCGCGAATTCCACTCTAAGAAGGCACCTTGTGGCTGAGTTTGCTAAAACACTCATACCTTACCGATACAAAGCGACATGCGCCACAACACCTGTATTCAATGACTATTTAAGAATAAGACCGCCAAGACTCTCCTGCCAATTCTGCTTAAATATTGCGTTCAATGTAGTCACTAATACAATACTGTCTATATTTTCAATAGCTTTCCAGCAGGAAGCCAGCGTCACGCAGGTTCCACAGAGCGAAAAAACGAAGGAAGTGTGCGGCTTATCGGCATCACAAAGCCCGAAGAATCATCAGGACGCGCACCCAATGTATTTTTCCACAAATGTAGCTTACCAACAATGGTAGATTTAATTCTATTGGCCAAATCGACGAGGGCTTTGTGATCCGTGTTTCTAGGCACAACGGCGGCTGCCGGTGCCTCTCCGTACTTTGGGCTCGGTATGCCAACTACGCAGACGTCCTGCACCACTCGGTAGTGCTCTGCGAGCAAGATTTCTTCAAGAGCAGCGGGAACCACCTGGTTGTCCATACATTTGATCATTTCTTTAAAGCGCTGAACGAAGTGTATGCGTCCTTCCTCGTCGTAGTAGCCGGCATCTCCTGTGAAAAGCCAACACGAAATTTGAAATACGATATCGTAGTGCTAAAAAAATGACCAGAACCCTTCCATTGAGCGTCTCAAAAAATACCTGACTTGCACCATCCTTCGACGTCAAAAAACTCCTCCGTTTCCTTTGGTCGCTTGTAGTAGCTCTTCATTACAGTCGGCGCGCGGTAGCGGATCTCGCCCGTTTGATATGGACCGAGTCTTCTTTCTGTTATCCGGTCGATGATCTACAGGAACAGAGGGAAAATACTTATATGTACTGTTACTTTTTTCAAGTGCTACTGCAGTTTGTCGTTGATTGCGTCTCCGAGTTTATTGCTCTGAAGCTATACGGCAGTTCAAATAGTTCTTTTGGTTTCACAGGAACTCTTAAAGCAGACAGGTCCGTGCTTAGGGAGTGCGTGTGTTGTGAAAGCAGTTATACTGCTTTCACGCATCATTGAGTTATCGCTTGGTTTTTTCAGATGATTACAGTTATTGAGCTACTCTAATGTCTACAAGAAGGCATACAGGGACCTTTTTAGGGGTGCCAAACACAGGACTTCATACCTACCGGCAAACAACTACCCAACAGATACTCTCAATATTTATATCCCCAAAAGCGAGTACGTGCATAATATTCATGACTTGTCGTTGACACCAATTAGACCTGCCGTGGTTGCTTATTGGCTATGGTGTTCTGTTCGATCTTGGGTTCGAGCACGAGGTCGCGCGATCACATTCCTGCCACGGAGGCCACATTTCGATGGGGGCGAAATGCGAAAATAACCGTTTACTTAGATTTAGGTGCACGTTAAACAACCCCACCTGGTCCAAATTATTCCGGAGTTCCTCACTACAGCGTGCCTTATAATCAGATCGTGGTTTTAGCACGTAAAACGCCATACTTTGTATTTTATATTGCACTTGTTAGGACCCTACTAAACATTTTGTCAGACGTCCTTATCAATCCATTACCTAAAATTCGTTCTGATCTACCAGCTTGCCTACAAGTATGTTCCCAGTAACAACGTCGCATGGAGAAGACTAGCGACGGAAATGTATTTTTTAACATTTGTCTGGCCTCCATACTGCCTGTTATATCCCAATAGTTATGTTCTTTTCTGACAAGTATTCCACACTATCAACACCTAAATTCCGTCAGGCTATGTCTAGAGAACTGGCTCTGCATACACAACATGAAATGATACTTTATTCATAAAAACAATTAGAACCATTTATTTATGAAGGATAGTGCAATAGAGAAAATATGGGGCCGCAAGTGCCATAGGGATAGCGAATGCAGTAACAATTAGGTTTGGAAGGATATAGCATCGAAATGCGTACTACGTAAAAGATATGTTCATTTTGGGGACATGAACCAGAAGGCACGAAGATGTTTATTTATGCTTAGTTGATGCAGCAATCGCTCCTGACAGAGGCATGCGTGGTTGTCTCATACATCACTGACGGACAAAGTAAATCTAGCCACGAGAAACCCATGAGTGTAAAATGCGGTAACGAATTACGCAACATTTTAAAAGCCGTTTAGGCGCGTCTGATGATTTATGTACGAGCAAGGAGAGCTTATACTGAGTTTTCTGTGAAGAAAGCAAATTGTTTTTATTGACATATGACAGATAGCACAATTGTAGTGCTTGAGCACGAGAAACCGAAATGCATATGTGACTGATTTTTAAAAACCAGTAAGCTTTGTGTGTATGCATTCCAGTGTACAAATTATATCAGGTAATAATATTCTTCTGGATGGCATAATGTTTGAGACATTCGCCATGAAACTTGCAGTAACAATGCATGGTCGTTTAAATCTTTTATTGCGATAGCAATTATATGGACACTCAAAAGCAGATTTCTGCCGTCGGCGTCGCCGTCGCCGTGAGGTTCCGTATGACGTCATTTGGAGAAGAAATCGTCGCCGCGCGCCGAACGCTGTATGTGCGAGTGAAAGGGCGCGAGGGGCGCGTCTTTCACGGGGAGTGAACGCACGGCGGAGAAACAAACGCGCGTTCTGCGCCGTGCTCGCTTAAGGGCTGCAGAAGTAGGCGTCTCTTTTCTCCTTTACAATCACCATATATGTAGAGTAAACGCGCCTTCTTCAGACGCGTGAGAGGCCGTGGGGTTTAAATTATCTTTTTAACAAAACACTGTTTTGAATCACATGAGAATCCGGACAAGCAATGCATGCGACACGTGCTCAGCAGAAGTGGCAACGTGCTGTCGACCCGGTGTTAAAAGGTTATTCATATTTGCAGGAGCAAACGCATCGCCTCTGGTTCGCAACGCATCATATCAAACGCCAAGAATCAACTGCTAGAAGGCGAGAAGATTACGCCGATACCACGCTGGCCCTGCGTCACCACGAAACAGCTACAAAAGTACAGTGCCTGGAATATACTTGTATTCTAGGCACTGTAACGAAAGGATCCAGAGAGCGACGGGACGGACCAAACGTTCTCAGCAGCAGTGGAAACGTGCTCTCTTGGCCAGGTGCTAAAAGGTTATTCATATTTGCAGGTTAGTCTAACCGTTCTATAATCACATTTATTATTTCGATAGCAATTATATGGACACTCCAAAGCAGATTTCTGCCGTCGGCGTCGCCGTCGCCATCGCCGTGAGGTTCCGTATGACGTCAATGGAGATGAAATCGTCGCCGCGCGCCGCCGAACGTTTGGCGCTGAGCCGTGCTCCCTCAAGGGCTGCCGAAGATAGCGCCAACCTTTCCCTTTCCCTCAAGAACCACTTACTACGCCGAACGCTGTATGTGCGAGTGAAAGGGCTCGAGGGACGCGCGCTTTCACGGGGAGTGAACGCACGGCGGAGAACAAACGCGCGTTCTGCGCCGTGCTCGCTTAAGGGCTGCAGAAGTAGGCGTCTCTTTTCTCCTTTACAATCACCATATATGTAGAGCGCCATATATGTAGAGCAAACGCGCTTTCTTCCGACGCGCGAGAGGCCGTGGGGGAGGGGGAGGGAAGGGAGGCGACGTTTAGCTGCGGCACGAAGTGCCTATTTATATCAGAGGCTCCGGCAACAGTCACCAGCTGCGGCACCAAATGCGTATTTATATAAAAAGGTTGCGAGGCGAGAAGGTGGTAAGGACTTCCGACGCTGCTTGACGAGTTTCCCGTTCTGATCTCGTCGAAAACATCCGAGCCGCCCCAGAGGCCCTGGCAACAGTCACCAACACTGCGCGCATTCGGTGCGAACGCGGGCAAAATGGACGACGGCGTCGACAACAGTTCTGCGCGTTGCTGGTTCTACTGCATGTACAAGTTTACACAGCTGATAAAACTGCTATCCTTACTCCATATAGCTCTCTACTAAGTTGCTATCGCAATTGATGCTTCGCCTTTCGGGTGAAACTGCGACATTTTTCTTTAATTACCTGCTCCTCGTGCGCTGCTGCCGAACATAGCTGCCATATTTCTTTTGGCGTTTCTGTCAGCTGTGCCTTATAAGAAAGTCAAATAAACACAAGAAAAAAGACCTTCTGAAACATTTTGACGATTCCGCAGTGAACTGCATCTTGAAATACGCTGTTTCAAGGCGTGTGTAAAGTACTGCTCGGATAGTGTATGCTCGGGCAGTGTATGCAAAATTCAAAATTATGTTAGGGAGCTAAAGCTGGACATGAAGAAACTTATGGAAAATAACACGCAACTGGAACGTGAAAATCAGAGACTGCAAGCTCGGATAGACGAACTGGAGCAGTACCAGAGACCAAACAGCATTGAAATAAAAGGTCTGCCTGATGGCTGCAATAAAACGGCAGCTATCAAGGCTATCGGCCATAAACTAGGCGAAGTCATTGATGAGTGGGGCATCGATATTTGTCACAGGGTTGAAACCCCTAACACCAGGGTGAAGAACCTCATTGTGGGCTTTATGCGTCGTTTCAAGCGCAATGCTGTTTTGACAAAAGCCCAGAAAGCGCGGCTGACAACTCAGTCACTTGAGTACGAAGGCGTCTCAAGGTCCGTGGTCGTAAACGAACACCTAACATGGAAGAATAAACAACTGCTCGGTGCTGCAATTTCCCGTAAAAAGTTGTTGGTTGGAAGCATGTCTGGAGCAGTAACGACAAAATGCTTGGGCGCAGAGGTGATTCAACGCCTGTATTGCGCATTGTGTCGATGACAGATCTAGATCGCATGACTGCAGACAGTCGGCTTAAAGAAACTGAGAATGGAAACGCATGAACTGCTCGTTTATTTCTAAAGCATGTGCATTCTTGGGTCGAGAATATCTCCTCTAGATGCTGGAGGATACATGATTCCTGAACAGATAAAAGGGCACCTCGGTTCTGAGTTCTTATCTTCCCGCTGCGTGAAGTGTTTTCATATGAACGCTCGTTCATTGTGCAGCAAGTTTAATGAGCTTACTGTGTTGATAAACCGCTTTAGGCTTTCACTTCGATGTCCAGATGATATCTGAAACGTGGTATGTAGATGATAACGTGTTAGCGCTCCCAATATATCAGATGTATTTTATTAACCGTCCAATTGGGCGTAAAGGTGGTGGCGTTTCGCTTGTGTCCTTTTTGCTATTGAATGCCAAATAATTCCAGAGTTCTCTTTTGTATCTGATAGTTGCGAGGCGCACTCGCTTCTCAGCAAACGCACTGTATTTTCCGTTCTCTATCGCCCCCCCCCCCCCCCCAAATGGCGATGCATCAGAATTCTTGAAATGTTTAGACAGTCTTTTCACTTTGCCAATGAGAATAAGTACACTGTTTTCTGTGGTCGAGATTTTATTGCTGATATGTTGAGCGACAGCACACTGAGATACCATTTGGATATTATTGTAATTTCTAATGGGTGCTCAAACGTTATTAAATCTCCGACTCGCATTACACTGCAGTCAGCCACACTTCTTGACACATTCGTAACCACGATCTAATTATGAGGCACGCCGTAGTGAGGGACTCCGGAATAATTTTAACCACCTGGGGTTCTTTAAAGTGCACCTAACTCTTTGCACACGGGTGTTTTCGCGTTTCACCCCCAACGCAACGCGGCCGCCGTGGCTGGGATTCGATCCCGCGACTTCTTGCTTAGCAGCCCAACACCATAACCACTAAGCAACCACGGCGGGTAGTCGGGTAGTTGATATGTGCCTTGCTGAATGTGTACGAATAGTAACCAATGCCTTTAAGTCTTTGTTTGGCGGGCTCGTTCTCGCCCCTCTTCTCCCCTTTGGTATAGTACCGCGCATTTCTTATAATGTGGTGCGTCAGTTTTAGTTCAAACGGCTTTGTGACATCTGAAATAGTGCCTACTGGGTAAGCTGATATTATTCTGACGAGTTCCTGATATGTTTCAAACACTCCTGTGTCCAGACAAATTGAATATTCTTTTGCGTTAGCAATGTAAGGGACCTCATCTTTAAAGCCTTAGTCCTTGATAAACGCTCTGAAATGTCCTGTCAGGTCTAAGAACACGCGGACCGAGTGTACGTCATATGGTATTGCACTGAGATATGCGTTTAACAGACTCTTCTTTTGTGCTCTTTGTATGTCCATCGAAGAAACTCCCCAAGAAAACCACAGATTTTAGAATTCGCTTTTCTTCACGTTGATCTTCAGTCCGGCTTCACTTAGTGCATTTAACACCTTGGACAAGTGTGAGCAGTGGTGGTCACGTGTTTTCGAGTAAACAATGATGTCATCCACTTAGACGTTGCTAAAGTTACCTGTGAAATCATAAAGCACATTGTTATCATTCGTTGGAACCATGCTCCAGAATTCTTTCACTGGAACGGTAGCCTGTTATATTCGAAGACATTGAAAGGAGTGACAAAAGCTGTTAAGTGCTTGAACTCTTCCTTGAGTGGAACTCTCCAGTATCCCTTGCAAAGATCGGTGCGGCAAAACCAGAAACAGCCGCCTGTTTCGTCGATTATGTGATCGATTTTTGGCATAGGGCAGGGAAATAAATCCGTGTGACGGTTCAAAACCTGTAGTCAGTTCACAATCTAAATGTTCCGTCGTCTTTGGTCACTATAGTAATCGGCTACGCAAACGAAGATGTAGAGGGCCGAATAATCCAAGTGTCGAGCAACCATTGCAATTCTTGATTCAGCCATTTCTTCTTTTCGTGGGACATGTCGTTTGGTTTCTTCCACACAACACTAGTGCCACTCAGCTTGAAAGGCACCTCTGGAACCCTGGCCGCTGCTGGATAGTGTCCGACGCATATTAGTCCTGGATACTCGTTCGACACCTCTTCACTTGCAGTTACTAGCTCCGCTTGTACTCCAGCAGCTGTAAGTATTGTTTCAACACAGGTCTCCACTTCCACGTCGTCGCTCTACGAAATATTTATTCTCATCCTCTTCATGTCAGGACGAGCCAAGAGAAAACCGTATGCAGCATCCTGTACAAAAAAACACCGCATATCCACGGGGTGAATGTTGATGAGTGGGCGAAGCTCCGGAGGGAATCATTGGTAAACCGTGAATCTTTCGTGTAATTCGCCCAGTCTCGCCGCACTAAATCGAACGATTGACTTCCACCAATGACACGCGCCATATGTGACGTCATTCCTATTTTATAACAGCGCCCTTCATTATAATTGCACCATCTCCCGCTTACGGGGACGCTAGCACAAACGCGTTAGAAACGTGCAGTACTCTCTAGTAAGGGGGAGAGGCCACAGCGTCTTACGCAGCCGTTTACACATGCCGGAACGTGCACCGCGTTTGCCGACGCCATCACATGACTGCTCAGAGAGTATAACCCCCGTATTCATAAACGCTCCTCGACTTGACTTGCCACCGCCTTCAACGCGTTTCGAACGCGCTGCCCAAGGCGGTGCCAAGTCAAGTTCAAGTCGAGGAGCGTTTATGAATACGGGGGTAAGGCGGAGAGGCCACAGCGTCTTACACCAGCTTCTTACACGGGCCGTAACGCGCTAGCACAAACGCGTTAGAAACGCGCAGTCTTTCGTTAATGTTGGGTATTTATTGTCATCGTGGTGCGTGTGTCCATGTGCGCTTCGTGGCGTAGTGTGACTGTGTCCGCGGGTTTAAATTGCATGAGGTTGAATTACGGCTGTTGGCTTATGCGGACGATATTGCCGTGTTTTGCACAGATTCCGACAGTATAACACAGGCTGTCAATTGTGTTAAACGTTTCTGATCTGTGAGTGGCAGCGCTGTAAACAGGGGCAAGTGCCTGGGATTCTGGCACGGAGACTGGCCGGAGGCCCCGGACACCTTTGCCAACATGAGTTTCGTAACGACTCCGGTTAAATACTTGGGAGCTCCCCTCCAGTGCTACAAAGACAGTGAATCGTACTGGAGGAGTGAAGTCGATAACCTGCGGGACAAAGTAAACAAGTGTAATGGCTGGTATTGGTCTATGATTTCCAGAGCTACAATTTGTAACATTTTTTTGTGAGCAAACTTTGGTATATCCTCCAAGTGTTGCACTGCTCAAGGGTAAACATTCAGAAAATTCACCGTGTGTTCGCTGTGTTCGTGTGGGCATCGTCTTAGGAAAGATCAAGTCGAACCAATTTATTTCTTCGAGTTCGAAATGGAGGACTTGGTTTGTCACATTTGTTTTTGAGACAGGTATTCAATCGATTTTCTTTCTTCAGGGACGTAAAAAACCCGTTCCTATACACTGTATGTCAACTTCGCCTGGGGAGACACTTGCCCAACATGGTTGTCTCTACCGGCAGTTTGCCCGGTGGTGTTTATGGTTTTCTTCGTGAAGTTGTGGTTTCTTGTAGGTTTTTGTCAGCGCGGTTTTCACTAGAATACTTGAGTGAAGTCAATCGGAAAAAGTTGTACAAGGACCTTTGTGATGTGGTTCTACCCGTGCCTCTATATCGATCCCTTTATGGTGCAGGCCATGGGCACAATGTTCTAGAGCGCGTTAAGGCAATGCTAATACCGTCAGGTGTTAAGACTTTCTTTTTTAAGTTACACACAGGCACGCTCACTGTCAAACCATGGATGGCTGAAAGGGGTTTTTTTTGTTCCCTGGGGCACCCATTGTATAATATGCAGAAAGGAGGAGACAATTGAGCATGTATTCCTGGATTGTTGGGATGCTGTTTTTCTTTGGGATGTGCTCCAGCGCACAATCAAAAAAGAATTCCCCCTCGATGCGTAAGGCATTCGCTACTTCCCAATAGAAAGTGATGACGGCACCCCATTCGATATGGTAATGCTCATGGCCCTGCATAGCATTTGGAAATGCAGAATGGCAGTAAGGCACGCTGATCTCGACGCAAGAGCGGCTCGCCAGTATTTTAAAGAAAGCATAAGGGACTTTGTGGAAGAACAAAAGTTGCTAGAATGTATCCCAGAATGGTTGCCTCGGGTGGAATTATTACTGACGATGAGACAATTTTAGCGTGTACGCGTCCGCACAAGTTGAGCGGTCGTATTTAACGAATATTGTGATTGTGATTCTGCTTTGTTATTCTCTGTGAATTTATATATTTCTGTGTGTGCCAAAGACCGGCAATAAAGAAAAAAAAGCTTCGTGGCGTAGTGGTTAGCGCCGCGCGTTCGGAAGCAAGGGATCCCTGGTTCGATTCCGCGCTACGGACACAACTTTCGGAATTTTTTTTTCATAAAAGTAGACGTGGCTACCTACTACGACGACGACGACGACTACTACTACTATTACTACTACTACATACTACAGAGGAGGGACAGACCCACACCCTAAGGAGCTTCGCCCCTAATAAGGGCCTCGACATCCATCTTGGTGCCTCGGTATCCTACACATACCCTAGCCCATCAATCAAGCATTCGAGAACATCCATCCTAGCTGTGCACGTTAACAACCTCACCGACGAATGCCTCTTCCGGAGAAATCAGTCAGGGGTGGACAATGCTGACCGACGCCCCGGTGTCAACTAGGGTTCAGTTGGCCTTCCGTTGACGGTCATTCGGGCATAGAGCAAACTTTCGGCTGACTTTGCCAAATGAACTGTTTCTTTCGGCGCTGCCGGGTAGAATAGAGTGGCCTGATTGTCCCTGTCGTTTTGCTCGTGATTCCCCTTGAAGGCTCATTCTTGCACTGGGGCATGGCCACAAGAAGCACTGTAGCAACACCACTTCTGGTCACACGCTACGCTTGTGGCAGACGATCGACCATTGGTGTTACTTGTCTGGTTGTAGGGTGAGAACACATTGCTGGGGATATTCCTCAGGGAATGCAATAGCTGCTCTAAGGTCGCGTGTGGTGAAGGAGGAACTTCGCACTGAGAAGTCTTCGTCATCCCATGATTATTAGCGTGGCTATGGATGATTCAGATTGGTTTTGGTCGGCAAGTTGCAAGAGTCGTATTTGTCAACATCTGTTCCTTCTCGATGCTTGAAAAAAAAATAGCCTTGTCCCAACACTCAACTGAACTCTGGTCAATTGAACAAAGAAACAGTTTTTCCATTCGACCCTTGGCTCCAACGCATGGCATGGTATCCTCAAATCTAACCACTTCCTAGAGTTTCCCGTAAGAAAACGACTCATGTTGTTGATGCGATGACAGTCATCATTCCACTGATTTTGCGAGCATGCGTTTTCAAAAAACATGGTGGCATATCTGCTTGCTTCGCTGCAATTGGCGTCGAAAGACGATAGTCTTCTGCCGCCTGTGATACGTAAGACCCTCTCTTCTCCGCCCTCCCACTCCTCACGCTCTTCCTCCCCTCTCACTCCTCCCATGATGGATGCAATGGAGGTTTTGATGAATTCAATTTAAATTTCCCCCGTTCGCCCTGCTCTTGCGCCATCTGTTGGGATCTTTTATTACTGTTGGCTTAAAGCCGGCTACAGAGCCGCGGCTTCAGTCGGCTTATTTTGAACGCGTAACATCTCTTCGACACCATGTCTAACGCGTTGATTTTTCAATTTCTAACGTAAAAACCAGTCCTATGTGAATGCCTAAATAAATCAACGCTGCAGATCCCGGTTATGTATATATATTTTGTCTCAAATAGACCTGAGGTTTCATTTGCGCTGTATAATGGTTACGTGTATGACCCCGTGCTACCAGTGCTAGAAGCTTGGTTGGTTTTTGCCTACCGGTTGAATCAGTTGTGACTGGGCGGTTGAATCGAGTGACAGACAGACAGACAAAATTTTTCGTGCTTAGGTAGCCCAAGAAAGACTATCGTTTTTAAAACTAAAGCCCGACCGAGCGTCTCAATTTCGTATCGTCAAAAAAAACACAAAAAACAGGAACAACCACTTCTCGCGTTGCATGCCTTGGGGAGTTGAATGCTGACGTTAAAACCCTCAACAGCTGTTCATTTTGTTGCATTTGCTATTCCTGGATACGCAAAATGTGCTGCAGAATTAGGCTAACTCCTTGCTCCTTGGTTGTCATTGCGTCGTGGCTGCTTGACCTGTGCACCCATTGTTGGAACTCGCTCGCCTGCAAATCAACTCTGACTGAAAGTTTAGAGCCCATTCCTTCAAGGGTGATGTTAGCCTTGTGAGCTAAGAACGTCAGAGGTACGGTCTGCTGACCCTGTTCTTGAATGTCCAAGGCAAGGTCTCCGTCTTTCTGGCATGTCTTGGCGAATAGATGGCCGTCTTCGCGTCGGTCCATCGTAAACAACATTCACATAGTCGAAAACTGCTACTGCGACAAAATGTAATGTTCCGTGTATTCTGCCACCACTAACAGCCGTATGGTATGGTATGGTAGTCCTTATCTGATGGCGTGCACCCATTGCGGAGGATTGGCCAAGATTTGGATGGAATTAGGCAACCTTTGTTGATACTTCGTCTTCTTCTCTGTCCTGTCCTTCTTCTTCTCGTTCATGAAGTCCGTCTTCCTCCGTTTATGGTCGTTACCATACATGGTATTGTAAAACGAACTTAAGGGGAAGCTTTAACTGCAGGGCACGTTTGTAAAGGCAGACGAAATCGGCAGTCATTTTTCTGAGCAAGCACTGCATGATATTTATTTAGTTATGCTGAATTTAGCAGAAAAAGTTAAAAGGCAGTGATTTCAGAAAGCGATTTTTTTATTTAACCTGCCTGATTTTTTAACACGAAAGTGTTTTATTCCGGGGTCCACCAAGACTTCACTGACGTATTTCCGTCACGGAAATACGTCATAGAACATAATACAAAGAAAGAAACCAGAAGAAAAAGTTCCACAAACATGCAAAATTTGGGAATCGAACCCACGACCTCTCGGTCCGCGACGATAGATCGCCGAGCGTTTAACCCATTGCGCCACAAACGCATTCGCAGAGAGCTACACAGACGCGCCTTATATATCTAACACTCCTCCGTGTACCCGCGCTCTTGCTCGGGGCGGTGCCGCCGCCTATGAGCAGAAAAGAGAAGTACTGCATTATGACACTAAAGCCCGGGATACATGGAGCGAACTTTCTCGACGAACTTCACGCGTCAAGTAACGACGCGGAGACACGACGCAGGATGTTTGCTGTGTTGCAATACATGCGGCGAACGCCGCCGCGCGTTGGCCGCCGTGTTGGCGGCGGTCCCGGCCGCCCGCTTCGAACTGAATTTGGCGTTGTCCTTGTAGAATTCACTTAGTTGGAAGCAAATGACTGCGTAAACGGCTTTCGCTTAGTCTCAGGCCGCTTCGACGACAGAGTATTATGGATAACCTTGAGTAGTTTTCGAGATCGCTTCTCGTTTCGAACGCGTCTAAGCCTAGCGAAAGAAATATCCGATGCCAACGCCATCTATCGGGGAAGTCGGGAGATAGGCATGACGACAGCATGTGGCCTCTGAGATCAGAAGATTTCTGTTGAAGGTTGTTGTAGAGAGCTTGCACTGCTTGTCTGTTTCCTCGCAGATCAGCGGATATGGGATGTACAAATACAACGCGATTCCTGAGAGATCATACTAGGAACTACTCAATCGGTGCAGAGACATGCAGACACGGCAACACCAACGCGATTGCAGACGACGCGAAAAGGCGCGCGCGCGCGAAACACCAGCATGCATTGCGACCGGAACTAGTGCCTCCTGATTGGCTGTCGTCCACCGCTGCGCGCTAGACGCTTCCGGCGGCGGCGTTCGCCCGACGAAAATGTTTGGACAGGCAGATCGGCTGCGGACGGCAAATTTCTTGACGCCGGCCGTCGGACGTTCGCCGCCCGACGAAGTTCTTCGCTCGGACGCCGGTTATTCGCTCCATGTATTCCGGCCTTAACGCGCACCGACAGTGAACGCTTCGGTGGTCTCAGCACTACGACGCCTCGATGCCAGCATTCGAAGGGACGCTGGCATCAAGAAGCACTACCAACGCCACCTAGGTGGCGTTCACCGTACTCAGCACAGCGGAGCGTGGCCTCCGCAATTAGCTCTGAAAATGTTTCTGAAGTTGATCGCGGAGGCTGCAATTACGACGCGCTGTACGCGCTGATTTGACTCGGTGACGATTCAGTTACGTGCTTTGTCTTGCGCGTTGTATTAGTGTGTCAGTTACGTGCTTCGTCTTTCGCGTTGTGCTAGCGTGTGCAGCGTAGTGCAGCTTCCATATGCACGACGGTTGCTCATTTACATAGATTACAAAAACGTCAAACTTTCCAAAAACAATACTTTTAGTATACAACTCTCTGCCTCAACAACTGAAAAGGAGATCGTGATTTCGTAATTGCACATTACAGTACATCTAAAGAGGGCAACAATAATACGTTTAGAGCTGTACATTGGGCTAGTTGATTCGGCGTTTGCAATATTAGAATTTCCAGCGAAGAAAACACTACCGAAGCAAGCAAGTGGGCATAAATGCGCCGGTGACGCCAGCGTCTTTCTTTCCACTTCCTTCCTTCCCTAGCGTTTTTTAAGATGTAAATTCTTATAATCTTCTCAACAATGATATATCATATGCCAGCCTCAAATATACCACAAAATTCTGAATGTTGCATTTGCAAAACACGTCGATACACTGTAACAAATTCACTTAAGTTGTAAATTCATACACCAAGTTTATCTGCCTTTGATGCTCCAATGAATGCAGTTTATTTAATTTGACTATTTGTTTTTCATGCTGAGTAGCGGATTTTTAAACTCCGTGTGTGTATTCTTTTTTTCAATGTTAGCCATTTTCGGCAATCCGTGAAAAATATTCCGTGCCATAAATCAAAATTCCGTTTTTAGCAGGCACTGTAATGTAACTCTTTTAAATGCATCAAATTTCATTCAAATAGATTCAGAGGTTTTCTCATAAAAGCATTCCTCTATTTTGCATGTATATGAGTGGACGGCATCGGAGATATGCCGTAGCGAAAGCTTCTTCGTAAACAATGCACCACGCTGGTTCTAAAGGAAGCCCATGAAACAGAACGCTGATGTATACGCAATCCCACGGCCAGAGTAGTGAACAAATAAAAATACATTCAAGAAAAAATATTCCATGGCAGCTTTGCGGGAGCTACATATTTTCGGAATGCTGACGAGCTGTCTGGCCAGGTGTCAAGTACACACGTCATACGTTACTCGTTTCGACGGTGCCAATACGTTGTTGTAGCTACACTTGCTGTCTGGCCAGGTGTCAAGTACACACGTCATACGTTACTCGTTTCGACGGTGCCAATACGTTGTTGTAGCTACACTTGAACCTGGCTCTAACGAAACGGTATATAACGAAGTATATGAAATTCCCCTTCAAATCTCAATAGAGATCCGCGTATTTAAAACTACGTTTTAACGAAGTGAAATTGTCCTGCCGAGGCATATAAAGAACTAGATTCGTCTCCGAAATAAAAAATGCCCAACCGCTGCGAGTGAACATCGCTTTCGGCACTCGTTCGCCGCGGCTGTTCAAAACTGCCGCGTCACCGCCTTGAATGCACCATCGAGAAACACTGGACTTTCTCAACAGCGCGGATAGTTGCGCTCAAGTGGCACAAGCGGTCACTATCGCACTTCCTGCGCGGCTACACGCGGCGGTGCGAAAGCTCAGTGCATTCACTTCTACTGCGCACCTGCTTACCGGCCAAACCAAACCGGCGCGGCGACGTTCGCTTGCCTCCGTGATCACACAGCGGAGTGTTGTGTTGTGTGCCAAGTGCTGCTCGACCTGCGACGAGCCAAGTGGAAAGCGGAAGAGAAAGACCGTCACAATGGAAAATAAGGCAGCCATCTAAAGGCTGTCGTGCCAGATGCTACGAAGTTACGTGTTGCACACGCCGAAGATTGTTTTGTAGTTTTATTCAAATTTCATCGCATGCATGACCGTGTAGCAGTTCAGCGGGCCGTACAGCCATCTTGTTATTTCCACGTTTACAAATATGCACCCCATTGGGCATATGTTCAACTTCAGCTTCGTTATAACGAGCTTCGAGTGCATATTGATTCAATGCTAAATGCCTTACCCTCCAGTGTCATCCTGTGATGGGTTCTACCTATTCGTTTTTTTTTTCTTCAAGAAGAAGAAGCCCCAACGAGGTACGACGGATATCGAAGTAGCTGTCTACCTACCTAACTACCGCAACTTTCCTATTATGATCCATAGATTGCTTAGCTTAATTTCATCTGGCGTAGCATACCTAATGACAACCTAGACGCGGTATCTGGTGTATACGAAAGCAGAGGTCGTATCTCATTTACGGGGAAACACCTGCTCAAAACCAAACTGGCAATTGGCGCCGAAGCCACTCGCCACGACCAAATAAGCACAAGAAAACCGGTGAAGTAGCGACAGAATTATTCACATTAAAAAAAAACTATTTGCTGGCATGCGACTATGCAAGATGATCAATTTAACGCCATCAAACTATCACGCTGCAACGCCAAAGATCATGCAACCGTGCTACACTATGTCCTCAAAAGACTTTCTCCCGCGAGAAGTTCTGTTATCGAGGTCTACTCTCCACCACCATTGCTGAAGTTACCTACAACGAGGTAATATCAGATTGCTGAAGGAATTATTTTAACCTCTGCACGAAATATGCTATAAAATATTCGATTTCTTCCTAGTAGCCATTCTACACAATTATTTCGGTCACACGTTCTAGCGGGCCCCGAGCAATAGCCTCATATTCTTTCCTTGTGCCGGCGCTTTCTATAAATCAAAGTGAAATGTCTACCTAGATGCTTCATAATGTCATCGGCATATGCGCAAAGATGTTTTTTTTATTTCTATTGCAATTTTGATCCAATTACTATTTTTGTTTTAGTCTCTGCTTAATAAGGGCACCTTGCACCTTTGGAAACAATTTTGATCTCCTTTGTGATTTCCAGCCGAGATCGCTATAAATTTTACTCTGTAGAGCACCTAATATACACCGTCGATTCTTAGGCGAATGTCGGTATTCTGGACCGGTATAGCGTAAACCTATTACAGTCAGTTGTTATTCCAAATCCGCCATCAGCTCTCCGTGATAGGTCAGAATGGCTGGGGCGGAGCTCCTATGGCCAGGCGCCGTGCCGCAGGCTGGGCCTAGCTATTTTAACCTACCACTGAGGGACATAATGGCGGATTTGGACAAAACAGATTGCAATGTCTTACATTGCACTGGCCCTGGTTTTAAATAAATCAACATTGCCGGCGGGCGCTATTTGCAATCACGAAGATTTTTAGCACTTCCAAGCACCAACCTAATCAGATGTTTTCATAATATTTTCTGGAGAAGATATGTAGTTTTCCTATGCTGCTCAAGTCATATCCGAGAGTTATATTCCATTTAGGTTGGGTTATTTCGCTTAGGCACGAGTGGTCCGTTATGCGCCCATTTTGGCTCGCAGGCAAACTTTTTAGAAACGAGAATTGAAACTTTAGTAGGCTGAGCAGCTAGCAGTTTCGCTGTTTTTGCTTTCAATTGGGATGTGGCGGGAACTTGTTTTTAGTAGTTTTTTGTAAGTGCTGTAACATTTATTATTTGTAATGTAGGAACATACATTATGATCAATCGTGTGCTAATGACGAACGCAATAATTACAAGTTCATTCAATGGGTGGGGTAAGGACGAGCACTATTTAACATTATCGAATGCAGCCTTTCCTTATTGCGTCCCCTATTACGCGGTATGTGCGCAATGCTTGAGTGGCGCCTATACATTAAACTGTTCTTAGATGCATACCGAATGTGGAGGGATGTATTTTAAATGTGGCCTCTAAGATAACACAAACGCGCAAGCAAGATGGGTGTATGCCACATTATCACATTGTGGGTATTTCGTTGCGCTTGGAATTTATGTGTATAAATTTACTCAATACGTTATCAGCGACATATGCGTAACGTTCTAATTCATTGCTAAGTGTTGCAACACATTAGTTTCAATTCGTTACCATCTAGTTCCACATTGCTGTAGCAGAGGCGCTACATGCAAATTTGAGCGATGTCTTCATGAATGTCGAGATCACCAAAAGAAAAGAATTGCGGGAGGAACGCACCTCACAATGACGGTCGACGTTAATTCGATTAGCATTCAGGCAATGTAACGACCTGCCATATTGCTATGTCACGTTTATTTACAATCTGTAGGGAATGTTGGGGAGGGGGAGGGGCATGCTATGAATGTTAATTCCAATAGTACAAGCATGTGCCTCAGCACCACCACAGATAACGGATACCACAAACAAAACTTCTCTAAACGTAGCCTCTCAACCGCACCCACTATTTTTCCTCTGGAATTGACTGACTCAGGATCAGACTGTCGGATTTCAAATGAAAGAGAAAGCGATCCTTTTCAGGCCTAAAGCTTTCATTCGCTGTCAGGTAGAAGAGCCTGCTTTCTCACTTTTATCAATCGGACAAGCACCCACCCATGGAGTGCACTCGCAGCAACTGAAGGGCGCCTTGAAAGATGTTGCACACCGGCATCGCGGATAGTGTCTTGAAAATCCAAAGAAGCCTAATCGCATTATAACTATACGGAGGAGACTCACGATGCCGGTCACTCACTTTTATCTGCGTCATCGGCGCGGGAAATCCCATATCGATGCCGACGGCCCCCTTCCGGGACGGCGAGCACAGCAGGCTTATGGCTTCTGTCATACCGTAGATGTTCGCCAAGCATTCAAGCTCACTCCCGAAGGCCTCCCGGGCGGCTTCGTACTGTGGCTTGCTCAGGGCACTTCCGCCAGTGCACACGCATCGCAGTCCGTTGATGCGCTGGCCCGTGCGCTGAATCTCTCCCACCAGATACTGCAGGTGGCACGGAAGGAATACGGCAGCCGTTGCCTGGATAATAATATTTATTCAATGAATTAATATTTTATTGGGTCTAGAAACAGCAGTGAAGTCATTGTGCTGGTAAACAGAAAAACAAAGAAAGGTAAAAATGTAGCGCAACTGCGAATAAATGTTATGGATAAAAATTTTTGTGAGAATACAGTAACAAAAAAATTGCAGCAGAACCCATACCCGGATGGCTGTCGTTGGTAATGCGTTATCCTTGAATGAATATAGCGACAGAATGTATTGCCACCGTCGAAACAAGTTACATAAGTTGCTTAAGGCCTGGTAGCCAGGCTAGCAGTATGGAATAAATAAATAAATAAATAAATAAATAAATAAATAAATAAATAAATAAATAAATAAATAAATAGAGGCCTGCACTACTGCGGAGCGCCTGTTTCTCCAACACTCGGCGCCATGCAGCAAAGCCAGATCACGGCGCGCGTGCTCCGCTGCGATTGGTTGGCCTATTGGGCAAGTTAACAGCCAGGCAGCAGCTGCCACGGTGAAGAAAACCGGCGAGGATCGCAAAGAAAAGCTAAGGTGGTAGTGAAGCTTCCATAGAAACTCGTATACGTTCAAAACATGGCGCGCTCATTGGCAGTTCATCGGGTTTAGCGCAATCTGTGTGGCGAGGGAACAGTTCCGGCGGAACACAAAATAATTGGACGTTATTTCCGTTGGAAACAGAAGCGAAGTCGTTATTGTTGCCAAAAGTGTGAATTTTGTTTTGATGACCTGCCAGTGGTGGTCTATTTTCAAATGACCCGCAACTGGATTTGATGGACGCATCGAGCTCTTCGTGCGGAAAGCAATGCAGCCAAACGTCAGCCGTACAGCTGTATCAACCGCGTCAATGCACAGAATATAATTTGCTGGTCGCAGCGTCGGACGCCAGGCCTGTCGGCCAGCACAGCCACATGAAGACAGCTAATGTAAGCAAGTATCCGGCGGTCGTACATCACCACTTTTGACTGAACAGGTTGAACAACGATAAAACAGACTTAGCAACGACCGCGCCACCATAATTCAGACCAACGTGAACAAGCAAAACAACAAACACTACGTGTAAGGGGGGGGGGGGGGGGGCGTTTATTAGCAGATGAACTTTACGTGCATCAGCGCGGCTTCTATGAGCTGCATGGTAATGCACCTGGTAGTGGCGTGAACGCCCTCTTTATCTGCGGGTACTGGAAAGCAAGCCTTTATTGTTAATCATCGAGTAGAAGAGTTGTGTTTTCTTTCCTCGCCACACACACACACACACACACACACACACACACATGAAATGAAATCAAACTTAGCGGCTGTTAGTTAAAAAAAGTTTTCACCGACGGTTGCGATAATCCCGAATGCTGCGAAATTCGAGCGCAGCTGTTTAGGTGTTTTGAATTCGCGGTATTTTTTGGGAAAGAATTTCATTCTGAGTCACACGGTCCTCTCGGCGGCGGCGCTCAGTCTGTTCACGCAGCTCGTTAAACAGCATCGGCAGACGCAGCATTTCTACCGGTCGGGTTACTCATTGTTCAGAAAAAAAGCGTGAACACGGGAACGCTAAAGCCCCTTGATGTTAGAAAGTAGCGACACGCTTTGATCTACGCCGCCACACCCTCGCCGGCGCGGTCAACCTCCTCTTTTTCTCCCCCGCTTTCGCGGAGGCAGCGCATCCGCCACGCTGAATGGCTGCGGCGCGCGAGACTACCCGGTCAGGTGACACTGACGTCACGAAAACTGCGCGGAACTTGCTTTCGCGCGCCTTTGGTTTCTCCCGCTCGCCATGAGCAGTCCAAGTAGTGGTCGCCCTGCCGCTCCGAACGTGTGTTTCCCAAGTTTTTCCATCCTTTCGTAGGAATCTGAGCTTCGTTTTCAGTGAAAATGCCTTGCTGCTGCGCGTTTCAATGCAGCAGCAGGTCAGAGAAAGGGCAAGCCTTATTCTATATCCCCCGAGGTGAACGGAATGTCGTGCGTCGGAAGCAGTGGCTCCATAACATCTGGAGAAGGGATTTCGCCCCTTCTAAGCACGCCGTTCTTTGCGAGACGAATGTTGCAGCTTTCCTCATATTTGCGGATGAAGTTGCATGAAGATTTTAATGCTCTTCGCATAGCCGGACTCTTCGTTCAGTTCAATACAGAGCACCGATAACTGTGCATATAGTTTTTTTTTTCTTAAAGTGAGTCGGCTCAAATTTTTGTTGACTCTTCGACCCGTGACAAAGCTTTTTGTGTTTTCGCGCGTGCGTTAGTTTTCAAATGTATGTAATTTGTGAGTTAATGCCTGTAACTCATATTTTGTAGTTGTGTGCGTGTGTGTGTGCGTGTTTGTGTATGTGCGTGTGTGTGTGCGTGTATGTGTGTGCGTGTGTGTGTGTGTGTGTGTGTGCGTGTGATCCTTGCGCCTGATACTTGTGAAGCCAAGGAACTATTTTACTCTTATTGCGTGCTTATTGTATCCTTGCAAAGTTTCAATACTGCGAGCATTTCTTTTTCTTTACGTACTTTATGTTGCGAAGGCATGAACCGCAATATATATGTAGATAAGTGGTATTATGTATTATTCGCGCATGCTCATTAAGTACAAGCCACGCGCTTCTGATAATCTCCCTCAATTCTGATTAACTTGCCATCTTGAAGTCTGTAAGTTAATTATCAAGTGCCAGTCTTAGCAGTTTCCGTGTAAGCAATCAGCCTTTTGTTGTTGTTGTTGTTTTTTTTGAGAGAGAGACTTAGGTTACTCCCAGAGGTGATGGAATGTAATTTCTCGTCGTTTCATAGTGTCGGAATACAGGCGCGTGTGTAAAGTTCTATGTTGGCTGTTTCGCAAACACAGCACGTATTTTGCACAGTGGCATTGGTACAAAGGCTTTTGGCCCACTCATTTTGGCGAATTCACTTTAAGTAAACTATCACATTTCTTCTTGGTTACCTTCTCTGAGCATTTTAAGAGCGAATATTGTGAACCAAATTCTAGTTTATACTCTACGCTGCTTATATTGCATGCACCCAATACACCTCCGCGTTACGGACTATCCAAGTGGCGACGTAGAGGTAAACAGCTCAGCCACTGCTTGGTACTCATTTTTTCGGAGCGCTTCTGCTTCTATTTATCGAAGCGTCCTCAAAAAAAAAATGTCACGACGTTCTATCGGAAACGTACTTTTGTCATGACAGTTTCACAAGGGATAAATTCCCATACAACGCTTGAAAGGGCCGAATAAACAAGCGCGCGCATTGATTCTAATGCGGCTGCAGCGAGCCACTGGAGGGTTCAGCGCCGCGCCGGCCCGGTGAGGGGGAGAAATCCGAGGAGAATTGAGGAGGAAAGCGCGCGCGGGGGGGAGAGTGTCGCTACTTTCTAACATCAAGGGGCTTTAGGGAACGCGTGGCTCGCGCGGAGCGCATTGTCTAGCGGCGGCGGCGCAGGCGTAGTAGCGCATGCGCATTGTGGCCGAAGCCCACGCCAACTCTTTGTTTTAGCGCTCCCCGCGTGCCTGGTCACAGCAGACCCTCCGCTTTCATCCTCACCTTTTCGCCACACTCTCTTCCTCCGCTACCCTCCTCATGCTTCCGCTGCACCCTCCTCCTCCGCTTTCTTCGCTCTCGCCGTTTTTTATCCGCGCTCCGCGTTCCCTCTTTCAGCCTTCGCTGTGCTCGTTCGCTCGGTTACGAGGGACACCGCCGACGCTCGCTGTAGGAACGGGCGCCTGAGAGCTGCGCTCTAAAACGGGTTTTCTTTCTCAATAGTTGTGCCCACCTCACATAGTCTCGCTTCAATCGCTGCTCCCATAACTGCCTTGGCCGATTTCGGCGACAATTGGTTCTGAATCGCTTTTCGCCCCCGGCTTCGCGCTCCATTTTGATCGACCTGGGAAAAGTTCGCCTTTACAACCAGCGTGTTCCAGAATTTTCTGGTGCACTGCTTCATAATGTAGTAGCACCGGGAAGCCCGTTCCAAAATGTACCAGCCCTTTGGCTTTCCAACCGGCATAGGCGGTTCACTGAGGCAAGCTTGAATGCTAGCTCTTCATTCGCTCAGGGAGCTGCCCACAGTGGCACTCACAGCGATGCCTTGGGATAGGCTCAGGTTTAACTGGGTCACACAGGGTCATGCTGGAACACCACCGATGCGGTGCCGGTAGCTGCACAAATACCAAATGTTCTGCAGTAAATTTAACGTGAGCGAGTTGGATTAGTACTTGAATAAAAAGCGCAGCGCCCCTGAGGCAAGAACAAGAAGAAACACAAAGCTACATCAGAAGTGCTCACTAACAACTGGATTTATTTACGCTAAGACATCAATAACAGACGTCAATAACATTATTAAGATTTTTGATCCAAACAGTGCCGGACTTGGCTTCACTTGGGCTAGACCGGAATGAAACCAGCTACAGTTTCTAAACATAGCATTGCTATTTAATGACGACCGCAAATGTTCGAAATAAAGCTCCAAGTTGTAGGGTGCCCTTTAAGAGCGCTCATTCCATGCTTGTCAAGTGGGTAATAGTAATAAATGGTCTTTATTCGGCTTCAACTAAGTTATATGTTCATGTGATGAGTAAAAGATTCGGTGTTCAGGTGACGTGGTTGTAAACGGCTGGATAGCCGTAAGTTCTAATTTCGGCGGTTTCAGAATCGTTAGTTCAAAAAATAAAGCACCCGACACAAGAGGTAAAATCTAAAAGCAAGAAAGTCTGGTACATGTAATTCTGTATGATCATAAACTTTCTTATAGGATCAAAAAATGATGAGCCATTTGACTGTGTGAGGTGGTGATGGTAATGAAGTTCCTCGGGACCAAGCAGCAACTATCGCGTTCATTGCCAGCGCCGTTTGCGAATCTCGATCCCTTTAATTTTGTTTTCGAAACAAGATTTTGCCGCAGGACGTTCGAGCTTGATTTGGAGGCTTCTACCTTCAGCTAATCAGGGCATTCGGGTCTGCAAGATTCAGAGGTCAGAATAGCTTCGCCTGGCTCGTCTGCACAGAAGGCTACTGGTTGCACAAGTAAGTGCTACCGGGAGTCCATCCACCGTCACCAGGAGCCTCCGGGAGTGTTCACGGCTGATCGACCAAACGACGGAATTCTTGTGGCAGGTTCAACTC
This sequence comes from Dermacentor silvarum, assembly GCF_013339745.2. Classification (NCBI taxonomy): domain Eukaryota; kingdom Metazoa; phylum Arthropoda; class Arachnida; order Ixodida; family Ixodidae; genus Dermacentor; species Dermacentor silvarum. The sequence continues at coordinate 171,320,820 of NC_051157.2, forward strand.
AAGGAATTGCGTCGGCTCCTCCCCGACAAGTTGCCTGCGCCAAAAGGGAAAGTTCATTTCCTTCAACGGGGAAGTGTTCCTCACGACGTGCAACGCGTGCATGCCCTAGGGCCAAAGGTCGCCGTCGAAAAACGGAGGACCCCTCCGTAGCTCCTGTCTCTCGTCACACAGGTTTCACAGCGCGCCGCCGGAGAGGACGCTGTGCGTTGTGTGTTGGATGGTGTCGACGCCTTGATCCATAGCAAGCCAGCGGTTCCACAGGTATCTGTAAAACGCGTAGCCTCTTTCTTGAAGGACATCAAGCTGTGTGTATTACCCGCAGATAAGGAGGGGGGTTTTGCGGTGTTGTCCCATGAGGCCTTCTACGAAAAAGCCTTAGATGTAGTAAAAAAAGTTTTTATCCCATGTAGGAATCTGTGAGTGTCAAACGTGAAAGCGAAAACCAAGAAGCTTTGTAAACGCCTGCGTTTAGATGGTGTTATGAAGGGTATAGGTGCCAGCAAGCTTGATTGCCCTGATGCGTTCTTTAGTGTAAAGACACACAAGATGGACGCACCTTTTCGAGCCATTGTGTCTGAAAACGGCACCTGGTAAAAATGTATAGCATTGTATCTCCAAGAAATGCTCAACACGTTGCCAATTCAGGACCCGTTTTTTTTAAATAACTCTGATGTGGTACTGGATTACTTCAGGTCATCATCACATAAGAATATTAAGGCCTTCTCTGTAGACATAGCAGACCTGTTTTATTCCTTACCGCATTCAGGTCTGCTCTCCAGTGTTCAGAGTTCTATTGACACTTTTGGAAATGTTGCCTTCACGAACGCAACCGGGGTGTCGAATGACAGTTTCTTCGAACTTCTTAGTTTTTATCTTCAGTCTACTTTCATTCTGTGGGAAGGGCAGCCTTGTATACAGAAGGAGGGAATTTGCATCGGATCGTGTATAGCTCCCAGATTTAGCGATATATTTTTAGCAGAAATAGACAAGAACATGAGTGGTCGGCTTCCAGATTTTAAGATTTTCAAAGTTTTTAGATACGTCGATGACTTTTTAGTTCTACTTGACTGCAGCTCTGACTGTTTTGATTTTTTAACCCCTAATGCACTTCCTTTTATACGCGAGGGTTCATCTCCTTTAAAAGTAACGCATCAACTGCCGATTGACGGAGTATTCGCTTTCTTGAGATTAAGTTTTTATTTTGCAACGACTGTGTACGCTGGAAGTACGAGCCTCGCGCGAAGAAGCCACTGCTCCCATATCAGTCCGCGCACTCTAAGTTGGTTAAGAGGGGAATTGCAGAGGCATGCTTGTCAAGCGCGTTATGTAAGTCATGCCCTGAGCTGATGACCGACAGCTTCAATGATCAGATCCTCCGCCTTTGTTTGGCAGGTTACCCCACACATGTCCTTATTAGCGTGGCTGAGAGTCTGCTCAAGTCGAAGTTATCAAAATATTCTTCCAGCCTGCCTTGTGTAGATAAGAAGATCCCGTATATCCACGGCCTATCACACCGTTTAAAGAAAATAGGTCAACATGCGATTGTTAGGTTGTGTTTTCAGATTCTAAAATATTACAATGTCTGTGCAGACTAACCAGACCAGGCCTGTCTGAGAAGCGCAAGTGCAAAAAGAAACACCAGGACCCGTTTGTTGAATGTGCGGGAGCGATTGTTTACAACCTTCCTTTAAAGTGTGGAAAAAATTACGTGAGACAAAGCGGAAGGTGCCTCTACGAGCGTTTAAAGGAACACCGCTATACTGTAGCAGAAAAGCAGGGTGGGTTCCTTGACGCTCACTGCAGGCATTGCAAGTGGGTTGATGCCGGGGCGGATGAAGGTGACTGCTCGACGTGTGCTCCAGCATACAGAGACTGCTCCATCGTGGGAAGAGCACCAGGGAGATCAACTCGCGAAATTATCGAAGCAGAAATGATTGATAGGCTCGGGGATAACTGTATTTCACAACCATTAATTGCCTTTTCCCGCAAAGAGTTAGCTTACCTGCGTAATGGTGTGTACGGTATTTTTGTAAACGGCACATGTATGATGATGTATGCGAAAAAGTTGAATATATGTGTGGGTCCGTTTCTCGAAATAAATATTGTTGCAAGTTAGCGCCTGTGTGTGTCACCTCTTCCTTCGTCCTTGTATTTTTCAAGCGCTAAAAGCCTCACGAGGACTCAAGGATGGAACACGTACTTATTGGACTCATTTCTCCCAGGAGAGGGGGACATAGCCTCTTCATACTGAAGATATTGTAGCGGAAACGCGCGGTTACAAGAAGACAACGCCTTCGGCTGCTCCCTGCATGTGCTTTCATATATCCTCACCTGTAAATAAACCCACACTTTCATAACAATTTCGTGGAGGTGCTGGGTACATCGCCCTGAATGACCACCCAGCTCTACCGACTTTGCGACGGAGAAGACGCTTGGCTGGCTTGCCACCACTGGCAGCGGATATGGAAAATTCGGGAGAAGGAACCATCGGCGGTGAGCCCCAAGACCATCGCAAAGCCCAGGCTGGCTACGGCACACCGGAGCGACATCCAAGCACCTTTTTGGGGAAGCCGGATGAAGACGTGGAGGACTGGTTGAAGCGCTACCAAAGAGTCGCCAGAACCGCTGTAGTACTACGAAGCAGCTCGAGAACGTGCTACTCGCTGTGCCTTGCCCACCGAGTTGCAAGGCACATAGATTCGGCAAGCTTTTGCGAAAATCCTACAGCTAGTACAACACAGACGTTTCGTAATTCTTCAAGACTTCAATGCCGCTCACATAGAATGGGGCTACAGAGTTCCACGCCCAAGGGTTCCGACTTATGGGACCAGGCACAGCAATACAGCTTGACCCTGATCACGGACCACAATCACCGAACCCGGGTGGGGACAAATGTTTCGCTAGACACCACACCGGACCTAACGTTCATTCGCAACGTACCCCAAGCACAATGGAGCAATTTAGGGACGAATCTGGGCAGCAGCCACTTCATTGTACTCTCGAGAATACAGGTGGGTCCTGCCAAAAGGATTCGCATAAAACCTCCCTCACCAACTGGGCAAACTCCATGAGCTAAGGGATGAGCATGTGCCCACCCACATATCCTATCTAAAGGCGTGGGCTACGACGCTGTTAGAGGACGTCGTGGCCGTCAATAAGGAAGGGCCGGAGACTGCTGGTCTCGAGGAGGAGGGCACTCACCCGCTTCACCTCTGGCAGGCGCGCACGAGCATGCAAAACCGCTCATGACAACAAGGGCTTAATAGAAAGCTAAGGCTAAAAGTAGTTAAGCTGGACATACAAATAGAGAAGTACGCAAGGAAGCAAACTTCACAACATTGGTACCAGGTTTCCGATGGCATGCAGGGCCAACTTGGTATGGACCACACCTGGCACCTCCTTCGGTACTTACTAGAGCTCAACGCATGCAAATCGGCACAGAGAGAACGGCTCATACAGCTCTCTCACCATTTCCAAGGGACGAACGAAGAACTCATCAAAGCCCTCGAGACCAAAATCTTCGGAACACACCAATCCCGTTCCCACGCAGGGTACGAAGGGAAGGTGAATGACACTCACAATGCGCTTGCCTTAGAGCAGAAGTAAGGGCAGCTGTCCTGCAACAGCAAAATAATTCGGCTCCGGGGGAGGATAACATAAGGAAAAAGATCTTCCGAAATTTAGACAACTGTGTTGCTACCCTCACAGAGTACGTGAACGAGTGCTGGTACAAGGGTGAGCTCCCGAGCTCGTGGAAACATGCAAAAGTAGTTTTCAATCCGGGAAGACCTTATCATTAGACAATCTCCGCCCGATACTCATTACGTCCTGTCTTGGCAAACTCCTGCAGCAAGATGCTGAACAGGCTTCGTATTCGCAGCGATGGCCTAGCGGTAGAGCATCCACCTCGTATGCGGGAGGTACCGAGTTCAAATCCCGGTGCCGCCGGGAACCCACCGGTTTTTCTCATGGGTACAGATGTCCCCTGGCCTGGTGCTCGGCTGTCGTGGGGGTCCAGATTTCGAAAGAGGGCCCAATAGACATTTCAGCTGTTGTCTCTGGGCGCTTCTTGTCCAACCACAGACGGCCTTGTAGACGAGCATCCACCGCTGCTGTGGGAGGCAAGTGCTGCCGCCGGGTACCTACCGGTAAAATAGGTACAAGCGCGCTCCCGGCCTGGTGCTCGGCCATTATGGGACCTGAACGCTTGGAAAGGGGTGTTTGACCTCAACCCGAAGGTGCCCCCACCTCAATAGGTGCTTGGGGCGCCACATGGGAAATGACCGCCATGGGAGCGGCCCAGACACCACTTTTTTTCCGTGCTCACGTTGGTTTCGATGGGAATGCAGGGCGCAGGCTCCTTTCCCAAGCGTATCACCCCTGAAGGAAGCCGAACGCCAGGCCGGGGTACGCTTGTACCCTTTTGAACCAGTGGGTGCAGGCGGCGGTGGGAATCGAACCCGCAGCCGAGGCGGGCGTTCTACCACGAGGAGACCAATTTACTACACCCACTCCCACAAGCTTCCGCCCCAGTTGTCCACCCAGGACGCGATGCTGAGAATAAAGCATGACATACTGGAGCAGATACCACCGGCAGGCACAAAAGCCATACTGGGTTTAGTTACTGGGTCGACACATATCGCACGTCGTGATACTGGAGGCTCTGCAACAACTCGGTGTGGGAGCAAAAACATACAACTACGTAAAAGGCTGCCTCAGCAACAGAACGCCTAACCTACTCCTAGGGGGCATAAAGTCGGACACATTTCGACTTGGCAGGCGAGGTACACCCCAAGGATCGGTGCTCTCACCGTTTTTTTTTTCTAACATAGTGATGGCCAACTTGCCATCAATGCTAAATCACATACTCAATCTCAAACACAGTAATAACACGGACAACATTACTCTTTGGTGTAACAAGGGCAATGACGCGCACTTAGTCTAAACTTTACCAACAGCAGTACCGACAGTTGAGGACTATGTCCGCGCAAGAGGACTAGCGTGCTCTCCACAAAAATACAAGCTGCTTGTGCTATGTGGTCTGTGGGATAAGAACAACGCACAGATTAACCAAAGCACAATGGTTGTGAGGGCAGGCGGCAACCCCATCCCAGAAGGGTTAACGCTTAGTATATGGGCCTGCTGTATTCAAAATACAGGCAGAAACTCAGAAACGCTAGGTAAACTTAAGAGTGCTGTGCTACAAACATTGCAACTGATTATGAGAATCAGCAATAAACATGCGCGCATGAAGTAAGTGCACCTACACCGATCGGTTCAGACATTCGTGCTCAGCAGGGTTACCTACGCCATTCCATACCTTCGTCTAACATTGGCAGAGAAGGTTAGAGTTTAAACTTTACTGCGAAAGGTATACAATGTGGAAACAGGACTACCGACGCGTACATCAACGGCCAGGATATTCGCCCTATGTGTACACAACAGCCTAGATGAGATGACAGATGCGCACCTTACGGCTGAATAAGAAAGGCTCTCAACAATATCAGCGGGCCGTTTCATGCTAACTGAAATGGGGATCAGATACACACCGACAATCAACCCCAAAGTAGACATTCACTTGGAACAGTGGTAACACTTTAAGATCACGCCCATAGCTCGCAACATGCGCCCTATCCACCACACAGACACAAGAGAAGATAGGGCCAAAACACTCCGCAAGAAGTTTCAACCAAATAAGGCCGTGACGGGCGTGCACGCGGCGGAAATACCAAACCGACAGGGCTTCTCACTGGCAGTAGTGAATCGCGAAGGGCAACTCGTGTCGGGAAGTTCGATAAAAACGGCTAATTCAGAGGTGGTAGAAGAAGCGGCCACAGCATTGGCTATGGCTACCACCACCAGTACTCCAAATCAGCAGTGCGTAATTTCGCACGGGGTCGAATATTCCCTACCACCAAATCTATCATAACCACCGCACCACCCAAATCATCTGGACCCCGCCCACGTATCGTTTGACGGTAACGAAGCCGCCCACAACAAGGCTTGAGCATTCATCCTCCGAGTCGAAGGCCATCCACCAACCGGAGTCGAAACACTGGGGCTGTCAGCGCGCAACCGCATGTAACATATCAGGAGATAACAGGACATTACCGTTTAGCCAGATTGGACTATCCACCAGCGCACAAATGGCTTACGAAGAGAGAGGAAATCGTTTGTAGGCAACTCCAAACGAATGCCTTCTCAACCCTTTTATTATATCGCGCATTAATCCCTCAGTATACTCCAGCTGTTGTAAACTCTGCCAAAGAGATAAAGCAAATCTCTACCGCATTATCTGTGGTTGCCCTCAAACAAAGCAACTCAATAATCCCTAGGGTTCGCATATCACTACCGCCAGTACCATTCGCTGCCAGGCCTAAAGGGCTCCTGGCCGCCTGAGCCACAGTGGACTCTCGCATGCTGAACGCCTCATGTCATCATCATCATCAGCAGCAGCAGCCTATATTTATGTCCACTGCAGTGCGAAGGCCTCTCCCTACGATCTCCAATTACCCCTGTCTTGCGCTAGCTGATTCCAACTTGCGCCTCCGAATTTACTAAATTCATCACTCCACCTACTTTTCTGCCGTCCTCAACTGCGCTTCCCTTCTCTTCGTATCCATTCTGTAACTCTAATGGTCGACCGGTTATCCATCCGACGCAGTACATGGCCTGCCCAGCTCCACTTTTACCGCTTAATTTGAACTAAATATCGGCTATCCGCGTTTGTTCTCTGATACACACCGCTCTCTTCGTGTCTCTTGAAGTTAGGCCTAAAATTTTTCATTCCATCCATGGAGGAAGGAAACAAAACAGGACAAGCCCTGACGTCAGTTTTTTGAAGCCGGAAGTGCAGCCATGTTGGTGTGTCACCTCTCCTTGCGCCTCCAATCAGGGGTTCTGCAGCTCGCCGGAGCTGATGGGCGCGAACTTTGTACTTCCATTGCTACGAGCCGCCGGAAGTGTGTGCTCCTGACGTGCGTCAAAGCAAAGCCTACAAAACTTCTGTAGCAGTTTTAGTGAAGCAGACACACTCCTGTGTTTTTCCGTGGCACGTTGAAGACGACAACGAAGACCCGCGCCGTGATTGCTTGAGTGTACCTGCTGCTGGCCCACACTCACACTCACAGATCCAAAACACAACTTTCTACCTTACACACCACACTCCAATGTCAGCTTTTCTCGCGAACAAAAGGTGCTGCGGGAAAGACACTGGCGGAAAAATGTTATCTCACTTTTCACAAACCGAGAGCAGCAGCGAAAGCTTCAGGAGCGCGGTTGCCATGGCAACGTTGACATTTGGGGTACCCGTCCCAGTGCTCCTTTGCGAAAAACAGCACGTGACTTCCGCCACACCTTCTCCAATACGTTCGTGCTGGCCACGGCCTCTCCTGGGGTTTCCTTTCTCCATGATTCCATCGCTTTTTGTGCGGTCCTTAACTTGTTCTCAAGCTTCTTTGTTAACCTCCAAGTTTCTTCCCCATATTTTAGAACCGGTAGAATGCAATGATTGTACACTTTTCTTTTCAACGACAGTGGTTATCTCCCAGTCAGGACTCGGTAAAGCCTGCTGTATGCACTCAAACGCAATTTTAATCTTCTGTAAATTCTCTTCTCCTCATCAAGGTCTCCTGTGAGTAATCGACCTCCATAAACGTACTGCTTTACAGACTCTAGAGGCTTACTGGCGATCCTGAATTCTTGTTCCCTTTCCAGGCTATTGTACATTATCTTTGTCTTCTGCATATTAATCTTCAACCCCACTCTTACACTTTCTCGGTTAAGGTCCTCAATCGTTCTCTGTAATTCGTCCCCATTTTTGCTAAATAGGTCAATGTCATCTGCAAACGGATGGTTGCTGAGATATTCGCCGTTGATTGTCACTCCTAATCCTTCCCAGTCTAAGAGCTTGACTATTTCTTCTAAGCTTGCAGTGAATAGCATTGGAGAGATTGTGTCTCCTTGCCTGACCCCTTCCTTGATAGGTAACTTTGTACTTTTCTTGTGGAGAACCAAGGTTGCTGTGCAATCCTTGCAGATATTTGCCAATATATTCACGTATGCATCCTGTACTCCTTGGTTACGTAATGCCTCTATGACTGCTGGTATCTCTACTGAATCCAATGCCTTTTCATAATCTATGAAAGCCATATAGAGAGGTTGATTGCACTCCGCAGATTTCTCTATTACCTGGTTGATGACATGGATATGATTCATCGTAGAATATCCCTTCCTGAAGCCAGCCTGTTCTCTTGGTTAGCTGAAGTGAAGTGTTGCCCTGATACTATTTGAGATTACCTTGGTGAATATTTCGTGCTCAAAATGGTGAAATGGTGAATATGGTCCTAAAACAATTGGAGGTCACGTAAAGGAGGCCACGTAAAGAGAGTGAGACTTCTGAGGCGCGCCGCTAGATGGCGTAGAGTGTCGAATTTGTCACCGCCTTATTTCAAAGGGGATGCCAATAAATTATCGTCGGAAGTTTGTCAGAAGAAGCCGGCTCAGTACACGGATCATGCATGACGCTTTTCGGTAGTGTGAATACGGTTTGTTTCTATGCATTTCTCCATCGATTCAAAGGCAGCGCGCTTCACGAGACAAAGAAAAACAATAAAACGTACACACACGCGAAGTTTAATACCTCGCCTGTTGATTGCTATTTGCATAGACGTCGACAGTCATAGCGAGATAGGGTGTGTGAAATATTTTGCATGCACACCGGGAACAGCAGGATCACCCACCTTTTGCTTGCTGGCCGAACGTATTACGTTTTCGAAGCTGGCGTTGGGAGGCATCACAACAGTCTTCGTGCCCAATAGGACGCTAAACGTTATGTACAACAAACCGGAGCCGTGTGTGATGGGTGTTGGCAAAAGTACCACGTCCGAGTCATCGTGCGTGAACGTCCACCTGAAATGCATCAAGCATGAAAGCTGTTGCTGTGTTAAAAATGCGCGGGGTCAAAACATTTCTGCTGCAGAGTTTAAAAATATACAGTAGGGAAATGTGAAGCGACTGGGTGCCTCGACTTGATATAGTACGACAGTGCGTGCACAAATACACTACAAAAAGAAGAGACGGACAGGGGTGCACAGAGGACATATTAGGAAATATGCAGGTGAATGGCTGTAGGGAAACCATAATAAAGTTTCGAAATCCATACGAATGTTTGGTCACAATATTTGTATACGCAATCGTAAGATCACAATATGTGTGCGTCAGGCCACAGATCTGGCTCCCGGCAGCAAGTTTACACAGAAGTGTTCTGATACCAAATGTATATTTATTATCAGAAAACGTACGGCCAAAACTCCCTTGAAGAATTATCGTGCTGCGAAGCATTAAATAGTAGCTCCTTATTATCGTGGTGGCGAGCTAAGCATTCTTGTTTCCCTCTTTCCATTAGATTAGGGTATGGCTGCCTATCCCTGGCTGTTGTGGCGCATGACGCTCACCTCCTTTGGGCGAATAGTATTTGCAGTGCGAGAGCAGGAGCAACTGCTGATAGTAGTGAACGGTGCCCAGTATCCAAACTTTGCACCAATGAGATCGCGCCTCCACGCCAGGTGGCCGCCAGTTGCGCGATAGCTGCGGCACCAGCGCGTGAAGCGGGCGTAGCATCGAATTTTGTTGCGGGTGATATGGCCTTCGGGCCCAGAGTAACCAGGGACAACAGAATATCGCATGGTAGCTTGACTCGCCTAATAAACTTTTACTACATAGATAATATAGATTGGCTGAGTGGAGTTGATTTTCAAGCTCATGAGTTTGCTTATCAGTTCAAACTACAAATTTAGCTGATGACTTCACACCCGTCACAAAACAAAAGATCTTAAGATTCATTTTAAAATCGGCGATTAACTGGGGCTTGTATATGTCCTCCTAATTTTTGGATATCGCAAACAGAACTAGACCTAGTTTAAAGTTGTGTCCTGATTTTGCCGGATGTATAAGCGGAAATTGATTTTTAGGACCAACCGAAAGAAAATAAAAGTGACCTCTCGTGACTTTGCTAAGAGCGTCCTATACGGGCTGAAAATTTTCAAGTTTTACGGAATTTTTAAGAATTTGCTTGTGGCAGCTTGCATAATTCTTGCCTTTGAGCTGAACTATTTAAAGAGGCGGACATTACTAGCGCAAGAGATCTAAACACATATTCCCGGTATGAACAAAATTCACTTTGCGGCAATTATTGGAATTTACGAATTGCAAGACGCACCATTTGAAATCAAGTTCACACATAAAACCAGTTTCTAAATATTATTTCTCAAAGTGTGGGACAAAATACAAGGGCGTTCCTGTTACATTCGTGTATCTTTAGGGCGACTTTCATCACGCATGTCTCCGAACCGGTGTCATTCTGGAAGTTCATTGGAAGCTCACTGGCTAGAACTCATATATTACAATAGCTGCCGTACAATTATTAATTAGGAAGGTAAGTAGTGAATTAGCCGTAAATAGTTGAATATGTGTTTCCATTTCACGAGTAATTATCGTCCGCTTATCAACATATTTGAGCTCAAGTACTAAAATTTTGTTATCTCAACAGGCGATATCAAAATATTCCGTTGAATTTAAAAATGATCACCCCGTACAATGCTTGGCATTAAAATTCTGCGGTTTCGCGGTAATCGCACCTGTAGAAATTCATTTGCAAGTCATAAAATATATTTTTATGAAAGAAGTGTAAACCATACCAGCGTATGAGGGTGAACACCTGCAAAACTTATTTCAGAGAGTAATGGCAGTGTGTGAAGTCTCTTAATTGAACGTAAACACTCGCTTTCACTGTATTTAAGTATCAGAAACTGTTTCATGGAGAAATTCCAGATACCAAGAAATCACACTATAATAATTTAGTCGCGCTGCACCTGAAGTGCGAATAAACGTAAAGCCCTACATGATATCACCAAAGAATCAACCACAGTAGCTGTGTGGCTTCGCTCAACATTTAATTTGCCAAATATAAGTGCAATGATAAACTTCTTACAAGCAGAGCTGTACGCCAGATAACTAACCAATGTAAGAAAATAACTTACAAACCTTGACGTTTCGGGACCTATAAAGCCGTCACAACAATCATAAATTAACGTATGTTATCGCATACTTACAGAGTGAGCGATGCCAATTTCTGGAGTAGTTTTCTTCCTTGACAATTAAAGGATATCGCACAGTTTGTAAGCTCGTCACAATGAAAATCTAGGCAAGGCTAAAAAATTGAGGCGAATGTATGGAGCTATTCAATGGCACCGTGGGCGAGATAGATTGGCCGTGTTTCACTATCCCTAATTAACTTCACATCCAATAAGGTGCACTTTTTTTAAGAACAGGCACATCGGAAGGAATAATGCAATAGAATATGCTTTATTTGTCGCGGAGCGCCACAGGTCCAGCAAGAATTATTTTCATAAAAATGAAGCGCACGAGACCGTCAATCACCGTACAGCAGATTCGAGATAAATACCTCGACATTCCAAGGTTTGCCAGTAACGCGTAGTGCGTCAGCTCGACGCCTTTCGGCAGACCCGTGGTACCTGACGTGTACAGGATGCAGAGGACGCATTCTCGTGGATCTTCCAACGTAGTTTCCTGGAACTCGGTCTCGTCGATGTCCAGAAACGTCAGTGTCGACACGAAGCCTTTCGCTGCACCAGTGGCCAAGCAACCCTGGTTATGAAGGACGAAGTACTTCATTGTCATCGCAAATCATTTTCCCGTGTTCTCAAACTTTTCTTTCAAGCTACATGGGAAATATCGAATAGAACAAGATAAAAAGAGTGCTATTATGGGATAGCTTGGACCGGGTAATGGCAGATAATAATGTGTACGTATATTTGTGATGTTTAGGAACTTGACCGATAACGATGGTGTGATCACTGCGTCTCGTTTGACGAATGGACACGGATGCGGAAGCTGTGGTGCACTTTCAAGGACATGGCTGCAAATAGAAGGAACTGCAATACCACCAGGGATGTAATGCTGGCTACTGGCTCTTCACCATCCGAGTTCGCGGCGCATACTTTCTTTCCTCAGCCAGACTTACCACCTGATTGTAAAATATGCAAAGGCATGGTTCCCACGTCGGACACAGATATCGAATCGCCTTTTACTATGCAAGAACTGCTCATGGCTCTCAATCCCGTTCAAGCCAATTGTGCACCAGGCAAGGTGGTATTACATGGCAGCTGTTGCGGAAACACAGTCAACCAAAAAAAAAGAACAGTTCAATAAAGAGTGCAACAAAGTTTGGTTAACAGGCGAAAATTCACGCCGAGTGGAAGCGCTCCGTGGTGAGCCCTATTCCAAAACTATGCAAGCCCGCAAAAACGGTGCCCGCTATTGGCGGCCTATTTCGTAGACCTCAACACTTTGCATACTTCTCGAAGGCTTTGCCCCCACGGGGCTCACCTAACATCTCCAAGAAAATAAAAATTATCATACTTTTACCCTACTCAGACTGGATTCAGGTCAGGCCTTTCTACTCGGGACAGTGTATTTTTGCTCCAACATTGTACCAGGAAGCGGCTGGGTAAGCAGAAGGTTCCCAGCCCCCTGGTAGCCGCGGACGTACGGAAGACATTCGACAGTGTGACGCACGAAGTCGTCATCTCGGCGCTCGAAGAAGCGTGCCTGAAATGCGAATTGTGTGAAATGTAAAATCCTTTCTGGAGCATCGAAGGTTCAAGATCCGTAGTGGCAAATCAGATTCGAGGACGTTTACGAACAATGTAGCCGTTCTTCAGGGTGCAATTGTATCGCCTACGTTGTTTAATCTAGTCATGCGAGAACTCACTGTATGTCAGCAGCAGGTTCACGGCATCCTATTCACCATATATGCAGATGACGTCACATTATAGATGGAACCTGGCGGCGCTCTGAGGAAAACAGAATTAGTAACTAAGGCAATGCCGAATGCACTCGACACATTGGCGGATTATTTGAAAGAAAGAGGCATGCAGCCGTGAAACGGGCATGCAGGCATGCAGACATGGCGGAAATGAAGAAGAAGACGAGCATGGGGGTGTGGCACGAGCTGGGTCCCAGCTTGGCCTCTAGCTGCGGTGCTCTCGTAAATACAGTGTAAATAGTCTCTTTTAGCTGTGCCTTTCCACACGTAACAATACCAATGTCACATGCGCATCCCTTCGATGGGATTACGGCACAGGTGTGCGAGTGGATTGGCTGCCGGGGGACTCAGGCAGCATCGGCAACAGTGCAGCGCACAGTGCAGCGAGCGAGCTGTTACTTTCCCGCTCATCTCCCCAGGGCCAAGTCCCTCTCACTGCTGTTTGCCTGGACCCGGAGGAGGAGCACGAGCGACTCAAACTACACGCAAAACGGCAGCTGATGCTAAGGTACCACACAATGCCAACCCTTTTCTAAGGAATTTTCTCGAGGAGCGAAAGTCCTGGTGCATAAGGCCAGGATGGGCACAGCACTCACCGAAGACCTCCTGGCTAAGTGGCACCCGTACGCTGCTGCAAGGAATACGCGAGGTCATCAGAGGCAACGCCTGGACAACGAGTCGGAGGTAGGAGACAGCCGAACGTGATGTGAGCGCCAGTGAGGTGCAGTACGTGCGACACGCTGCTCGTCCGACGATCAGACACCTATGTTGGGAATGTCCAGGTCTCGTGATAGTAAGCGAGAAACACGAGGAATGCGGCATTACCTCACTGGAGACATGGACCACGCAACCCCATCAGGCCAATGCATGGCGAACAATCAACTATTTATGGGAGCTTGTGTTTGAGGCCGGCTTGGCCGGGAGGTTATCAACGTATTGTTTCTTTTATATTTCAGTGTTTATTATTAAAGTTAATTCTCTCTCTTATCATTAAAGCGTCACTTGACACACCACGCCTGTGTTGCCTCTCGTTGTCTGTGTCCATTCGCTGTGCTACTACTTTGTAAACGCAGCGAAACTTGCCCTATTCTCTGTTATAGCGCATAATGTGCATTTACAACAGGTGGCAAAATTTTTCAGACCGCGGCATCGGACAAAACCTCCAGATCTCCTGGCTTTTAATGTTTAAATTAGGATTCTGTTTGAAGCCAACTGATGAAAGCTCAGGCGACTGTCAGCTTGTTTGGCTGAAATTTGAATATTGCAAACATTTCTCTTTTCTGAAAAACCCATAAGTGTTTCGATTGCAGTTTCGTGCTGTATTGTTGTGTGGATAAATTCGTCCTTTCACAGAAGTATTTTTCAGCCAAGCAATTGAATGGGGTAATGCGTATATAAGCTAAATACGGCCTGAAAAACCTTCGCATTACTACGATAGACTCAAGTGGCTTGCCGAAATACTGAAGCATCACACAGGTTTTCATCTTTTCCATCATTCAAGTCTACGACTGCTGCGCTGCAACAGTGATGTGAAATCGCAGACATAGTGGTGTAAATGTTAAAGGAAGTAAGTTCCCGACCAATCGCGAAACTTTTTGGCTTAAAGAGCTTAAAAAATATTTTCGCGAGAGCTACTCGCTGTGTTTTAAATTGGATCATGATGCATAAATAGGCATTTAGCGCCTAATTATTGGCGTATCCACTTTTTCGGCAGTTCTTACCTTGAGTTCCAAAGCGGACACTGCGCTTCGAGCCTTTTCGGAGAGGTCTGGGTCAACTAGAAGGTGGGTGCTGTCGCTGTCGGTGATTTGATACAGCAGCTCCTCTGAAATACCGGCATGGTATTTAAACTTTAAGTCCTGCCCGGCGTAGGCGACCTAGTGTGCGAACAACCACCTCCGTAAGGTAAGATGTAATTCAGGTTACTATATACTCACACACAGAAAATGTAAGTATAGTGAATAAACTTCACTATGATGACAATCTTAGTCAGCTTGCAGTTCATTCAAAGGGAACTAAAGGTGCGTTTTACATCAGTTGATTCAAAGGAAAACCCTAAAAGCAAAATAAAATTTTGCAAAGCTCCACAATTCATTTCATATTCGGCAGAACTTAAATATTACTGTGGGTCATTGACATACTAACCGGTTGAACCACGTTGCTGCAACACAGTAGAACGAAGCAGCGTCTGTTCAAAGATGTGGGCCCCATTATCGACCTGCGTCGTATTATAGCAGCAACGGCTGATCTGTTTTTTTTTTCTTTTTCTGAGGAATGAAGTTCATTATCCAGCAGAAGTTCATCGTGCGACGACAGCGCAGAACATTGCTTCGAGTGTGCCTGACCAGGAAGTTTTACAAGTGAACTACAAACTTTGAAAGCGGCATCGTTTCTGTAGAGTACGCGGCGTGACCTACTGAGACATGGCCGGGCACACCATATAGTGACGAACGAAAACACTGCCCCAAACTGTCACCAGGGAAATTAGTACTTACTCTACTCTGGGATGCCACTGAAGCAAATATTGAACGTTGCAGGGCACCAGAAACAACACCAAACAGTACTTTTTATTATTGCGATAGCAATTATATGGACACTCCAAAGCAGATTTCTGCCGTCGCCGTCGCCGTCGCCGTGAGGTTCCGTATGACGTCGAAGGCGATGAAATTGTTGCCGCGCGCCGAACGCTGTATGTGCGAGAGAAAGGGCGCGAGGGACGCGCGCTTTCACGGGGAGTGAACGCACGGCTGAGAACAAACGCGCGTTCTGCGCCGTGCTCCCTTAAGGGCTGCAGAATTAAGCGTCTCTTTCCTCCTTTACAATCACCATATATGTAGAGCAAACGCGACTTCTTCAGACACGCGAAAGGCCGTGGGAGGGGGGGGGGGGGGAGGCGACGTTTAGCTGCGGCACAAAATGCCTATTTATATACAACCATTGTGAGGTGAGAAGGTGGTAAATACTTCCGACGCTGCTCGACGAGTGTCCCGTTCTGATCTCGTCGAAAACCTCCGAGCCGCCCCCAGAGGCACCGGCAACAGTCACCAACGCCTCGCGCGTTTTGTGCGAACGCGGGCAAAACGCCGACGGTGTCGACAACAGTTCTGTGTGTTGCCGGTGCTGCGGCATCTCCAAGTTTGTACAGCTGATAAAAGTACTATCCTTACTCCGTATAGCTCTCTACAAATTAGCTATCGCAATTGATGCTTCGCCTTTTGGGTGAAACTGCGTCATTTTTTAGAACTTCGAAAATTCACCTTCGTCAAGCAATTTGGAATACACAACGAGGACATCTGACTTCAGGCGTATTGTTTAGAGCATCAGCCCCTTAATTCCAGTCCACTTATAGGGCAATCCTGCATATGAAATCTATGTTTCCCGCATCGAGCTATTTCATCTGATCTCGGCTTCAATGATTTCGTATATTCAGACGACTCGAAATAGCAGTCGGGTGCAAGCATTTCCGACGCGGTGAGGAGGTGCGAGCCGCGGGGCACGAGCGGCAACAGTCAAAACCAGGATATTTATTTTCACTAGGAATTATAACACTCGCGAAGTATCGTAATACGTGCAATAATGTGCAATAATGTGATGCAGGTATATTTATCCCCTATTTGCTCATTTGCCTCATAGTTAATAACGTTTTTTTTTATTGTAAAACGTACGTGTGAAATGAACATCGTAATGGAGAAGCCGCTATGTCTACGAACTTAAAACTATCGAACGATGTACTCCGAACAAGCGCTGATGAGTTTGCGTCTGCACAATTAAAGACGAAAAAAAATATGCTTCTAGAAGTGAATGCCAAGGCTTCGCCTAAAATAGTAAGAGGAACTACGACGTACTTTCAGTGAGCGAAGGCTTGGCGAGGACAATGGATGCTCCGGCCACGGCGCAGCCCCACATGGCGACAATGCTGTCGATGTTGTTGCTGACGTGGACGCAGACACGAGCGCCAGGCCGGATTCCATGCCGCTGGAAGCCAGCTGCGTAGCGCCGTAGTTGTGACAGCAGTTCTTTCTTGGTCAGTGTCACAGAGTCGTCCGCCTGCACCGAAAATAGTGCCATCTTTAGAGCAGCTATAACGCCTAAACATATTACCGTCCCCAGAAATATATTGGGTAGGAGAAGGCCGCTAAGGGCCTGAAATAACTTTATTCAGCGCGTGTGTTTGTGCGCTCCAAGTATTTTGTTGTGCTGCAAATCTTTGTTACCAGTTCATGTAACGTAACCGAAGTAAAGAAACACTCGATGCTCTTCCTAAGTGCAAATCAGCCTTTGAAATTGCGTTTACTTTTGTTCCTATATGGGCAAAAGGTAGTGAAAAGTCTCCAAGTCCTTGAGTTTGCATTAGATGCATATTCTAACGGGTACATTGCTATGCACTCAAATTTGTCTAGTGCTGCTTTGTGCGAGTGTTTTCTTGGCATTGCGCAACTATTTTCTTTCATTAGTTCATTGTTCCCAATACCAGCTCATGTTGGTCGCTGCAGTTCTGAATTATCATTGTAGGGGCTATACTGAATGTAAACTGAAGTGAAGCGCATGCTTTTTCTTTAAAAACAGCTGGCAGTTAAGGTAGACAGCATCACCTTTCCGGAACACGTTTATGGTTTTCATCTTGAAAATTATTTCAACAATGTCTTATAAAGAGCATTTTTAAAGATCTCCTAAATGCTTTAAATAAGGAAGTTGTTGGTACATTATCTGAAAGTAAAGCATTCTTTGCGAACCTTACAAGACTTTCCTGACAGTGCTTGCTGGTTTCTGCTGATGTCTCTCCGAAATGATCACATTTAACAAAGAAAAAACAGGAACTTGAATCACCTGTCCGACGATTTCTCCAGCGGACAAGCGCAATGAGAAACCAATGCTCAAACCGTGAAAGTCACAGTAGCATGTATGCTTTTATTATGCCAATGCTAACTATCTGTTTTGAGATGACGTACCGCGCTGTGTGTCACATCACGTAGCAAGGGTACTCGTAAGCACATGCACGCGAGTCAGTTTCCTTAACGTCAAAGACGCAGGAATGGAATGGAGAAATTGATAGCATCTGAAAAACCGGTTCATGAAAGTTTGGCTTCACGTACGATATATTCCAAGACGTGCGTTCGACTGGCATAATTTTATTGCGATAGCAATTCTATGAATATTGCAGGTGCATTTCTGTCGTCGCCGTCGCCGTGAGGTTCCGTGTAAAGTCCAAGGGCGATAACACCGTCGCTGCTCGCCCTCGCTGCCGTGCTTGCTTCAAGCTTGGTGGGCGTAGCTCGGCGAACGTCTCTGCTGCAAGTCCTCTTTGTCCGGATCACGCCGCAGTCTTCATCAAGCGCCACCTTCGACAGAGCAAGCTATGAAGTAGTGGAAATCGAGGCCTGCTTTCACATTGGCGGCAGCGGCAGCATCGAAGACGCATCGTCCACGTAACAACCTGCCTTTTTACAGGTTAGTATTTCTATACTTCGTACTTTTTTCCCTATTGCTGATGCTGCTGCTGTCAAATTGTGACCATGTTCTGCAATGTGATATGTGCCATTTGTGAGCTAACGCTTACTGTTTTAGACTGTACCATTGAATGTAGTGACTGTACTTCTAAATTTCACACCGGAAAATGCTCAAGAATGGCGGACACGACAATTAGGTCACAGGGAGATGCATACCGCCTGACTTGGCGCTGCACGTCTTGTAGACGACAGAAATAACGTGTGCAGCCTAACAAATCTAGTGATGATTCGGACACGCAAGACGTGCGGTAGTTGCTAAAGACAAATAAAGGAAAGCTTGACCAGCTGTTCCCACTCCAAGAGGTAGTTGAATACATTGAAGACACTTTACAATTTCTGAGCGAACAGTACGATGAACTGCAACAACGAACAGCGCGAAATGAAAATGAGATCAAGGAACTAAAACGCATAACCGAAAGGCTTCAAGGAAACGAGAGTGACGTCAATCAGCTGTAAGCTGAAATTGACCAACTTGAATAGAGGAGCCGCCGCTTAAACCTGGAATTTCATCGGATTCAATACTCTGAAAAAGAAATCCTGTTCGAAAAGCTAAACAAAGTAGCCGTGCAGCTCGAACTTCCACAGCTCTCAGAAAATGACGTTTTCAGTTCACCGGCTACTGTCAAATAAAAAAAAATAAAAGATACAGGGTATAATCTGCCGCTTCGCGAAACTAAAGTCCCTATATAAGAAAAGTACCGCCATCTACTCTTTCCTCCGCCGCCTCCTCTCCTAAAGCGCTTGCTTTTTTTTTACTTTTTGCTTGCGAAAGCCAAGTCGACGGTGGCGCACTTAGAAAGTCCACGTTGAAGCTTTCAGGCCGGGCGCGCACCGCCGCCGCCGCCAGCGACTGCGGCTGCGCAGAGGACTTTCAACATGGTTCTGAGGCGGAAAAAAAGAAAATATAAAGAAGTGAAAAGCGCGCGCTATCATCGTCCAATCGGAGATACAGGAGAGAGAGAAGCGGCGTTTATCAAAGGATGGCGGTACTTTTCTTATATAGGGACTTTACGCGAAACAAGCCAATAGGGACCCCTGGTGGAAAAGCGGAAAGAAGTTGCATCAATCGAAAGACGATGTATTCCTGCTTGAAAATGTGACAGAAAGGACCCGTGATTTACTCTTTGAGACGAAGATATGGGCGAAGCGAGCGAACTACAAATATGCATGGAATAGCAACAGCCGCGTTTTTGTCCGAAAAGCTGACGGTGAACGCGCAGTGGCTGTTTCTACCGTGGGGGATCTTGATAACGTCGTTTAAAAATAGTTTTTCATAACGATGAATTGTGCAAGTGGGGAGACTTACATATTGCCACAAGTATTCAGGCAGCATTTAGTTAAAAAATTTCTGCAATCCTTTAAATGCTTTCGTCTGAACATCCGCTCAGATTCAAATAAAAAAAAAAACCTCTGCTTGTTTTTGAACGGGTAGGTTAATCATTTCATACGATAGTGTTAACAGAAACATGGTCAATGAACGATGCAGATATTTTCCGTATCCCAAATTATAGTACCTTCTACTTAAATCGGTCATACTCTCGCGGAGGCGGAGTATGCATCCTGGTAAAGGAAGTATTCGAGTGTGTCTTACTGCCCGAACTCTCCGCAATAACAACTGACTATGAAGTTCTGCGGCCACAGCTTGCCACAGCTTGCCACAGCTTGCTCGATGGCGGCACATATCGGGATGTGTTATTCTACGGTGGTGTTTGCGTGTGCACGTTTCGGTAGTGAAGTGACGCGGTCACGCGGTGGTTGCTGACGGGTCCACTCGTGTTAGCGTTGGGCACCCAGCATGGAGTACTCCACGGTCAGAGTGCATGTATTCGAGGATTATGTCCGCTTTCTCCTACGACGTGGAGGTTTGTAACTTCAAGAACGCTGCAGGCGTCTCCAGCGCCTACGCAAAGTGCACTAGAACGACCCTTCTAGAGCGAAGACGCGGTTCCTGCGATGTGGATATTGTGCACGTGTCAGGTAAACTATCATTGTGACACATCTCAACACATTTACAAAAATAATTTACTCTTCGAGCATGTCACTAAGCGCGAGCAGTCTACCTCGACCCGAGTTCCCTGAAGGCTGCTGCGACGTTGTTTGTGGCCATTCTCTATCACCATCCTGCTCCGTGCGTGCTCTCAACTCATTGCTGCCGTGGCAACGGTGCTTTGATTTGCACCGTTGCCACAGCTACTGATTTGACACGTGATATCCAGATTTTTTCATCAATTTTACTGGGTAAGTACTCGCGCTTCAGTGTACCGGTTTCAGCTTTGTTTTCACAACAAAGAAGTCAACACGTACTGCTCTTCAAAATGTGTTGACTACCTCTTTACTTAAAATTAATTTGGGCCTTCAGTGCTAGCTTAATTCAGACCCTTGTTACTTGCTTCTTGCTATGCGGGCGGCGCCGAAGGCTCGTCGGGGCCTGTTAAAAATTTCGTGAAATTTCAATTCGTCAATGAGGGTTACGCGCAAGCGTATTGACGCCGCGAACATGCACAGCGAAAACATTCAGCGCAAACACCCAGGACAAACCACAAAGAAGAGACACACAGGCGTTGGTAAAAGAATATGGTAAACACACACAAAATGAAGGGACCACCTCTACTAGAAAGGATGTTCAATAAACTTTTCACCCTAGATTGCTATGTACCAACTAGCCCCAAACCAAAGTTTTGTTGTTGCACAGCGAGCACCGCGGCGTCGAAGCACAAAGGGAAAGGGCGTGAACGCGGTTCCGGACGCTACATGGATGCATGGATGGATGCTATGAGCGTCCCTTTTGAAACGGAGTGTGGGGTTGCGCCACCAAGATCTTATTATCTTGTGTAATGTCCTGCCTATCTAAAAAAATCTCGATGGTGTGACACTTGGTGTGCCACAGGAAAAGCGCATATTGCTTCACATTCAACGAAGAGTCGTAGCAACATGCACAATGAGCACTGCGGTGTCGAAGCACAAACGGGAAGGGTGCGAACGCGCCGATTCTCTCCTCCACCTCCAGGAGTCTTCCTCCTGCAGCGCTCGCTTCCCTCGTGGTGACAAACATAATTTTGCCAATTTGACAGATGGAGCAGCTACGCTTGCGCGTAAGAAATACACACAACTGTGAGTTACGGCACTACACAAGGTGCACGGTATTGCAGCGAAACTGTTATTGCGTCTAGAAGCGTTTTAAAAAACCCAGGACACCTAAACACTTCTTATGAGTTGCGAATGTGAAAGCATTAATGTCCAATTGAATGAGCAGTCCTTTGATATTAACTCCTCGCGGGCGGGCGAGTGTGCAACGCTTAGCGCATTTTGATTTCGCTTTACCGAGGTGTATTTAGAACGCAGACGAGAGCTTGCGCGGACAATGGACGTGCGAATAACACAGGCTTTTGAGAGTGAGGTTCACGTGGGGTTGCGGTGATGCTCTTTCCCTTCACGCAACACCTGGTGCGCGAGCACAGCAGCAGGTGTTCCCTTTCGGCTGCTCTACTCCATCGATGCGTGCTCGTAGCATGGCATCGCAGCCAGACTAGAGATGCCGGCTTTTTCGCTCAATGGGCAAGTTGATGCTTTCGCATCAAAACAGCAATGCTTTGTAAGGGATATTTAACACATTGGTCCTTGGGGCGGCATTGGAAGCAAAGGCCTCGACAGCATCCCCGCTGGTTTTCTGGGAAAGCTCATTGGGCCAACGATGATGGGTTGAGATCCCCCAGATTATCACCAGGCGGGACTTCCCGCAGGCCTGTGGATGCCGAAGCAACGCTGATAAGATGCTGATGGGGGACGCTAGTCATGCTGGAACATGAACACTGAGGTGCTTAATCCTAGCCAAATGGCCCAGATAGGATATCCGCGTAACGTTTGTCAGTTTGTGGCCCTTCTAGCTAAGCTCCAAAGTGTAACTGGTTAAATGAGATATCAGAAGGAAAAAAATTATGCCTAAAGTAAACACAGAATGGGGTTGTCTATTCCAGTGAGGTGTATAGTAGGTAACTTTTATTCTGTTGTGTGGGACACGAGCGTGGCTGGAAATCAGCAGATAGAAGCGAGTAGTGCGTCCCTGAAGAACAAGCAACAACTAACTTTATTTTCTAATCGTACAGCCTCTACGGCTCTGTTGCGCACCCTCGCACCACTTCCCTTTCCCGTACACAACGCGATAAGATTTTACCGAGTCAAAGATGGGAGAGGGTGTCTGGCTGCTGCTGTGCGACCGTGAGGCCGCTACATCACTTCCTCTCCTGGTGAGTTAAACATTTATAGGACGATTTAAATTGTTCACAAGTCCATACGATGGGGTGCCCTGGAGACTCGTCCACCTCGTGTCCTTGTGACTTGGCGTGTTTGAACGAGTAGAGCCTTGGAGGGGGGTGTCACAGATGACGTTGCATGTGAAATGGTGTCTGCATCTTCAATGTGCGCTGGTTTCAACCGATCGAGTGATATCACTTCATGACGACCGCACACGTTGATAGTGAACTGCTTGTTACCACGATGCAGCAATCGGAATGGCCCGTTGTACGGTGGTTGGAGTGGCCGATGAACTGCGTCATGGCGCACAAACACGTGTGTGCACGAACCAAGTTCTGATGGTACGTACACCTCACGTGGCGCTGCCAGTTGCAGTGGCGTAGTGCGAAGGTTTTCCATTATGTCTCGTAGCCTAAGTGCGTAGGCTGCGGTAGCTGTGTGCAGCCGTCTTGCAGACTGCCCGTGAAGAATTCTTCTGGAAGGCGTAGTGTCGTTCCGTAGACCAGTTCGGCCGATGTCTCTCTTGACAGCTGTCAGGATTCCCAAGAGAATGAGTGGTAGTGCCTCCATCCAGTTGCGCTCTTCTGTTGCGTCGCGCGAGGGCAGACTTGAGATGGCGGTGGAAACGCTCCACCATGCCGTTGCTAATCAGGTGGTAGGCGGTTGTTCTGATGCGAGAAGCACCAATGAAACGTGCAATGATGGCGAAAAGTGATGATTCGAACTGCCTTCCATGGCCGTTGTGGATGGTAGATTATGGATGGTGCCCCGAAACGAGCCACCCAGTGGTGCAAAAAGACGCGGGCAACTGTGCCAGCGCGGTGCTCAGCGCCGTGCCCAGCACGTGAATCTATCAATGCATGTCAGTAAATAGGCATGCTCTTGGCAAGGCGGCAGAGGTCCGACAATGTCGAGGTGGACGTGGTCGAAACGCGCGTCTGGAGGCGCGAGTTTTGCCAACGGGGTCACAGTATGTCGATGAATTTTGGCATGCTGATATAGTATACATCCTCTTGCCCAGGAACGCACGTCTCGGTTGATACCTGGCCACATAAACCCTGCTGTGGGCATCTTTTGCGTAGCTTTTATTCCAGGATGCGATAGCTTGTGAACAGAAAGAAAAATGCGGCGACGTAGATTGGCAGGCACAAAGGGGCGTGGGTTACCCGTGGTGTCACAGCAAATCTGGTCGTCTGATCCCGGAATCTGCATCCACTATAGTTTGAGGGCCGTTTTTTTTTGTTAGGAGGCTTTTTAGCTCTTCGTTTTCTCTTTGGGCTGCCGCCAGCTCGTCGAAGTTAACTCCTTCTGGATCGTTGACGAAGTTTATAGCGCTCCGCGACAGGGCGTCGGCAACGACGTTGTCGCACCCTTTTACGTGGCGGATGTCTGTCGTGAACTCGGAGGTGTATGCCAGTTGCCGAAATTCACGGGCTGTGTGCGTGCCACGGTCCGTACGCATAGAGTCGAGAGCATAGGTCAGTGGCTTATGGTCGGTTAAAATGAAGAACTCGACGCCTTCCATGAAATGCCGGAAGTTGCGTATACTTGAGTAGACGACCAAGGTCGGTCCACATAGGTCGCGAAGCTTCGGGTGAAAAGCGGTTCAGAACCAATTGTCACCGACATCAACAAGGGTGGTTATGGGAGCAGCGATTGAAGCGCGACTATGTTTGGAGGGAATAAACACTGGGAAAGAAAAAAGCGTTTTTAAATTAAAGCGAGACGCAGTTAGACTCATTCAACGAAAATAAAATTCCTAATTAATTTTATATACGCACGGCGAGAAAGGATACAACTGTATTTTACTAGATCATTATCAATAAATACCTTCAGGGCCCACCGTGAGAGCGCCCATCGATAGCGGCGGGCGTTGACGCCGCTATCACTTGCAATGCCATGCAACTCTTGGAGTGCGTGGAAAGGCGCGCTCTTAAAGTTCACCTGTTACAATACGCCCCCCTCACATGTGTTGTGTTGCATGTCGACGTTTGTCTGAATTAGGTGACGCGGGTAGTTTCATTGTTTCTTAACCTGTGCAGTCAAAACTAGTGAGTTGCGACCGCCAGATAGTTGTTTACCTTAGTTGTTTTCGTGGGACAGCGCTGGCCAACGGGCTTCGCGTCCGACGAAAGGACGAGCACTCTACGCAATCTACGCCCAAAGCGTTCGTCGGCCTCCAAAGAAAGTATGTTCTGTGCAGCGATGCGATTTCGA
This sequence comes from Dermacentor silvarum, assembly GCF_013339745.2. NCBI lineage: Eukaryota > Metazoa > Arthropoda > Arachnida > Ixodida > Ixodidae > Dermacentor > Dermacentor silvarum. Next base: position 171,345,642 of record NC_051157.2, read on the forward strand.
CACCCATACGGCTGATCTTTTCTGGCATCGCTTTTCGCGCTGAAAACTCGGGACGCCCATGAAGTCGAATGGCGGGGCATTTGATTATACAGCTCTTATGGCAGGCCTCCGAAAACAAATTTCGCGCCTATGAGAATAAAATGACGTCAATTCTTTTTTTAACGGATATGACGTCAAATTATTTTTTCTTCCGCCGGAAGTGTTCCCTCCTCACACAGATGGCGCTAAGCCCCATGAACCGCCGGTAAGCAACCATGTTTTGAACGTATGGGCTTCTATGGAAGCTTCGGTACCAGATGTATTTACCTTGAGACGACTAGCAGTTTGTGCCATGTGCACGTCGCTCAGCTGTTGCAACACGGCGCCGATGGCTATGTCTGAGGCATCGACCATTAAACACTGGGGAATTCCTGGCTGTGAGTATGGCAGGAGAGCCGCATTTGCCAAGGCCTGCTCGCTTTGGATGAAAGCCCTTTTCTCTTCGCACCAAGGCAGGTCATTCGAAGATCTTTGCGTTGCCTTCAGCAGTCCGTGAAGTGGTATGGTATGTGCGCATTTAGGTACAAAGCTGCGGTAGAAGTTTAGCAGTCCAAGAAATTCACGTAGTTGGCGCTTCGTGGTTGGCAGTGGAAAATCTTGTATGGCCTGCACTTTAGATGGGTGTGGCTGTACTCTCGAGTTCGAAATGATGTGGCCCAGAAATAACTCAGGCACACCGAGTTCACTCTTGGCCGCGTTGACGATAACGCCATGCTCAGATAGGCGCCGAAAAACCATCCGCAGGTGCGCTTCATGTTCTTCTGGGATGGTGCTCGCGATCAGCAAGTCATCCAGGTAGGCGTGACAAAAATCGAGGCCCCGTAGAACACCGTCGATAAACCTTTGGAACGTTTGACCCGTGTTGCGAAGGCCGAATGGCATGTTGCGAAGTCAGGGCGCATGCTATTACTTGCCACGTGTTAGAAGTGCTTGCGCAGCAAATACTTTCAAGGTTCACAAAAGCTTGTGGCAGAACGAGCACAGCGCCGAAGACCATTGCGCAGAATGAGCGACGCACACTGCGCTGTTCGTCATTTTCAGCTCACCTTCGGTACAGCTCGTCTTCCGCGCAGTGCTTGTTTTGCCATGAATTACCAACGCGTCACAGTCTCCACTCTTCTAACGTGGTGAATCTTCCGTCATACAGTATTACGCGGTTCGCATTCTATTTACGCTTGTTTTCTTGCTTGTTTGTCCCCGGCTGGCCTACAAGTCACTCTGCAGTGATTATTTTTATTATATTATATTTATCTGCTCTGCATGTTTGCTACGAACTGCCGGTGCACAAGTTATGTCCCAATTTTGACGTCGGCGCCCAGGGTCCCGCAAGTCTGCTTCCTCTTCGAGTCTGCTTCGGTAACAACATGATTATTTTCTTTTTTTACACGCACCCGTAACAACCAATGCTAGCTGATGAAAAAAATGGGTTTGCTGCACTTCGCGGCTTGCATCAGTGGTATATTCAAACGCCCTTCTGAGTTGTAAAAAAAGCTTGCTTGTATAGGGGTTGAAAGCTTCCTAAAATTTTTCCTATGCGAGAAACGCTATAGTACAACTTCAAAGCATTTAATGTTGGATTTATTTCGCTGCGCTGTAACGTTTCACTTCATTGATTACAATCTCAACATACTTCACAAATCTATTACAGTGCGATTAGTAACCTTAATTCTGAATTTTCTTTGGCTTAAAAACAGGAGAGGTGTTTATCTGGCACGTATCTTCGAAAAAAAAAAAACGTGTGTATGAGCTCTCTGCTTATTATTCTTCTTACAGCTGTTGTCATGCTAGGCAACATAGCAGCTGCTTATATTGTAATGTCAGCAAAGTCGGAGGCTACAATTTTGGAAATTTTTAAGATTGCATGGCTGGTGGCGCTGCATTTTTCAGCAAGAAATCCCGCGTGAGAAGCGCTCTCAAGTTGGCACAATTCACAAACTCACCGTTGCTCCGCTATACTATATCTCACAAAATGACCAGCGACTGCCCACAGAAAGCACTTACTAAAATAGTGCACACCATTTGTTCTATTGAAAATGGCTCGGGTCTCACAGGCGGCAACCGCCTGTGAGAGGCAAACTGTCGTTGTTATAATTAGCTTTCCCGTACCGGAAGGTGGGTGATCAGCTTGAAAATCAAAGCCTACGTAATGATTAGGTGCTTACCGAGTCAGGCAAAGAACGGAGTTATTTCTTTCGAATCACCTTTGAGACTGATGGTGTCCAGGCGCGAGGGCACGTAATTACGCTGCCATTATCGTATTTCGCATGCTACGAGTAAACGGCTGAATAAGTAATTATCCCTCACACTGCAAACGACAGAATCGGATGTTTTAGCCGCAATAGCTGTTTTCGCACGCTACCATATTAAAAAATTCAAAAGTTTGTTTCGTAATATTTTTTATCCAGCTACGTAATGAGTAAACAAAAGTTATCTTTTTGTAGGGAGAGCACTAAGGATTGAACATCCTAGATCTTATAATTGTATCTTGCACCACATTTTTGAGAGCTTGACGATTATTGGCTTAGGATTCCGGTATATAGGGCAATTCCCAACGTGGTGGCGATTAACTAACGCGCGAAGCATCGGCAAAAACAGAAAATTCACCGTAGCTTCAAGTCTGTACACACCTAGAAACACGCTCTTTTTTTTCTTGAGCGGGTGTTACTAGGCTTACTGATAGAGAACTCTGCTTCTTTGTAAATTGCGTACGCCTCCGTGATTTCCCCAGTGTATTTATCGTGATGTTTGCTACAGTGTTACAGTGTTGCGGTATTATAACAGAAAAGAACAGAGCGACATTCTTGGATATAGAAGAAGGAAAGCGCGACAGTTCGTTTTGAATCGTAGAATACTTGGCCTCTCCCCCCCCCCCCCCCTTTCGGTGGCGGCCTGCAGGCTCCTGTCATGCACGATAGGTTAGTAGGGGATATAGTACAAGCAAGCATCGGGTATAGTTCTAACCGAGGCGGTCCGGGACGGAAAATTATGCACGTAGGCGCGGGTGTGACCTCCAACGCAAGCATGCCACCGTCGTCGTTACGTCGTCTTCATACAGTCGTCGTCATGCGATCACCGTGGTTCCATTTCCGTCATTCTGTCGTCACTATTCTAGTTCTGGTATCGCACTGTCACCATTGCCAATGTCGCCACGCCGTCGTTGTGATACCATCGCTGTCACGCCTTCGCCTTCATGCATTTCATTTCATTTATTTACTCTCAAGGCCGTACAGGCATTACAGGGAGGAGTGGCAATATAAAAAGAAAACATGGCTAAAGATGCAGCACATGGTCACAGATAGCCGACTTGAACACATCATGATCTGTGACAGTCACGATGGAGGCGGGAAGGCTATTCCAGTCTTGACTTGTTTTCGGGATGAAGGCTTCAAGGTATGCATTGCTTTTACACTGAGGCACCCCAACCTTCATTTGATGATCAATACGGGATGACAAATGATTCGGAGGCGAAAGAAGTGTAATTTTTAGGTCAGTATTAGTGTAGTATATTTTATGAAACAAGCATAAGCGTGAAATTCTACGTCTAGTAGAAAGGAGAGGTTGGTCACGATGTTGCTTCATGCGAGAAACGCTGGCTAAGCGATTGTAGTTAGAGAGAATAAACCTAGCTGAGACGCGTGTGTCCGCGTGCCAGAAGTGTTTGATGGGCGAGGCGTCTAACGTTGGTCGTGTGCTCTATTTGTCAAATGGTCACTAAACAAGAATGTCTCACAGTTCGTGGGATCAACAGATATATTGTTACGCGAACGAATGATGAAGAACTGGAGACTATTTACAAAATATATTTACAAAGTATAACTGCTGCGCTGGCCAGTTCAGCATTCAGCTCGAGAGCGAGAAGCAGTTCGCCTTCTTCGTCACCCGCGCACATCGTCCACAATAAACACCCAATATGCATGCAGCATTACCCACGGCGGCAGAAGCACCGTCCCGGTGCGTCTAAGTATCGGTGGTCACAGGGGGTAGTACGGTTTTAGGCGTGCGACATGCACAACGTCAGTGGAATTCGGGGCAGATGAGGCACTGGTACTGACTGGGGCGATTTCATACGTAACTGGAGTCACGGCACACAGCACTCGATATGGGCCTGTGTATCGAGAGAGGAGTTTTTCTGACAGGCCAACATGACGAGTCGGGGACCACAGGAATACCAGAGATCCCGGCGAAAAGTTGACGTCTCTGTGTTGGCGATCGTAGAAACGCCTTTGGTTCTCTTGAGAGGTTAGGAGGCGAGCGCGAGCAATTTCGCGAGCTTGGGCTGCCCTGGTGATGGCGTCAAGTGCATATTCGCTGGTCTGTGCTGCGGCGAAGGGAAGGGATGTGTCCAGCGGCAATATGGGTTCTCGGCCGAGCAACCGAAAAAACGGGGAATAACTGGCAGCGTCGTGACGCGAAGAATTGTAAGCAAATGTGACATAGGGTAGGGCAAGGTCCCAATCAGTATAGTTGGACGAGACATACTTGCAAGCCTGTCTGTGAGGATTCGATTGAGACGCTCCGTGAGAACATTAGCCTGTGGATGTTAAGACGTAGTTAGCTTGTGCCTCGTTGAACAGGACTGCAAGATGTTGGCGATGACTTTAGCAAGGAATGTCCGACCAGGGTCAGTTAGCAGTTGGTGTGGAGCTCCATGCTGCAGAATCACGTCGCGTACAAGAAAATCGGCGACATCTGTGGCGCAGCTTGTTGGAAGGGCTCTGGCGATGGCGTAGCGCGTGGCGTAATCTGTCGCCACAGCGACCCACTTGTTACCAGACATTTCTCGAGGGAAAGGGCCAATTAAGTCCAAGCCAATGCGAAAGAACAGCTCCGAAAAAAATGATCGAGCGGTTGAAGGCACCCGGCACGGAGCGTCGTTGGTGTTTTGCGGCGCTGGCATTTCTCACGCGGCGCCACGTATTTCCTGACGAAGCGAGAAAAGCCTGGCCAAAACAAGCGTCGGCGAATCCGTTCGTAGGCGTGGGAGATGCCGAGGTGACCTGCCGTTGGTAAGTTATGAAGTTCTTGGATAACAGCTGAACGAAGGTGCCTAGGAATGACGAGAAGTAGGGTAGGACCGTCGGGGCATACGTTGTAGCGGTATAACACACCATCCCGGAGAACGAACAAGTGAAGGGACGAATCAGAGGGCGAAGATTCCAAGCGATCAACGATGGCGCGCAAGGTGGCATCACGGCGTTGCTCGCAGGCGACGTGTAGCAGCTGAGAAACAGAAAACGCAAGCGTTGACATCAGTGTCAGGGTCGGCGGGTGGTTCGTCCACTGGATAGCATGACAAACAGTCTGCGTCCTGATGTAGGTGGCCGGATTTGTATACTACTGCATAGGAATATTCTTGTAGCAGGAGAGCCCAGAGACCAAGCCGGCCGGTAGGATCCTTGAGTGAGGAAAGCCAGCAGAGCACGTGGGGTCCGTGATTACAGAGATGTGCGTGCCATACAAGTACGGGCGGAATTTGGAAACCGACCTGACGAGAGCCAGCATTCAAGATCTGTAATCGAATAGTTGCACTCCGCTGTTGTGAGGAGGCGGCTAGCGTAGGCGATAACCCTATCACGTCCGTGTTGGCGTTGGGCTAAGACGGCTCCGATACCGGGACCACTGGCAGTAGTACGGACCTCTGTAGGAGTGGACGGGTCGGTGGACCAGTATAGGTGGCGTGGTGAGAATGTTGGTCAGGTGGGCAAACGTGGCAGTTCGAGCAAGACCCCACGTAAACGGCACGTCCTTCTTTAGAAGATGAGTAAGTGGTCGGGCAATCGCTGCGATGTCTTTAACAAATCGTCGGAAGTAGGAACAGTCCTACAAAACTTCGGACGTCTTTGACAGGCTGAGGTACAGGAAAAGACGTGAAGGCCGGAATTTCCTGCTGGGTCTGGTTGAATACCGCAAGCGTCAACGAGGTGGCCCAGCACTGTAATCTGCCGACTACCGTAGTGACACTTCAAGCTACGCGGAAGAACAGCTGATAAGCACTCAAGGTTTGTCTCAAATGTAGGCGAAAATACGAGAAGTGTCGCCTAGGTAGGAGAGGCATGTTGACCATTTGAACCCTTGAAGCAAAGAGTCCATCATGCGTTCGAACGTGGATGGGGCGTTGTATAGACCGAATGGCATAACTTTGAAGTGATATAGAACATCAGGGTTGATTAACGCAGTCTTCGTCCTTTTCATCCACAGAAATTTGCCATAACCAGACCGATGGTCTGTTGATGAAAAGTAGTTGGCACCGTGGAGACTATTGAGTGCGTCGTCAATGCGAGGAAAGGTGTACACGTCTTTTTTGGTAATTCGGTTTAGATGATTATAATCTACGCAGAAGCGCCACGTGCCATCTTTCTTTTTAACAAGTACAACAGGCGACGCCCAAGGGCTCGACGAGGGTCGAACAATGCCTTTGGTAAGCATCTTGTTCACTTGATCCTGAATACCATTACGCGCTGAAGCAGAAACTCGATATGGGCGGCTAGCTGTTATCCAGGCTTACGTAACCTTGCAGATTCAATAGAGTCTGTTCAGAATCGCGCAGCTCGCTTTATCGTATCAAACTACTCCCGTACTGCCAATGTTTCGCTGATGAAATGTAATCTTGGCCTTCCTAACTTGCTCTTAAGAAGGAAAATTTCATGACTTTGTCTCTTTCATAAAATGTTTTTATTGAACCAGTCACTGAAACGCGAACTTTTATCATAGCCATCGTATTTGTCAGCGCGTATTGATCACCAGCATAAGGTCGCCATTCCTTTTTGCCATACTAACATGTTTCATGACTCATTTATACCAAAGACTAGCACAGACTGGAACCACCTTCCCAGTGCCATCGCCAGCATTAAAGATGTGCAGTCATTCAAGGGCGCAGTTTTTGACCACTTCACAGAATAACCTGCGCAGCTATTTGTTAATTCAATAAGTTTTCTATTTTACATGTATAATAACCGTTGCTAACGCTATTTGGCCTCTGGTATTGCCCTGTTAAACTGCTGTGTTAATCATTGTTCTTTTTCTTGTTTTGTTTAGGTTTTTTTCATACATATCTTTGTTGTTTACATTATTGCGCTTGTCTAATCAGAATGTACCCACCCCCTCTGTAATTCAACTTAGGTCCTGAGGGTATTGCAATAAATACACAAATAAATAAATAAATAGGACTTGTATCACCAGTATTTATGTGATGCTTAACAATTGAAGTCTGGCCCAATTGTCGATTGTTCAGGTCGAATATGTCGTTGTAGGAAACCAAGAAGAGACACAGGGCTGCTGCTTGTTCAGGCAATAGGTCCGCAGTCATCATGGGACTAAATGTTGTGTCAGGACAAATAGCACCCTGTGGACATGAAGAATCGGAGCAGACGTCTACGGAAAACGCCATGACGTGGTCATCTGCAGAACAGATGTGGCAACGTAATCACTATCGGGCACAGTGAAGCATGGCAGCAAATCGACGAAAGTCACGGGTTTAGGTGGCAGGCGGACGAAAGCGGTCGTACGAAAGTTGTTCGGCAATTCGGCACGAATATGGGCGAGTAGGGAAAAAGTACCGGCAGAAGAGTCGGTCAAAGCTGAACGGCAATATTGTGCTCATTAGAGCGCACATTCACATGTTGGTCTTTCCAGCATTAGGTAATGGTGTTTTCCGGGACAAAACAACGACCTGATTATGAGGCACGCTGTAGTGGGAAATTCTGGAATCATTTGGACTACCCGGGGTTCTTTAACGTGCCCCTAAATCTAAGTAAACGGGTGTTTCGCCCCCATTGAAATGTGGTCGCCACGGCCGGGATTTGATCCCGCGACCTCGTGTTTGGCAGCCCAACACCATGGCCACTAAGCAACCACGGAGGGTTCGTCTTTCCAGCAAATGTATCGACACATGACAAGTACTCCGGAGACCGCTTTTCACCGGTGAAGGATAAACATGTGCACGTCTCAATATTCTCAGCACAATTTCCAGAGCACAACGAACAAAGTGATTCTTGTAGTTAACCATGCAAACGCATGATCTTTGTCGGTTGTAGCCTTCATGTTTTAATCCTAAAGCAGCCGGCATATTTTTAGAGCCTCACCACGCGCCGAAATAACTGAATTCTTGCCAAAGGGCTCTGCAATCTGCTTAATGTCGTGTGAAAAGTCATGCATGTACGGGATGGCAGCGACCTTGTTTGGTGTGGCATTATTCTTAATTGCGCCCTTTCCGTTCTGCCACTTCACTTTTACTCACTTTGTCAACTTCTGGAACACTTGAGCCACCTTGTAGTCTCAATTACGAAATATTCGCAGCCGGTCCATCTTTGATTTTCTTGGCATTGGTATTTCAAAGCTTCATTATGACTGCACGGGCTGACCTGTCACAGAAAGTTATAGTACCGCGTATTATCAGTTTTTAGTGTCCCGTCAGGAAGCTCCGGAGCGGATTTGCTGCCCTAGAGCTGTGCTACTTGCCGAACTGATCACCACGACAGAAGACAAGCCTCAGGTCAAAAAACTGCAGCCGGTTCACCCTTGGAACCTCTAATGTGTGCAGGCACGTGCACGCGTTACGATCGTGGAGCTCGCTTGCGGAACGTTACAAGAAAGTGCTAACAAGATAAACATTAGCCGTTATATTGGTATCAGGAATATACTTATTTTATTCTGTTCTGCAACTCCCTCGTAGACGTTATAGGATTCCACGCTTGCTGTTTTTCTACGTGTGAAACTCTATAAAGGGAAAAGCGTCATACGCTCGAGACTATCACGTATGGCTACGAAAGAAGTTATGCGGTTTTTGTAGAAAGAGAACCTCGCTGTGTAAGAAAAAATTGTCGATGACAGGTAACCGAATCAAGCTCCAACGCTCTTCCGGTGGTGTCGCTTTACCATCTGAGCTAACCAGTTGGTTAGCAAATCACACGGCGATGGCGTATTATTGTTACACCTGCGCTACGAGTTGTCGGTTGTTTTACGCTGTCCCTGCAGACATTCGATGGCGTTTTATAATCTGAAATTTTGTATCTTTAACACAAGTCCTGATAATCAATAATAGCATCAATATACAAGGCGACATTAAGGCCTGAAATAAACAAGCTGCATTATTTGCATAGCAGCTGACTGAAGTGACTCCTCATTGATTTTAGGAAATGATTGTTGTTTTGAGCGTCAGTAGCAAACGCTTTCCCCGGTTTCGTCTCCGAACACTTTTTATTAATTAACACCGCTTTATAATGTTCGTTGTTTGTACGCTATTCATATATTCTTGAAGCTTAATAAATGTTAAAAGTAAGAAACAAGCAACTCACCATATAGTTTTCTACCGAAATTGCTAAGTAACCACGTCCGGGACTAAAAGCTTTATTTTTTGCATTTGATCGCAATAATAAATTGTGTAACTTAATTCCTGGATATAATGAGAAATGAGACTGTGGGTAAGAAATATTAATATCTACTGCGTTACGAAAATGTAGACTATGTACTCACCAGGATAGGCTTGTCCGAATCGACCAGAAGTGCCCTCTCGACTGCTTCATAGAAAGAGCAGCAAGGAATTTCCACGTCAGGGAACGGGGAATAGACAACACCATCCTGAATTCTAGCTTTCATTGTGAGTGCTATCTTCAGCTGAAGGACAAAGGTTAAGATGACCACGCGAACATTTGTTAGAACTTAAATTGGCATGAAATTAGTGCTCGATAGTAACGTTTTGACAACAGTATGCTTTTTCTACTACCACCACCGTGATATACTATCGGGATGCTCGCGAGAACGTCATGAGCCACTAAGCTCACAACGCGAGAAGTAGAGCATGTGAATGCGAGGACCAGAAAGAAGCAGGTTGTTGCGAAAACAGGCTTTGCTGCTACCATCACACGAACAGGGGGAAAGTTGAGCTCACACGTTATCACCGAATGTTTTCACCCACATACAGTTTATGCCACAAATTCTAGCACTCGACACTGCAGCTTCAGTCAGGAGTGCGGCTGGCAGCACCGCCTCTCGACAGAAGTAATCACTGCGCTCCATTAACACTCACTACAATTCTTTAGGAGCTTAGCTTCCTTGTTCACTCGAGAGGCGGAGCTCTGCACAATTCAATCGGTGGAAGAGCGTAGAGTCGAGGATTACTTGAGAAAACGGGGGAATGGCACACGGCTTTCGCAAGGACCTCACCCAAAGATAAGGTTGTCTATTGCCGCCTGTCTTTTACGATATCCGAACTGATAACCACTGCTCATTTCGTTCCTGCCCCGTTGTTCCTTCATTCTTGTCCTGTCTCTTCCTTGTGTTTTTACTACACATGATGCTATTCATTTGTGTGGCCGGAGCAAGGCGATAAAGTGCCTTGCGCGTTTATGGTAGGGTACGGCTTCACTGCCGCGGCACAATGACGCCTGTGCTGCGAAAAACAAGAAACGAGGCCATGTCGTGTCGTGTATACAGTCACGAATGACGATTATACGCGGCACCATTGAAAAGCATTCTTGGGTTTGCGTGCAGGAACCGTTAGCGAGAATTTCTGTGAGTTTCCCACATTGCAAATCGGCAAGCGCCTACTAAAATATTTTTATTGTTTGATGCATAAACCTTCCACAAAGCGCTAGGATAAAAAATTGAGCATTATGGCATTGTGATAAGTTAAATAATGTGGGTCCAGGATCCATAAGAGAACTCACATGACAGACAGGTGCTTTGTACGGACAACACAAACTATACTCCACATAAACGATAATTTACTCGCTCGACAAACAACAAAGCAATGACAATCGTAGTAGTCTACAATGTCTGTAATTCCTAACGCGCCTAAGCAGACATCCACCGTCCTACTCGCGGGTGTGTCGTCGTCGTTGTGGACGTTGCGGTTGTCTTGGTGGGCGCTCCGCGTGGCAGTCGGAAGACCAGCACCTCCCGAGGTGGCTTGTACCAGACCGTGACATAGCAGCAACAGCGGTAGGAGTGTACAGATGGCTCGCGGAACACAAGGCCTCTGCATTACAGGTCAGTCCCTAGCCAGCCACTGTTGTCACGAGCTGCGGGCACATTGGATAACCTGATCCGAAGGTGGGTGTCTCCTTGGTCGCAGGCCGCGAACATTGCTGGCTACCAGGTCCTCAGATCAAATACGGCACCAGGCCCCTACGACAGCAGGCCGCTGATCGCCGGGTGTGCAGCAAGCGCAAAGCGGGACGTCGGCCTCACTAGGTCCACATGGCCGCAGGACACCAGGTCGAAGAAAGCCACGACTCGAACCGTCGATCGACGAGCTGCCGACCGAATCGCCCTACGCTCAATTCGGTCGAGCAGCATGCCGCGTGTTTGGTCTTCCTCGCGTCACGAGCACACAATCCACATCACAACTGCTGTTCCTTCTTCGCCTCGTCGCGCCTACACAATCCACATCATCACAGCCATCTTTAGACAAATGGCGCAAAATGACGACCCACCGAAATTTCACGCACCAATTTAAAAATTACTAGGGGTGCCCTTATGCTGCAACTAAGACGACTTGAAGGCGAAAGCCCGAGTGCTGCTAACTCAGTGACACGCCCATATTTCACCAAACTGGGACCGTGACTCAGTCCTATTTTTGCTGACAATCATCACTTTGAAACCACAATTTGCAGTAATTTTTGCAAGCCATCAAAACTGTCTAGGCTATCTATAAAACCGTACTATTCAATCGAAAAAAAATCGCTGAGTGATGAGTCACCTATGTTGCCTAGCAACCACCTCTCCGTGCCGCGCACATGTTGCCTTTACATGGGACGCGAAAGAGAGGGAAGGAGAGCGTGCACGCGGCGCGCGCTATGTTCGAGAGAGAGAAAGAGAAAATGAAAGCGAGGGAGAAAGAGAAATTGTAGCAGCACTAACGAGGAAACGCGCAGAGCTGCTGCCGACGCCATCAGCGGTTCCCGGTTTCCCCGCATTCGCGCCGAACGCCCGCGGTGTCCGTGACTGGAGCACGCGCCTCAGGCGGCGGCTCGGCAGGTTTAGACCAGCCACGCCCCGGCAAGTGTGGGGGCGCAGCTTGGCTATGACGTCACCGCGAAGTTAAAGCTCGGAGCCGCCGCGATGGCGGCAGAACTCTCATTGGCTCTGTGGCTAGTACATGTACCCTTGACATAGGGACGACCAAAGAAGATCCGGACACCCGAAGAAGAAGCCGCACACCTTGAAGCGAGCCGCGCGGCCAAGCGAGAATCTGCGCGTCGGCGGCGAGCCGATTCGGAATACCGTCCGTAGCAGCACTTAGCATTTCCCAGCAAAACTTAGCCAAACCTAGTAAAACCTGGAAGAAGCTTGGTCGATCACCAGCTCCGCTGTTCGCTCCAAACTTGCACCACTAGTGCAAGCTGCCCACGTTTTTTTTTACAAATCACCCTTCCTAAGCTTCACCAAATTCGATTCGTGACTAATCACTTTTTTCTGCTAAGTCACTCTCACTTGGACCCTCAAATATGACACATATGTTTTGTAAATCAATCCCCCACTTCATAAATCCTTGATTCACTCCTAATTCACACTTGATTCAATCTTGATTCATCCTATCAATGCTTGGTTCACCTACATTCACTCTATCTCCCCCCCCATCTCGGTTTTACTTCCATCACACTTGGTTTGCCCTATTACTCCAAATTTCGAATTTTCATCACTCTTGATTTACCATGTCACCACTTGATTCCCCTTCATTCACTCTCATTTACTCTTTGTCAGCTTACTCTATCTCATCATTACATTTAGTTTGACTCCTATAATTCGAATAAACCCCTTTAATTCCCCATCAATCTACTCTTAATTCACCATCAATTCACTCTTCACTCCCCTCATTCACCTCTATGTATACCTATTATCACTTCACTCCACTTGCTTAATCATTCTGCCACCCTTAATAGTGTTTTTTTGCGCATTATCGCCTCTTATCCTAAGAGGACCATATAGTGTCCACAATGTGGTTTTGAAACGCCCTTGAAACGGAGACCGCATCATGAGACATATCAGACTTCCGCCTTAATAACAACAAAATGGGGCATAGTTTAAAAAAAACTGAATAAAGTCAACAGATTTGTTGAATGTCGTGTATGTGGGTGCGTGTGTGTCGTTCTATATGTGTGTCGTCGTCGTTTTCGCGCATTTTGGCTGAAAAAAGCGTGGTGCTCATTTCGGTACCTATTCTAGTGCGCTGTAATTTCGGTGCGTAATAGACGCATAGGTCGTGCGAGCGAGAACCCGACGCCCTCGTCTTACGAATTTTCCTCATGGGCACCATATAGCGCCTCCCAGTGGAGTGCTTTCACTAGAGCACGTGTTCAGTATACTAGGGTTTGTCGATGACAACATCTGAGCTGCAAAACAGGAAAGGACGACTTGTAGGGCAAAGTATGCCTGCTCTAGCTTAAATGGAAGTTAGGTAAGTTAGGATTTTATTAATGATAGGCCCCTAGCTCAATATGCTAAAAGCAATTAAGTAAATGTATCTTGCGTTGTTATCTGCAGTCAGTTTAACCTCCTAGATAGCAACCACTCATACTGCCAGATTAGTGTTAATAACTTATACCACGAGAAGAAAGGGAACCGAGGGGCGAAATTTTCATTAATTATATCATAAGAAGCTAATAATGCACCAAGGAAAACATAGGGGAAATTACTTGTACTTACTAATTGAATTAACTGGAAATGAGAGTGGATGAAAAAACAACTGGCCGCAGGTGGGGAACGAACCCACGTCATTCGCATTACGCGTGCGATGTTCTCACCTATTGAGCTACCGCGGCGCGGTTTTGCCATCCACTTTCCGGGTTAATTATGTTTTACAACTAGAACTAACCCTGGGAGTGCTAGCCAGCGCCACCACTCACAAACCTAGGGCCGGATGTGGAACATCCTTTCTGCCGCAGGCGTCACGAGCACGTCATCTTTTTGGGTGTAGCAACTGGTCAATTAACCCACATATGCTACCTGAAGGCATCAATGTTGCCGGATTCGAGCCCTCATTATGGAAATGAACGAGAAGAAAGGGAACCGAGGGGCCCGATTTTTAATTATCATATCATAAGAAGCTAACAAAGAATGACACCAAGGAAAACATAGGGGAAATTACTTGTACTTACTAATTGAAGTAATGGAAATGAAAGTGGATGAAAAAACAACTGGCCGCAGGTGGGGAACGAACCCACGTCTTCGCATTACGCGTGCGATGCTCTCACCATTGAGCTACCGCGGCGCCGTTTTCCGATCCACTTTCCGGGGTATTTAGGTTTTGCAACTAGAACTAACCCTGGGAGTGTTAGCCAGCGCCACCACTCACAAACCTAGGCGGCGGATGTGGAACATCCTTTCTGCCGCCGGCGTCACGAGTATGTGATCTTTTTTGGGTGAAGGCAACTGGTCAATAAACCCACATATGCTACCTGAAGGTATCAATGTTGCCGGATTCGAGCCCTTGTTATGTAAATCCCCGAAAGGGCACCTTGAGTATCAAGGTGATGGTGCTTGGCGCCACCACGGACCCTTAGCCCCCATACCGAAGCTGTCATCCGCACCGTGGCGAAAGTTTTGAGGTGAAGGGTAGAAACCATGAACGGTGGCGGTCGGGGCCATGGTCAAGCTCCGGCCGACGGGCTCTTCGTCTGTTTACCAGGCGACGAGCCCCGGGACCTTCCTGTGAATAAGACGGTGAAACACAGGTGACATTGTAGGAACCGTCAGCATACCCATATCGCATGAGTATTTCTTCTTCCAAAAAACCCGATCGGTCCCTGAAAAGGGGCCGCACCGAAGAAAGCTTTGACAGAACTCGAACTGATTGCGATCACTTTCCACGTTTCCTGATTATTCACTCTCTTCTAGACAACGACTCAGTCGCTGCAATGTCTGTTTTTGTTATCGCTAGGACCCTTCTAAAAATGATAGGAAGAAACTATGAAGCAACGAAACTGTCATCCGGCGATCTTCTTGTTGAAGTGTCACAGAAAGATCATTCTGACATCCTACTCAAGCAAAAGCAGTTTGCTCATTTACAGGTGTCCATTACCCCCCACCGCAGTCTGAACACAGTTCAAGGCGTTATATCAGAACGTGATCTGATCCGTGAAACAGACTCAGACCTCCTTGATGGCTTCAGAGATCAAGGTGTCACTGCCCTACGCCGCATCACCATAAGGCGAAACGGCGAAGATGTAGTGACACCCCATATCGTCTTGACCTTTAATCGTTCCCGTCTACAAGATGCTGTGAAAGCAGAGTTCATTCACTGCAAAGTACGCCCCTATGTCCCAAACCCGAGAAGATGTTTTAAGTGCCAAAAGTACGGACACGGATCAAACACATGTCGCGGAAAACTCACCTGTGCAAAGTGTGGTGCTCACGAGCATCCTACTGAAAGCTGCACTGCCACCCAAACAGAATGTCCCAACTGTCATGGGCCGCACGCTGCGCACTCGCGAACTTGTGAAATGTTCCAGAACGAGAAAAAGATCATTCAAATCAAAGTAACGGAAAACATCACATTCCCTGAAGCCCGGAAGAAGCTCTCGCTTCTCTCCGAAAGATCCTACGTTGACGCAGCGCGCCGGGGGGCCGAGCAGCGTCTAGTTACGGTGGGCACGCAATACAGCTTTGCTGATGCGCGCCTTTTTCGGCCCCCCAGCAAGCAGCCATCGGCTGCACCAACCTTTCAAGTCCCAGAGGTCAACTTCGCACACACCTCTGGAACAACCCAGACAACTGAGAGGGAGTCAACCCCTCCTGACAAACCCTCATCCGCTTCCGAGTCTCCGCCGGAAGCAATGGAAGTGACCCCGGGATCCTCAGTGTCTCAGACGCTGAGAGAATCCCCCAAAGAGAGGCGGAGTTTTCTAGACCGCCTCAAACAGAAAAAACATCCGCCAGTCAAGCTGCCTAATAAAGGCGGTGACATTTGAATAACCCGTCCCCTTATTACACGCAAAAATGGCTGCTGAGAGCATTATACACTGGAACTGCCGAGGGCTACTCAGAAATCTGGATGACATATATGAAATACTTGCACAACACCAACCTAACATCTTTTGCCTACAGGAAACACACTTAAACCCAACACACACAAACTTTCTAAAACAATATGCAGTATACCGGAAAGACAGGCAAGGCACTGCCCACTCATCGGGTGGCGTCGCTATTGTCGTGCAGAACACTATCCCCTGTCAACGTATCACCCTAGTTACCGATTTAGAGGCAGTGGCAATACGGGCTCTAACTTTTGGAAGATTAATAACTGTATGTTCCCTATACATTCCTCCGGACCATCACCTCTCCGTCGAAGAATTTGAAAAACTTATTGACCAGCTCCCGGCTCAATTCATGTTGGTTGGAGATTTTAATGCACACCACCCACTATGGGGATGTTCAAGAGCTGATTCCCGAGGTGCGCTAATCGAAAAATTTCTATTGTCTTCCGGTTCCTGTATATTTAATAAGAAAGACCCAACATTAGTTTAACATAGCACACAGATCATACACAGCAATAGACCTTGCTATTGGCTCTCCAGTGCTCTTGGCAACCACTGAGTGGGCTGTTATCGATAATCTGTATGGAAGCGACCACTTTCCTGTTTGCTTAACACACAGAGAAACATAAATATGCGTTTAAATTATCACAGGAAATTTAAAAAACAGGCTGCTGATTGGAAGAAGTTCCGAGAACTCTCTAAACTGCCGAGTTCTTCAATCGTAGACCTAGGTATAGACGAATTACAATCCATGATCACCCTGCATATTATAGAAGCCGCAGAGAAATCAATCCCACAGACATCAAATAAGACACAAAACAAACGTAGACCATGGTGGAATGCGGAGTGCAAGAATGCCCGTGAGAACCAAAACAAAGCATGGTCAAAATTCCGCAGGTATCCTACAGTTAACAATTTAATAGACTTCAAGCGTGCTAAAGCAAATGGCAGGCGTATCCGACGTGCATCCAAACGGGAAAGCTGGCACTCATTCCTTTCCTCTGTAAACTCCTACACAGATACACATAAAGTGTACAACAGACTTAGAGCACTTCAAGGGCGCAGTGCTCACCCAGTGAATAACTGGGTCAGCACTGCTGGTGATACACTGGAACACCAAGCAGATGCAATAGGAGCACATTTTGAATATATCTTCAGCTCAGCACATTATACAGACTCCTTCATGCGACACAAGCTAGCGGAGGAACGGAAACCTATCCGTGATAAAAGGCCATCCACAGGAGGGTACAATAGCCCTTTCACTATGGAGGAACTGAAGGCGGCTCTGGGAACATGTGGCAACTCAGCAGCAGGCCCAGACAGGATTACATATGGCATGCTTAAGCACATACATGAACACACCCTTATAACCATCCTCTTTCTGTTTAACAAGATATGGTCCTTTGGGCGCCTACCAAAGCCTGGAAAGATCTTGGCTGTTATCATACCCATTCTTAAACAAGGAAAGGAAGCCACACTTGCAGCTAGCTATAGGCCCATTGCCTAGACTAGTTGCTTGTGCAAGGTGTTTGAGAAAATGATAAATCGCCGCCTTGTGTATTTCCTTGAATACAATGGCCTTCTTGACCAACGTCAAGCTGGATTCAGGTCTGGCCGGTCGACAACTGACCAGCTTGTAGCATTTGAATCTTATGTCAGGGATGCCTTTATCCACAAACAACACTGTCTTTCTGTATTCTTTGACCTGGAAAAAGCGTATGACACGACCTGGCGTTATGGCACTCTCCGTGATCTGCATTCTCTTGGAGTCTCGGGAAACATGCTTAATACTATAGAAAGCTACCTATAGAAAGCTATAGAACGCACCTTCGTGGTTCGTCTTGGAAATGCCCTATCGAAGCGGTTCATACAGGAGAATGGCGTTCCCCAAGGTGGCGTACTCAGCTGCGCGCTTTTCATAGTTAAAATGAACTCCCTAAGCAGTGTAGTTGCCCAAAACAATCTCTTACTCTGTTTACGTAGACGATGTCCAGATCAGTTTCAAATCCTGCAACTTAGCCATCTGTGAACGGCAAATTCAGTTGGGGGTAAATAAACTCTCAAGCTGGGCAGATAAAAATGGGTTTAAATTCAACTGTGGGAAAACCGTCTGTTTACCTTTTTCTCAACAGCGTGGCATTAGGCCGGACCCCAACATCACACTGAACGGGCAGACCATAGCCGTTAAACAAGATCACAAATTCCTAGGTGTTGTGGTCGATAAAAAGCTCACCTTTGTTGCACATATCAAGCAGTTGCGATTGAAATGCTTGAAAGCAATGAACTTACTAAAGAACCTTTCCCATCAGTCATGGGGTATAGACCGTGACTGTTTACTGAACCTTCTGAATAGCGTTGTACTGTCACGTATTGACTATGGCTCGGTAGTGTACGAATCAGCGTCAAAGTCTGTGCTAAAGATGCTTGACCCAGTGTACCACCTTGGGCTTCGTCTGGCCACTGGTGCTTTCAGAACTAGCCCAATAGTCAGCCTGTATGTTGAGGCTAACAGATGGTCACTGGAACGGCGAAGGCAGTGCACAAGCTTAGTGTATGCCACTAAGGTGCTCTCTCACGCAGAACATCCATCTGATGAACTCCTGCGGGACACAAATAACACCCAGCTGTTCTTGAGGCGATCATCAGCAACGCCACCATATCCCATTAGGGTCGCGTCACACATTGAAAGCCTGCACATACCGGTCTCCAACCTCCAGGTGGTGTCCCATAAAGACGCCATTGCGCCGTGGGAAATACACGCTGTTAACTGTGATATCTCATTTCTTGAGGTGGGCAAACATGTGCATCCGCTCGCAATAAATCAGCACTTTATGTACTTGCAGGCAAAATACAGGTGTGCCGAGTATTACACTGATGCATCCAAGTCCTCAGCTGTCGCATGTGCTGCACATGGCCCCCAATTCTCCGAATCAAAAACAATGAACGAAAATACAAGCATATTTACTGCAGAATGCTGTGGCATCCTCCTTGCCGTAAGGCACATCCTACAGAAGAAACAACCAGCCTCCATCATATACACTGACTCCCTCAGTGCGGTGACTGCGTTGTCATCCGGTAGAAAGCATAAAAATCCAGTGACTAATTTCCTTCTAAAATGTCTCATGTCGGCTCATAAATCCAAATTTAAAATCACACTATGCTGGGTACCGGGGCACTGCAACATAGCTGGCAATGAGGTAGCTGACAGACTTGCGCAGTCAGCTGCCCTCCGTATTTCTATTGACATAGACAATGTACCCTACGAGGACCTTAGGCCACACATTAGAAACAGAATTCGTAGGCAATGGCAAGAAGAATGGGATGCAGCAATCGAAAACAAACTACACACAATAAAGCCCATAATAGGAAGATATGCTACCGAGAAATGCGACAGATATAAAGAGGTTGCACTATGCACGCTTAGAATAGGACACACATATGCAACACATTCACATCTGTTAAACAATTCTCCAGCTCCGCACTGTCCAAAATGTGGTGATCGACTGTCCGTCATTCATGTTCTAATCATGTGCAAGAGGCTAGAACCAGACAGGAGACGTTACTTCCCAGAACTATACAGAAATCAGATACCTCCGCACCCGTCCTTCTTTCTCGGCGACTACCAAATGTTTTCACTAAAAAGAGTTTTTAAGTTTTTAGCGAGTGTAGGCTTCCTACGTGCCATTTCATATTACCATTGAACTCAGCCTTGTCTCATTCCCGAGGAAATGGCTGAGATTTCTTATCTTACATGTCAGGCGCTCCGCACTCCTTGCCCTGGCAAGGACTGTTGCTGAGGCTGCCTGACCTTGTAAATGTCATGCGCTTTGCCCATAATCATCAAATGTAATCATTACTGAATTATTTTAGGCCCTATACACCACGGTTTTTTATCCTTCTCTTTTACTGCTTACTAACCTGAGTCGACCATCAACCTTGTGTCTGGCGCTCTTTGGCCACAGTTGCCCTTGCGCCATAAAAATCTACCACTACTACTACTACTGTTATGTAAATGAACGAGAGGAAGAGGTACTGAGGGGCCCGATATTACAGCGAAGCTGTTAAGTGCTCACCTTTCGATCGTCGCGTCCGGCAATAGAAAAAAAACTATCATTGGCCGTATGCTGTATGTGCGAGTGAAAGCCAGCGAGGGCGTGGAACGCGCGCTTTCACGGGGAGCGAACGCACGGCGGAGAGCGAACGCGACTTATGTGCGAGTGAAAGCGCGCGGCGGCGAGGGACGCGCGTTTTCACGGGGAGCGAACGCACGGCGCAGAGCAAACGCGACTTGTAGTAGAGGTTTAGGGTGGGAAAAGATGCGTATTTCTGCAGCCCTTATAGGGAGCACGGCTCAGCATCTGGGGGGAGGGGTATGGGGGGGAGAAAGAGGGAAATAGTGGGAGAAGGGGGAAGGGAGAGGGCAGTCATCCTCGTCTCGGGCAGGGTGCCCCTACAGCCGGTCAGCCAGCATAGTGTCCGCAAGGTAGCCGAGGACCACCTTGAACACTTGGCTGGGGTTGCGGGCTGGATGCAGCAGGTCCGTGCTGGCAGCAGAAGGTAGACCCATGCGGCGGAGTTGAGCCACCATGGTGTTGCGGTGTTGGTCGAGTGCGGGGCAGGAACATAGGAGATGCTCCAGTGTTTCGTCTGCCCCGCACTCGCAAACGCGACTTCCCAGTCGAAGGGGAGTGGTGGGCGAGGAGGGCATCGAGGCACCCTAGACTGTACATGTGCGTCGCAGTTCTGGAGTTCGTGGAGGCGAGTGGGATAGCAGCATACCGCTGAGCGTACATTCCCTTGCCGGTCCCTGCCGCCTCTGCTGCCTACCCATGTGCGGACGAGCCCCCTGAACTATCTCTCTTCTCTTTTTCTTTACCTCCTACTCCCCCTATCCCCTAGGACGCTGCGCCGTGCTCCCTGATGGGCTGCAGAATTAACCGCCTCTTCCTTATGTATAATAATCACCTCCCCGTTCTCCCACTGCGGCGCATGCGCTCAGCCCTGCCGGCCTCTGCCGCCGACTCTCTCTGGGCTCTCGCCCGCCTCTCCCCTAAAGCCGGAACCGCATGGCGCGATTTCGGGCGCGATTGACGCGCGGATGGTGGGACGCGAGAGGGATTCTGACGCTTGCCCTGCATGATCCATCAAGAAATCGCGCATGTCCGCTCAACACTCACTGTTGCGCCTATCCCCCGCAACATGGACCCCCTACTGCACCAGCGCCGACGGGAAGCACGAGTTGAGACCTTAGCTCTCACCTACGGTGAGAACACCACCACTTGCTACACTGACGCAGCACTGTATGACACCATCCGCACTCGAGCAGTGGCGCTCGCGCTCGACCACCACCACAGGGAGCTAGCCAGTGCCTCTCTGCACTGCCAAAACATCACGGAGGCTCAAGAAGTTGCCATCGCACTTTCCATCGCTCAGGGCAACAAGCTAGGACGGTCGTTTCATCTTCTCACGGACTGCCAAGCCGCCTGCCGCAATTACCTCAAAGGACGCGTTTCTCAACCTGCGCTCAATATCCTCCTAAGGGCACATGACGCTGGCGAACAGCTGCACATTCGAACACCTCCGATCAGGCATAAGATCATATGGACACCTGGCCACGCGGGGCTGGAGAGAAACCAGGCGGCGGACAGGGTCGCTCGAGGGTATACAAGCCGAGCACCCGATCCCCCTGCCCCTGAGGCGCCCGTTCCAGTACCGTGTGACTATTCGTCCATTCTAAATTATTATAAGGGTACCAGAAGAAAATACTCTCCCCCATCGCTCACTCACTAAAGAGGAGGCTACCAGCTGGAGACTTATCCCGGCAGGTACCTACCCCAACCTCCACCTCCTCAGCAAAATTCACCCCACGGCATACCCTTCACGCTTCCCGTGGTGTTCCTAGAAAGCCACTCTATTCCACATTACATGGGCGTGTCGTGCAATCACTGCCTCACGCCCTGCCACCCCCCCCCCCCTTATCGAACACCCGAGCGCGGAGCGGTGGGCGTCGCTGCTGGCCAGCGAGGCCTTGGGCGATCAGCTTAGCCTGATTGACAGTGCACGCAGGGCGGCGACGGCGAGCGGAGCCCTGGACATAGGGCCCCCCACCGCAAGACGAAGAGCCTCCGATCTTCGAATACTCACCGCGAATTTTACCATCGCTGAATAAAAGTTTCCACCCATCCATCGCACCGCCGCGTGCTGCTAATCGGAGTAGAAAAAAGCGCCTCGCACGGTGCGTCCGCCAATCAGAGTTCAAAGTGCAGTCACATGGCATTTTTTTATTGTGCCAGCAGATGGCCCTGTTCTACGGGGATCTCGGCGGAACCTCTCTGGCGGTTTTTTTTTTTTTTTTTTTGCGCGGCAGAACTGGCGCGCGCGTCGAAGAAAACACGTGCTACCTTCAACGAAACCTTCAACGACGCCCTAAATAGTAGCAATCGCCTCCTCTGCTCGGTAGTAAGCGGCCATCACTCCATTTTCTACGTGAAGTTATAAACAAGCAGCCGTCGATCAGTGCGCGGAAGGCACATAGTCGCAGTTTCGCACAAAATCTTGCTGGTTGAAATGAAGCTTGAAAATAAACAGGTAAAAATGACGCTGTCTAACTACATGAAGATTATTTTGAACGCGAAGCATTTCTTGGCGAACGTTTGCTACTTTGATAGTATCTATCTATCTATCTAGATATCTATCTATCTATCTAACTATCTATCTACCTATCTAGCCGCCTACGACTTTGTGCTCTCATGGTCATTTCGTTAACTTGGTATGTACCGAAATTGGCATACTATGAGAAGAGTATATGACGAACATAAATGATATGTCATGGCATGAATGCCATGATATGTGTGCCATGTAGGTCATGAAACAGACGCCTATGTCTTGGTGGTCTCGTGGTGGTTTGGTTAACTTGGTAGATACCAAAATTGGTATAGTATGACAGGAGTGTCTGACAAACATGACATAGATCATAGATCATGACATAAATGTCATGACATGCGTGTCATGTAGGTTAAGACAATGACCCAGCGAAAATAATTTACACTCAAAAACCACTGAAATTGGTTTGGACGTGGGTACTAAGTGAAGTAAACACTACAGGATGCTCGTAGAAGTAAAAGTAATGAGCACGACTCAGCAAAAATTATAATGACTCAGCGAAAAATGTTTAACACTCAAAAACCACTGAAATGGGTTCGGACGTCGGTACTAATTGATATAAAAGGCTAAAGGATGGGGGAAGAAGTCATAGTCATGAGCATGACTAAAAAAATGTCAAATGTCGCAGCTTCACCCGAAAGGCGGAACATCAATTGCGATAGCAAATTAGTAGAGAGCTATAAGGAGTAAGCATAGTACTTTTATGAGCTGTATAAACTTGGACATGCAGCAGCACCAGCAACGCGCAGAACTGCTGTCGACGCCGTCGGCGTTTTGCCCGCGTTCGCACCGAACGCGCGCGGCGTTGGTGACTGTTGCCGGTGCCTCTGGTGGCGGCTCGGAGGTTTTCGACGAGATCAGAATGGGACACTCGTCGAGCAGCGTCGGAAATCTTACCCACCTTCTGGCCTCGCAACGTTTTTATATAAATACGCATTTGGTGCCGCAGGTTAACGTCGCCTCCCCTGCCTCCCTCCTATCCGCCCACGGCCTTTCGTGCGAAGGAAGAAGTCGCGTTTGCTCTCTATATATGGTGATTGTAAAGTAGGAAAGGGACGCTCAACTCTGCAGCCCTTCCGGATGGATGGATGAAAACTTTTATTAAGCGATGGTAAGATTCGCGGTGAGTCTTCGAAGATCGGAGACTCTTGGTCTCGCAGTGGGGGGGGGGGGGGGGGGGGAGCTCAATCCAGGGCTCTGCTCGCCGTCGCCGCCCTGCGTGCCCTGTCATTCAGGCTACGCTGATCGTCCAAGGCCTCGCTGGCCAACAGCGACTCCCACCGCTCCGCGCTCGGGTGTTGGAGGGGGGGGGGGGGTAATGCAGTAATTGCACGACACGCCCATGTAATGTGGAATAGAGTGGCTTTCTCGGAATACCACGGGCAGCGTGAAGGGTATGCCGTGGGGTGGATTTTGCTGAGGAGGGGGAGGTTGGGGTAGGTACCTGCCTGGTTAAGTATCCAGCTGGTAGCCTCCTCTTTGGTGAGTGAGCGATGGGGGGAGAGTATTTTCCTCGGGTACGCTTGTAATAATTTAGAATGAACGAATGAACGGTACTGGAACGGGTGCCTCAGGGGCAGGGTGATCGGGTGCTCGGCTTGTATACCCTCGAGCGACCCTGTCCGCCGCGTGGTTTCTCTCCAGCCCCGCGTGGCCAGGTGTCCATATGATCTTATGCCTGATCGGAGGTGTTCGAATGTGCAGCTGTTCGCCAGCGTCATTTGCCCTTAGGAGGATATTGAGCGCAGGTTGCGAAACGCGTCCTTTGAGGTAATTGCGGCAGGCGGCCTGGCGGTCCGTGAGAACGTGAAACGACCGTCCTAGCTTGTTGCCCTGAGCGATGGCAAGTGCGATGGCAACTTCTTCAGCCTCCGTGATGTTCTGGCAGTGGAGGGAGGCACTGGCTAGCTCCCCATGGTGGTGGTCGAGGACGACCGCTACTGCTCGAGTGCGGGTGGTGTCATACAGTGCTGCGTCGGTGTAGCAAGTGGTGTTGTTCTCACCGTACCTGAGGGCTAAGGCCTCAACTCGTGCTTCCCGTCGACCCTGGTGCAGTAGGGGGTCCATGTTGCGGGGGATAGGCGCAACGGTGAGCGGTGAGCGGACATGATCTGGGACTAGGTGGTGTCGGGCTGCCTCCCGGAGGGTACCAGTGTGTCCGAGGAGCTGCAGCAGGGCGCGGCCTGTGGGAGTGAGCGTTAAACGCTGGAGCTGAGTGGCGATTTGTGCTTCACATAGCTCCGTGAAGGTGTTATGTACCCCCATCAAACTACAACCACACAGAACCTTACGGCACATGACACGACATACATACAAGACTAGAACAGCTAGGGTTGATAGGTGTCCGAGAAAGAAACAGCCGAGAGAGCTCACAGTACGGTGTACATGAGACTAGGGGTTGCCAAAGTGAGGGGCGATGACGTGGCGACGTCGGACAAGTCTCGATGTTGGAGATGATTCGGAGACGACCGGAGCGACCGAACCGGACCGAACCGGAGACGACCGCTCAGCGGTCAGCCTGCATCCGAGCCGCAGTGCACGTTGCAGGAATGGTCAGCCTGCCCGACGGAGAGCTTGCGCGCGAGCCGCAGTGCTCGGCGCATATGCGGCCATTAGCCAGGCCACGAACGGTGCTCCACTGAACAGCTGACCGAGGACAAGCCTCGCCCGCGATCCGCAATGCTCGCGGCAAGTGGCAGCACAGCAGGCCACGCCACGCTCCGAGCTGCAGTACTCGTGCTGGCGAACGCCTTGGTCAAGGGAAACGGTCGGACGGCAGCTCCATGGACGGCCGCATTCCTTGGAGCCTTGATTGTCGGCGTCCGACACGTCGGCCTGCTGTCTTCCGTCTCGCGCTGGCTAGGTGCGCTGTCTAGGCGCGTGTCTCGCCACGAAGCATTTCCTCACGTGCTCGCTATACCTGGCCCAATCTTGTCAGGACACATCTTCGGCATAAAACTGGGCCATCGCTGATTTGGTTAGATCACTCACATGCGTGGTCCAATCGCGAAAGAACCCGCGCGCACTTCGTCGTCATCGTTTTGTTTCACTCATCACAGATGGAAACCTTTCAGCCGAGTACACTATTGTGGGTCGTAAATCTTCACCGAATAATTATTTATTGCATAATTGCTTGTTATTAGGTTTTGTCACGTGTTGATGTTCCATATTGCATGAATACCAGTACATACCACATAGTCGGTACTAATAACGCCTTGGAGGCTTTTGAATATGAAAGCACACTTTGAGAGCACAGTGTGTCTTTCTTCGCAAGGAGCCTGAAAGTCGAAATGCAGAAGACTTCCCTTTTTTCCATTTCGCGCTACTCCGAAAGGCACGCTCACAGAGTTAGTTGTCGCGCAGTAAGGCACCGTTGGTCCTAGGCAATTTGTTGCAGCAACAGTGTTTGATGGCATGATTACCATTATTAGAGTTTTTTTATGTTCGCGACAAGGCATATTACATTTGGAGCGACCACCATCTTAACTTGTCCTTGGTCAGCCCGATCCATCCAACGCCAACAATGTCGTCATTGCATCTGGCAATAATGTAACACACCACTGGTTTTCATTTCTGCGTGTCATAGTACTGTGTACTACTGCTTCCGCTTAATCTAACCTACAGAAGCTGCTCAGTGGCTATGGTGTTGGGCTGCTGAGCACGAGGTCGCGGGATCGAATCCCGGCCACTGGCGGCCGCATTTCGATGGGGACGAAATGCGAAAACACCCGTGTACTTAGATTTAGGTGCACGTTAAAGAACCCCAGGTGGTCTAAATTTCCGGAGTCCCCCACTACGGCGTGCCTCATAATCAGAACTGGTTTTGGCCACGTAAAACCCCATAATTTTTTCTAACCTACAGAAGCTGCGCATATTTACTCTTTGTACGTATTGGTGTTTTCCTGTCTCTTACGCACTGCCAGTGCTTCCTAGTGCCGTCATTTGGCAGATTTTACCCTAGTTTTTCTCACGGTGGACCTTTACTGGATCAATATTAGCTATCTGCATTTTTAGCGTAATCTAACGACTACTACCAAATAAGTGCGCTGTTCACGAGAATATAAATGCTCCCAATTTATCGTTAGCAGATGAATATGTAGGTCACAAATTATATCCCTGATTTTGCCTCGGGGAGCCCTCAGGTATAACTTGGTGGTTGAAATGTGCCTCTCTTAGCCAGCAAAGCGCTTTGAATTATTCATGATGGTTATCATGTTGTAAGCTGCGCAATGACATGATTGCTAGAATGTCACAGCTCGGTTAGCCAGCATGGCCGTTGAAGTTCACCGTATAAGCATACATCGCGACGAACCTTCTCAGCTTCAAGCGTCTGCGTTGTAAGGAAACGATTTTTCAAGCATTTATTCATGTCTATTTGCGGGTAGCCATGCCTTGCACAAGCTGCTCTACGGTGGCGTCTTCTTTATGAATTTGCTACCGAAGTCGGACATCGGAAAAGTCAGCAGACCAAATTTGGTCCGCGCTCTCGTGCGAGCCTAGTAATTATGTTATATTGCCATATATAACATATGTATATATGTTATATATGTAATATTTCCATGGGTAGTGCGACTTTGCAATGAAATATAGAATGACTAACCATTTGGAGCATCATTTAAAGCTCTTCCAGGGAATGCCTATCCTCTATGTTTGCGTAGCGGTCAAGAATGGCAAACATGTGAGTGTTATCTATGAAGAGCTTATACAGGCAAGTATAGCAGGAGTCTGCGGCATTGATAGGTGACCTCGTTCAGACTGCGCGTACAGTCCAACTGCGACCCATCTGTGACTGCTGGCGAAAGAGTGACAATGAGTTTCAGCGACCGAGTCCTAGTGAATCGGAGCTTTTATAGGTCTGCCTCCTTCTGAATCTGAATCACGTGTCATTCCATGTATTTATGAGTTCAGGTCTAGGTGATAGCTTTAGTCCGAGCGCATCGAATATCCTCCATCACGACGACAACGACGACAACTCACCGACGTTACGTCACACTCCGGTGATCAAAGGCAAGTGGTAGCAACGGACATACTGGTTACCATGGATGACGGAGAAGTCACAGCTTTAATTGACACTTGTGTGGACAGCTCGGTTATGAACAGAGAGCTTGCGTCAAAGTCAAAGAAAGCTTTTAGACAGTGGACTGGGTCGCAGGTCCATACTGCTGGAGGTCATCTACTAATTACCGTGGACTGATGCACTGCTCGGGTAAATATTTGCGGATTTACATAGATCGGCGTCTTCTTTATTATGCCCAGCTGCTCGAGGGGCTTGATACTTGGCATGGACTTTCTACAGGCGAATGGAACCACAATTAACCTGGAGAAATCGAGTGCGACGTTCTCTACGACAAAAGCCATAGCAAGTGACGCTGGCGACGAGAATCACAGCGAAAACGCCTTGGGCATCGTCGAAGACAGTATAACGGTACCGCCAAGAAGCAGCCTACTGACCCTGGTAACGTGCGACGCACTTCGATGGCTATGAGGGCATCGCCGAGGCAAAAATTTCGTTAATACTTGAGCGGAACATCCGCGTTGCACCGGGCCTCGTTCAGCTGCAGCACAGACGCTCATTAGTCCTGCTGACAAACTTCAGCAACGAGTATCAGCACTTACCGCAAGGCACAGGCCGTCGCCTTCCTCCATGAAATTGTTGCCTTCCTCGATGTCGCCTTGCTAGAAACTGCTTCACCTAATTCACAGAAAGAGGTCAACCTGAGCGATCACCTTCAGATTAAGTCCGGCTTATCGGAACGTAGGAAACAGCAACTTCTCGACCTTGTCAATGACTTCTCTGGCAGCTTCTCTACCGAGTCTAAAGTACGGCGCACCTCCGTTACGAAGCATCGCATTCCTACGGACGAGTCAGCACGCCCCGTACGTCAGCATCCTTACCGCGTTGCGCCTACGGAAAGGGAGGTGATAAGGCGCCAGGTTCAAGAGATGTTAAATGATGACGTGATTCAGCCGTCCATGAGTCCATGGGCGTCACCCGTCGTTTTAGTTAAAAAGAAGGACAATACAATACGCTTCTGCGTAGACAACAGACGGCTTAATAGTGTCACCAAACGCACCGTTTATCCCCTCCCACGGATCGATGACGCTGTGGACCGTCTACGCCACCCCCAATTTTTCACCTCGTTGGATCTTAAGTCAGGGTACTGGCAGATCGAAATAGCTCAGCGCCACGATATATATTTAAAAGAAAAAAAAAGAAAAAATGGCACCTCGCCTATGACCACAAGCACGTTTCCTTTAATTGACATTTAGTTTACCTTTAGCGAAAACTTAAGGGCCACTATCTTGAAATCAGGATTCCCCACTCCCTACGACAAAGAAGCTTCCGAGTCAGTTTTAATACACAAGTGCAACTCACTTTCAAAGGGAATGAATGAAAGCACAGGTAGGCTGACTTGCATGCCTAACTAATAGGAGGAATGTTTTGACATGTTTGGTGAACCAATGAACATTTTTCCTAGTTGCCTTATACATTTCCTAACAATCATATATGAATACATTATATGGTATTTTATTTGATTTTGTTTATTTATTTTAACATACTGTCAATCCCATAGGGTTATTACAGGAGTGGGTGAACAACTTTGACACATATATGTACATTTGCAATCCTGGCTTTTTTTTCGCCTGGAAAAAAAAAATACAGGATAAGTGAGATCACACACAGCGACGCCAATAATATCGATAAGTAAAAGAGAGGACTGCTTTCTCGACAACCTCAACAAATTAGAAAAACGTTGTCTGCGCGGTGACACACGGGTTCAGTCCCTTCGATTCTCGTACAGCTTGTGGGAAGTAGAAGAATAAAAACGCGTTATTATTGCAGCAAAACTCTTCTAGTCTGTGTGTGTGCATCTGCCGAGTCTGGCGAGTGGATTTAAAGTATATAAATTCTGAGTAGCTTAGTTTAAATGAGTTGTGGAGTAGCATATATAAAAACTTCAAATGCAAAATTGTGAAGGCCCGCACATTGTGACAGCTCAGTTGGTGAGTCGGTACGCTTGTAGCCATTCTAAAGAAAACGGACGGCTTTCCTTCGATTCATTTCGACTGCGTGGATGTTATTTTTCGTGTGCGGAAACCGGGAGCACTATAACGTAAAATGATTCGAAACTGTTTTGATTCCAATTTCTGCAATCAGCCTCCAGGATTGGTCAAAAAATTTTTGGGCCACTCCCAACTTCGCCTGTCCGTCACGGGACGTCACGAAAACCGCGATAGCTCCCAATCTCATATAACGTGTACACACTGATTATGCATGATTAAACCGCAGAACAGAAAAATAATCATTCCTGATTCGACGCCTTTTCACCCTTAGCCCTCTGCTATTGGCCCAATGTTTTATGGCTACGCCCACTTCGCCTGTCTGTCACGCGACCTCACAAAACCGCGAAAACTCACCACATCAAAGGGACGTATACGCGAAAAAATGCATTAATATGCCGAACAAAACTGAAAAATTTTCTGAATAGCCACAGACTGCCCCGTTCCGAAAGGAATAGAAGATGGCTGCCCGCCGATCGCTCAGGCCCTCGCTACTCGCACCTGCCGGTGAGCATGTATTTATTTGCCTGTGATAAGCCTTTGCGTGGCAGTAAAACTTTATCGAGCCCTTTTCGGCATGCATACGACTTCGCTCTGCCAACTCTTCCTTGCTGAGGATCCGTTTTAGCGGCATTCTTATCCTTCCGTTGCACGCCACCGCGATTTTTGACCAGCCACCGCAAGCTAAGTAAGGCGAAGCGGACCAATCGGAGTATCCGGCACCACCCTCTTCATGCGGTTATCTATTTTCACTGTGCTGGCTCGGCCTCATCGAAGCCCACTCCACTAGAGCGTGCTCCTCGCCTCTTGTCAGCCAATTAGATAAAAAAAACGCTGAGTGTAGACAATGTTATTGGTTTTGAAAGCGAACAACGGTGACCTCCTATAAACGAGGAGAGTGTTTGATTGGGTTGTTCAGACAACGCTGCGGGTCACTTCCCGATGCTTGCGTCGGTGGTTGCGTAAATTGGACGTCAGGAGTTTGGAATCAAAACAGTTTCAAATCATTCTACGTTATAGCGCCCCAGATAATATTCACACATTCTAAGATCGGCCGAATAGTGTGACATAGGCAAGATATTTAGCTTCAAATGTCGAATGACGCAAGACTCTCTTGAGAAAGAACAGTTTCTGCATTGCTTTCCTGGTTACCTGTTTGATACGCGCAGTCCACGCCAGGTCCGAAGAAATGATGAGTCCTAAGTAACGATTCTCGGAAACACTTGGAATTATGGTATTGTTAATGAAATAAGGATAGCGTAATTTTCGTTTTTTTCTTTCTAACCGACATTGAAACATTTTTTTTACTGAATTGATAGACATCTGCCAATCCTTGCACTATTGCCCAATTTGACATAATGTGTTATTGAGTTTAATTTGGTCATCAATGTTCTGGATTTCTTGGTAAAGCACAATGTCATCTGCAAACAGTCGGATTTTAACGTTAACTTCGTTCGAAATATCATTTATGAAGAGTAATAATAGGAGGGGAGTCAGAACAATGTCCTAAGGTACACCGGAATCAACTGGAACAGTATCAGAAGAATGGTCTCCAAGATGAACAAACTGCTTCCTATTGGACAAATAATCACTTACCCAGCCAGTCATTGGCCCGTCTCCAAGTATGTTCGTAAGTTTGAAAATTAGTTAAGCATGAGAGACCCGGTGAAAGGCTTTTGATGAGTCCAGAAAGAGCATATCGATTTGAGACTGGTTGTTAAGGGCTTGTGCAAGGTCATGGGTTATTTCTGTTAGTTCAGTAACACTACGGAAGTCGTGCTGGTTTGGATGAAGGATTTGAGTAGTTTCTACAAATTCTGTAATGAACTTTAGGATAATATGCTCAAGCATTTTACTACAAGGACAAGTCAAATATATATAGATATATGTAGTGATATGCGTATTTCCCCATAATTAATTAGAAATTCTTCTATCCTTTCTGTAAGATTGATGTTTATCTTCACCTTCTCATATATTTTTTTTTTCATTTTTCTTTTCATTCATTGCTCATACACGCATAGACTTTGTATAAGAAACACCTTGCCCGCAAATACAAAGAATGCCACTTGTGCAAAGAATGCAATGGAAGGCAGTTCGTGTAATTCAGAGGTCAGTGTAGGGCACAGTACACGTATCCTATAACCAGGTGGGGGTGTATTGATCGTCTTCGTGGTCGGACCAAGTTGAAGCAACTTCAAGCAAAAGAAAAACTACCCTGGCAGTTGGGGCCCTTCGCATACACTTTGTTAACACGTGACCCCTCTCCCCTACATTGCAACTGGCTGTGTCTTTCCTCCCTTGTGGACACGACTATGTATTCTTTTTAAGTGAAGCATTATAGGCTCACAAGTTTCGGCGGTGGTGGTGGGGGTAGTGTCACACTGAAAAGTGGGCAGATCCTAGTGATAATGCAGAAAGGGTCCAAGCTCAATGGCTCATACCGGGGACAAAACTGAAAGAAAGAGAGGAAGAGAGAAAGAGAAAAAGAGAAAAAAAAGAAAAAGAGAGAATTAGAAAGAGAAAGAAAGAAGAAAATCACCAGCCCTTTCCCTGTCGTGAAAAGGGGGGTAAGCGAAGGTTGTCGTGTGTGTACCTAACCTACTACTTTCCCTTCCCTTTCCTATTGTTTTTGCTCCCTTTTCTTCTCCTTTCGCTTCCCTTTCGTGCAAATTTTGCTTCCGTTACGTTATACGTTTCCTTCCCTCGATACATACATTTAACAAACGCTTATGTTTTATTACCGTGACATGTCGTGAACTTTACGTTACCCTGACGAAGGTCAGATACAAACACGACAAGCTTCGCTGACCCCCATTTTTCCTACAGGGGAAGGGCTGGTGAATTTTTTTCCCATCATGTTACTGTATGTACGCGCAAGTTTGTAGCCCCGTTATATCGCCACTGTATGTGCGCCGAAAGTTTGGAGTCACGTTGATTTCTCTCTGACTTTTTTTTTGAGTTTCACATGAGTGAATGTATGTGTTGATATTTATGACGTCACTAAATGTACACATGGTTGTTGTCATAGGCTCGGTGCCCTTTTTTTCCCGCCGAGTTGCACCTGAGTTAACGTACGTGTTGGTATTTATGACGTCACTAAGTGTACACGTGCTTGTGGGCATAATCTAGGTGCCGTGTGTGTGTGTTTTCTTTTGTCGTTGAGTTTGACATCAGTGAACTAGTGCTGGTATGAATAACGTCACTAAATGTACACGTGCTTGTGGTCATAGGTCAGGAGCCATTTTTCTTTTTTTCAATATATATATATATATATATATATATATATTAATAATGTCGCTTCAGAGAAATTGTATAAATTGAGCTCTCTGTGCTTGCAATCCGTCAGGCGATGCCATGACCGGCGCGGGAGCTCAGTTGGCTGTGAACCGAAGCAAGAAGAGATCAGTTGAGTTTGAGCTTTGGTGCTAGAACAACGTCTCGTTGACTCTTTCTCGTGTGCTCTGCATATATATATATATATATATATATATATATATATATATATAATCTTTGGATCTCCTATCCAGCTCGCCTGCATCTCCCATCTCCCATGCCCTGCGTCACCAAGCTGCCCATTTCGCCGTCCAGGATAACCTCTTGTGTCGACGCAACAACCAGCCCTAATGGTCGCAAGCAGTGTTGCGGAGTTACCGTTCCGGAATTGGAATGACTCCGGAATCATTGCACACTTTCGCGGCCCCGGAATGGAATGGGAATAGAATGGCGACAACGCTCGAAGGAATGGAATGGGAATCAAATTAAGCGCATTTTGCCGGGAATAGATTGGGAACAGAAATACATGTTCTTCCGAAAATAGAGCGCTTTTCCGTCTACGCCCTGTTTTTTGTCAAAACATACCCAAGAACCAACCAGCCCACGTTCAAACGTTAGGAAGTGCGAACCTCGAATTTAGCAGTAAAGCAGTATTTCTAAAATGGCTTCGGTGATTACAAGCATGGTACATTTATAAGCAAGGCGCCTACTACAATTCTGTTCTCATAGACTGAGTTGATCCGCAGTTTGTCTCGATTCTTCGCGTAACCACGGCTCCATGGCGTTGGTATCCATCGTGCGGAACTATGGCGGCAGCATACTCCCCCCCCCCCCCCCCCCCGCCTTCCCCTTACGCCTTGCGATGTGTGGTGCACCTCGGCGGCGCCTTCGCCCCGGCCGTCTGCTGTCTCCCGACCCTCTACTTATTTGTTTTTGCTTCTGTCGCCGTCGGCGACTAGGACTAATATTACAAAAAGCGCTTCTATCACTTGTGATGCATATTGATGTACGCTGGCGCGATGCTTGTGTTCACTGTTAGCTTTCGCATACCAGCTTGCACACCGCCTCACATCATACTCCCTTGACATGCGTGAGTGGTGACGAGCAGTGCGGCCCAGTGTTCCGTTTTTGCTACAAAGACACGACAAGGTGCTCGAGTGGTGCACTGTTCCTACTACTACCAGCAGATCTGGAGGGTTCTGTTCCCCATTAATCAAATCTTAGTTTTCTCCATATTCAAGACCGCTCCAGACGCGTGACAAAACTGCGTAGTGAATATAAGGTCTTCTTGAACGCTACTTTTGTCAGCATAAAGATACGCTATGTCGTCATTTAGCATTAATACATTTAAGCCTAAACAATATGAAAGCATCACAAGCCGTTGAAACATGCTGACCATGCAAATACTATAGGTAGCGGGAGAACTGCCCCTATGGTAATTAGTAGGGGGGTTGTACTGCGCAAGATATGTCACCAAGCTACTATCCCTTGACCTTGATAACGTGATTTGCATATTTTTGCAGTTCTTAATGCGTCTGATGACGTCAGCTTTATGGTGCGTTCATCGCTAACTCGATAAAACTATCAGAGGCGTTTCCTCGTTTAGGAATTACAAGAATGGAATTGAACTGCCCGTCGATTCCCGGAGTTGGAATGGGCTGTTTGTTTTTAATTCCAAGGCATGGAAATGTATGGAATTGGGACAAGTTCTAATTCCCTGGAATAGAATTGGAATGGAACGGGAGTGCCCATTCCGCAACACTGGTCTTAAGGGGCTCCTTGCTATCCCGTGAACTTTGCGTTAAGATATGTATGCGTCTTTCCACACCGCCCCGCAATGTGCACACACAGGCGTCTTCAAGACGTATCAGCACCTGCAGGCAACGTTACTGCTGGCGAGGAATGTATAAGGTTGTGCAATAATTTGTACCCTCGTGCCCGCAAAGCCAACACCGCAAATCCCCGCCTCATGCAGACCACGGTTTATTACAGCCGCTTCCGGTGCTCTGTTCGCGCCTTCGACCTTGTGGGGATTGATCTGTACGGGTCGCTACGGCTAACACCCGCTGGTAAACGATGAATCATTGTCGCAGTTGACCAAATAACACGCTATGCTGAAACCGCTACTCTACCTGCAGCCACCGCCAGTGATGTTGCGTCCTGTCTGATCCAGTGTTTGATGGTTCGTCATAGCCCACTTCGGGAAATGCTGAGCGTAGAAGTAGTGTGTTTCATAGCAAGTGGCTGAAGCTGTTATTGCTCAATGCCGCGTTGTTCAGCGAACGAGCACGGCGTACTATCTTCAAATATATGGGCTCAAAATAAATCTGTTCTAAAAATATGTCAAAATAAATGGGCTTACGGAGTCTTTCAATCGAACCCTTGGTGATATGCTCCTCATGTACGTTTAAACGAATCATATAAACTGGGACACCGTTCTAGTGTTTGACTACAGAAAGTACTGCAGTATTTTCACGATACTTTCTTTTTTCCGGTAGCCATGTTCCCCATGCCATCGATACCATTCTACTCTAACCACCAGACGTGTCAGAATGTGCTTCCGTTTCGGCCGTCACCAGATATGCCTCCGACGACCAACGACGACAAAAATGCAATCGCAATGGCGACAATACGAATCCGAACTTGGCTGCCAGAGCGTTTGTGCTCTTGTTCGTACCTTGTACGACGCAAGGACTTTCGACAAAACTTCTATCGAAGTATGACTGACCATCGTTGAAAGCACCTCTTTTGACAACTATGTCGTAGAGCCGCTTACATCGACATCCGGCATGCGCCGCCGTGGACGTGATGTTCACGTTCACCGCCTGAAGCTATACTACGACCAACTCGTCTCGACGTCGTAAGTCGCCAGGATGGCTCCAATTTTGCACGGGGGGTATAACCACGAAGTCGACTTCCCACATGGTGAACTTTCAAGACTGTCTTTCACTCAAGTGTTTGGTCCACCTGCTGTCCGCAAACTACGCGCTCAACAGAGCTTGCGAGCCCGTGCACAGCAGACTGGTGAAACTTTCACGAGTTACATTGAAGAAGTCGTCGACCTTTTAGGGGCGAAGCACCTTAGGGCCGAGCCTTGTCCCTCCCTTGTCCGTTGTCCGTAGCTCTGGTTTGCATGGAGTCCGCTAGGGGCGCTGCGATGCACAAGGGCTATGTAAGCGCTGTATATACTGTACACATCTACAGTATATATATATATATATATATATATATATATATATATATATTGTTACGCCGCGTCACTACCAGTGAAAAGTGAGAGAAGCGGGAGAAGCGAAATAAGAAGACGACGTTGCTCCTACGATTGACACCAGTCAGCATAGCCCAAGGAGCTACATCTTTCTGCCTTAATCATTAAGCACCCCTTAACCCTCCCCGAGGCCGTAACAGATTGGTGGACGCTGCTTTGTAATACGAACCCATCGACGGAAGCTCTACTCCCCGGTCTTCGCCGCAGCCGTCGCCTTGTCGGACTTCCGCCTTCGCAGATCGAGATGATGTCCCAACTCCAGACCTCTGATGCATCGGAGGCAACTCCTACGGGTCCCTGGCCGTACTACCGAGTGCCGCCAAACATTGGCGGGACCTCAGGGGAAGAGGTTGACGAGTGGCTCAAGAACTATAAGAGGGTGAGCAGAAGCAACGGGTGGGACTCGGCAGCGCAGCTCAGTCATGTTGTATTTTCACTGACGAGCACTGCTCTCATGTGGTATGAAAACCACGAGAACATGTTCACCACTTGGGATCGTTTTGTTGAGGAAGTACAGAAGTGTTTCGGCGATTCTAACGCAAGAAGCGAGCGGAGCAGACATTGGCTCAGAGGGCACAGCTTCCAGGGGAGACATGTACCCCGTATATACCATGTACCGCGTATATAGAAGAAATTTTGAAGCTGTGCAAGATAGTGAATCCTAGGATGACAGAAGAGGACAAGGTTGGACACGTTCTGAAGGGGGTAGCCGAAGACGTGTACAGTTACTTGATTGGCAAAGAAAACCTGAACTCCGTGTCTGACGTGATGCAGCACTGTAGCACATTTGAAACGCCGAAGATGCGACGGATAGCTCCGAAATTTGGCCGTCTGTCAAACAGTCCCAACAGTGGCTAGAGTCGACACTATGTCACCTAATGACCTCTCGTTGACAATACGCCCGATTGTACGGGAAGAATGGCTTCGATGTCAGCAAATCTCTCATTGCCCCAGCGCCTTTCGGGACGGCTATGCGAGAGAGACAGCACGCGTGCGAACGCCAGCCGCTCCGGCACCGTGGCAGCCATCAGTTAATGCAGCAGACGTCGATGAATGCCAAGGCTCATTACGATCACTTGAGTACTCCGATCGGACACCCTCCAATTCCAGTAACACACCGGTGTCTCGACCTCCACCGGTGTGTTACAGCTGTGGCGTCCCGGGTCACATCTTTTGCAACAACGCCCCGAATACCAGCGAGATGTCTCCCCAGCCTTTTGACCGCTCGTTCTCTACGCCACCGATCACCAGGCAGTTTACGCTGCCCCTCACCGGCCTCTGATCGAAGCTTAACGCCGCCACCAGCCCCACGTGCTGGACGATCCCCATCGCCGCGGCGACGCACGCAGTCACCGCCGCCGGAAAACTAGTCGGCGCGGCCAATGGGGGCGAGGCCGCAAGATACTAGACACTTTCCATAGATATACCCCCGTCAGTGTTTATGCTGAAGAACAAAGTTCATGTACTGGTTGATGGCGTACCCACCACGGCACTTGTGGATACAGGTGCGACAATTTCTGTGATGAGTGTGAACTTTAAGAACCTTCTTGAACTGAAAGTGATGTTTTGTATGTGGTGCGACATTCCGTGGTGTGAGCGGTGATGCGTTGTGTCCGGTGGGAGCTTTCACTGTGGACGTGTCTTTGTACGGCAAGGTGTTTCCCACAGAATTCGCGGTTACTGCACGATCGACGCATGACGTTATTTTGGGAATCGATTTCTTGCGGGAGTGTGGGGCAACTGTTGACTGTAGAAGTGGGCACCTTTCCGTGCATTGTAGTTTCCCGGCTGCGCTATTTGAAAATTCATCTCGTGATGAATGCATCTTTTTTGTCTCAATGGACATGGTCGTTCCTGCCTTTTCTGCGGTGTCTGTTCTAATAACCTGTTGTAGTAACGACCTTGCCATGTTCGACGCGACGCTTGAACCGATTCATGCGACCTGTGTGAAAAAAAAAACATTTTGGTTCCCCATTGCGTGGTGTCTGTAGTTGAGGGCAGCGCAGGTGTGTGGACAATCAACAGTTCAATGGAGCCTGCAGTGTTGCGTCGTGGCATGAAACTTGCTGTCTTCAAATCAGAATCCTCTACGACGCTGGTTGCACTTGTTGATGCTACACGCGAGAGTGGACGTCTCGGTTTTTCAAGGTTCAGCCGCTTCACAACTTCTACAAATGATCAGCAAGTCACTCAGCCAAAGCGAACGTCACACACTCCTGGGCGTTCTCTCCAAGCACGTGAAAGTGTTCGACTTTTCAAAAAGCGGCAAAAGGCCTTTTATTCCAGTGTCTCGAACAGGTCATCAGATCAACACCGATTCAGCGCATCCCGTACGGCAGAAACGTTACAGTGTATCACCATCTCAGCGCAACATCATCAACGAGCAAGTGCAAGAGATGATAGGAAAGGGAGTAATTCAAGAATCCGCGAGTCTCTGGACCGCTTTCGTCATTCTTGTGAAGAAGAAAGATGGTACGTGGAGATTCTGCGTTGACTATCGCCGACTGATTTCCGTAACCAAGAAAGACGTCTAACCGCTGCCCGGTATTGATGACGCCATCGACTGCCTGCATTCCGTTACCTACTTTTCTGCCATGGATCTGAGAGCCGGTTATTGGCAAATTCCGATGCACAAAGATGACAAGGAAAAAACAGCA
The DNA here is from genome assembly GCF_013339745.2 of Dermacentor silvarum. Taxonomy (NCBI): domain Eukaryota; kingdom Metazoa; phylum Arthropoda; class Arachnida; order Ixodida; family Ixodidae; genus Dermacentor; species Dermacentor silvarum. The sequence continues at coordinate 171,384,578 of NC_051157.2, forward strand.
TTCGTTACGCCGGACGGGCTGTACGAATTCAACGTCATGCCGTTCGGGTTGTGCAATGCACCGGCTACATTCGAAAGGTTCATGGACACTATTTTGCGTGGTTTAAAATGGCAGATTTGTATGTGCTACCTTGATGATGTCGTAATTTTTGGACGCACATTTCAGGAGCACAACATTCGTCTCAATATTGTACTCGACTGTATCTAAAAAGCTGGCCTTGAGCTGAATTCAAAGAAATGTCATTTGGGCGAGCGCCAAACAGTGGTGCTAGGACATCTCGTCGATAACGATGGAATTAGACCCGACCAACAAAAGACGGCAGCCGTTGAATCATTCGAGCAACCTCAATCTGTCAAACGGCTTCGTAGCTTCGTAGGGCTCTGCTCATATTTCCGGCGGTTCATAACCGGTTTCGCGGATGTCGCTCAACCCGGGACGAATCTTCTGCGTAAGGACAATCCGTTTCAGTGGCCTCCCTGTGAAGCCGCTTTTCGCCAGCTGAAGTTTTTGTTAACTTCACAGCCAATACTTCGGCACTTCGATCCTACGTCTCCAACGGAGATTCATACAGACGCAAGTGGCGTCGGCATCGGTGCCATTCTCATTCAGCGCTCTAGAAACAAAGAACATGTCGTCGCGTACGCAAGCCGTTCTTTAAGCAAGCCGGAACGCAACTACACTGTGACGGAACAAGAATGCCTAGCGGTAGTATTTGCCGTGCGGCGGTTTCACTCGTGCGTATATGGTTGCCCGTTCACCATCATCACAGATCACCATTCTCTGTGATGGCTGGTCAATATTCGTGACCCAACCGGTCGCCTCGCGCGATGGGCCCTTCGTCTACAGGAGTATGTGTTCACTATTTTCTACATGAGGGGTCGTCGACACGCTGACGCGGATTGCCTTTTTAGGATGCCACAACGTACGACGGACTGTGAAGCCGACAACTTTGACCACCTTATCGCTTCGCTGTCGCCTGACTTTCCCGATGCCTTGACATTCGCCGCTGAGCAGCGCAAAGACCCAAGTTTGAACGCTTGTTTCTCTGCCACACAGGGGCCTATATCCGAAGGCCGATTTTGCGTCCGAGATGGCCTTCTTCCGAGACGACGTCCGAGACGACGGGTGCCCGTTTTCTACTGGTGGTTCCACAGTCTCTTCAAACGTCTGTTCAGCGCATTACGCATGATGACCCGATCTCTGGTCACTTAGGGACCACGTGAACACTTAGTCGCACAAAGGAACGATTCTACTGGCCTCAAATGCGCAAAACAATTGACACCTATGTGGCCAGTTGTACACAGTGTCAGAGCACAAGCGACTTACCTCAGCTCCAGTCGGTCACTTACAGCCAGTAAAGCCCCCCAGTTCCCCTTTTGAAAAAGTCGGCATATACCTGATCGGGCCGTTTCCGCGTTCTTCAAGAGACAACCGGTGGATAATTGTGTGTGCCGACTGCCTGACGCGGTATTGTGAAACCGCAGCCCTATCCTCAGCAACTGCTGCGCAGCTTTCTGATTTTATGCTTCATTCAAACATACTCCGACACGGGCCACCTCGCGTGATAATAAGTGACCGTGGTCGCCAATTTATTGCCGATGTTGTGGAAGAATTGCTGCGTTCATGTGCCTCGAAGTTCCGACACTCAACAGCTTATCATCCACAAACCTCACCGAGCGCACAAACCGAACGTTGACCAACATGTTATCAATGTACGTTGCTTTGGACCGCAAGAACTGGGATGAAGTATTACCGTTCGTGACGTACGCTTTTAACTCTGCGAAACACGAAACGTCCAGTTTAAGCCTTTTCTTCCTTCTTTACGCGCGCCAACCTCGTCATACGTTGGACACTATCTACCCTTTTGTTATCCATCACGATTTGTCTATCGCAGAGACATTGTGTCGTGCAGAAGAGGCTCGTCAATGCTTACGTACATTGGCCGCGCAAGACTACTCTAAAACATGCTACGACAGTCAACACCAGCATGTTTCTTACGTTCCTGGTGACCTCGTGTGGCTGTGGACTCCAATACGCAGGCGTGACTTGAACCAAAAGCTACTTGCAGGCTATGCCGGGCCATTCGTTATCCTCGATCGTCTAAGCGAGGTGAACTACACAATTGCACGTCTTACTTCAAATGGCCGTCGTTCATGCAAGACTGAGGTGACGCATGTTGCCTGCTTGAAGCCATTCATACGAAGGAAGCAGGAGTTACTTGCCCGGCGGGCTTCGTCTGGGAGAGGAGTAATGTAGCGCCGTGGTCACTGCCAGTGAAACGTGAGGGAAGCGGGAGAAGAGAAAGAAGACGACGACGTTGCTCATACGTTTGACACCAGCCAGCATAGCCCAAGGAGCTACATCTTTGTGCCTTAATCAATAAACGCTCCCTTAACCATCCCCGAGGCCGTAACAATATATATATATATATATATATAGATATATATGTTCTAATTGTGTTTATTTGGCAGAGCTTGGGGCAGCACAACGTCAACGGTCAGCGCAGTAACAGTTTACAAGCACAAGAGCCGTTGCCGATGAAGAGGGCTCGAGCCACTAGCGTTTCGATCCAGTAGCGCTGAAACCACTAGCGTCTCTCTTCTTCGCTACAGTCACCCCCGGGAGCGATAAGGGAGCCGTCCGGCGGCCTAACAGTTCGTCACGATGAGCGGGTCGTAGTAAGGCTTTAGACGGTCGACATGGACGTCCAAGGCGGCGCATGTCTGAAAATGGCTCTACTGGTTCTATTCATAGTTCACAGGAGGTGTGCATTCGATGACACGATAAGGGCCTTCATACTTCGGCACCAGTTTTGATGAGAGGCCAGGGGCAGTGAAAGGGGCTGAGAGCCAACCGAGCGCTCCCGGATCGAAGGGGACCGTGAAAGTGGCGTCACCGCGAGTGCTCCTCTGGCGCTCTTGATCTTCGGTAGTAAAGGCTCGAGCGAAGTCGTGGCACTCTTCTTCATGTCTGAACGAGGCAGAAATAGGCATGAACTCGGATGCATCCGGCCGATTTGGCAGAATTGTGTCGATGGTGTACGAAGGGTGCCGACCATACAGTAAGAGATAGGGTGAAAACCCAGTGGTGGTCTACGTAGCGGTGTTATACGCGTAGATTACGAAGGGTAGGATGGCGACCCAGTTCGTGTGGTCAGAGGCGACGTAGATTGAAAGCATATCACCGAGCGTACGGTTAAAGCGTTCCGTGAGGCCATTGGTTTGAGGGTGGTACGGCGTAGTTGTGCGATGAACAACGTGGCGCTCTTTGGGAATGGCTTCAACTACCTCCGACAGGAAGACGCGTCCGCGATCACTGAGCAGTTCTTGCGGTGGACCATGCCGCAGAATGAATCGGCGAAGCAGGAATGTTGCAACGTCGCGCACTGTAGCTGCCGGAAGGGCGGCCGTTTCGGCGTATCGTGTGAGCTGATCGACTACAACAATGGCCCAGCGGTTACCAGCCGATGTCAAAGGAAGTGGTCCATACAGATCGATTCCAACGCTGCCGAACGGCCGGTTAGGGCAAGGTAGAGGCTGCAGACCAGCTGTCGAGAGCTGGGGTGAAGATTTCCGGCGCCGGCAGTCGGGGCATGAGCGAACAAACTTTTGAACGTAGTTGTACATTCCTCGCCAGTTGTAGCATTATCGGAGGCGCTGGTAGGTTTTGAAAAGTCCCGTATGTGCACACTGTGGATCAGAGTAGTACGATGCGCAGATTTCAGAACGGAGGCTTCGATGTACTACCAATAACCACTGGCGTCCATCAGAGGTGTAATTGCGTCGTTGAAGCAGGTCGTCGCGAATAGAGAAATGGCGAGCTTGACAGCGCAACGCACGAGTGGTTGGCTGCGATGACGGATCAGAAAGGAAGTCTATGATGGAGGCGATCCAGGGGTCCTTGCGCTGATCGGAAGCGGTGGTCCCAATGTCAATCGAAGAAACGTCAAGCTGCGATAGGGAGCAGCAGGCATTGTCGTCAGGCAAGGGGAACGTGAGAGGGCATCAGCGTCAGCATGCTGGCGTCCGTGGCGGTACAGTACGCGGATGCTGTAATCCTGAAATCGAAATGCAGAGAGACGAAGAGAGACGCTAGTGGGTTCAGCGCTACTGGATCAAAACGCTAGCGGGTCGAGCGCACTTGAACGTCAACGGTCAGCGCAGTAACAGCTTCCAAGTACGGGAGCCGTTGCCTATCAAGAGCGCCCGACCCACTAGCGTTTGGATCCAGTAGCACTGAGCCCACTAGTTTCTCTCTTCATCGCTACAATATATCTATATATATATATATATATATATATACGGGGGATTCATGGTTACCCCAATGATCCCCCGCTGCTTCGCCAACTCATCATCATTCACGTCATGGATATGGGGTGTTTTTGTAAACGCGTCAACGCCGCCATGCCCGAAGCAGACACACTTCAGCATACCCTCAAAGGCATCGATGACGGTGCATTCCAGATGCTTTTGGCCAGGAATCCGCGCACTGTTTCTTAAGTGGTCACGTTATGTCAGAGCTGTGAAGAGTTGAAGAAGCAACGCACCCTGACACGGCAGCCTCTGTTGACCGCCGACTCGTATTCGAGTCTCGTTGCCCTTTCCGACCACTCTTCACTGCTTCAGCAGATTCAAGACTTCGTGCGCGACGAGGTTGCCCGTCAACTTTTCTTGGTCCCCTTCACTCAGGAGCTGTCCTGTCGTCTGCCTGCAACGCTCCGCACAGTGATTGCCGAAGAGGTCGCTCAGCTGTTCCTGTCGCTCACCAACAGCCACCTGTGGCCGCGCCTTTTCCCTATGCGCAGACAGTGCAGCCTGTAGCCGCGCCTCTTACGTATGCGCAGGCAGTGCAGCCTGTTGCCGTGCCTCATACCTATGTACAGGCAGTGCATAGGCCTCCCCAGCCGCCGCTCTTGATCCTGCAAGAGCCTGCACTACCCGCCGTTCCTACTGCTTCTTGGGCCGGGCTGAAAGTAAGCAATCCATAGCGGACGCCTGACAATCGTGCCATTTGTTACACCTGCTGCACGCCAGGACACGTCGTTCGCTATTGCTGCCGTCGCATGCAAACTTCAGTCAGCCCATGCGCCAATCAGCCCCGGGTCCCTCCTAGCGGTATGTTTCTTCTGACCTCCCTGAATTTCCAGCGCGCCGCTCCCCATCTCCTCGTCGACAATCGCTCTCCACAATGCATCCCCGACCCGCACCCTCCGACCAGGAAAACTAAGCGCCCCGCAGTTAACGAGGCAAGAACTGCGACATCGTCGAACTGCCTAAGTCCTCGCTCTTCTCCTGCTAACATAGTCGCCAGATCTGTTGAAGGTATTTCTACTTTTGCACTTGTGGACACCGGCGCCATCGTTTCTGTTATAGTCGCCAAACTCTGCCGTTCTCTCTGGAGAGAACGGCAGAGTTTGGCGCCACGCTACTCTCTGGGCTGTCGCTTCACACGGCAAGAGCGCAGCCCATTACCCCCCTCGCAGCCTGCACTGCCCGTGTGCTTTTACAAGGCATTTTCTACATTGTCGAGTTTATTGTTCTTCATGCCGGCTCCCATGACGTCATCCTTGGGTGGAACTTCTTGTCCCGTCATAATGCCGTCATCGACTGTGCCGTCATAATGCCGTCATCGACATAATGCCGTCATCGAACGTGCCAGACTTGCGTTCTGGCAGGTTCGCATGGCTGAAGCCGATCGCCAGAAAACGGCATTTATTACACCTGATGGCCTAAACGAATTCAACGCGATGCCCTTTCGACTGTGCAACGCGCCTGCAACGTTTCAACGACTAATGGGCAATACACTGCGTGGCCTCAAGTGGTCTATGTGTCTTTGTTACCTGGATGGTGTCGTGGTTTTCTCGCCTGACTTTCCAACCCACCTACTTCGCCTTAGACATGTTTTGATGTGACTCACGAACGCTTGCCAGCAACTCAACCTCAAAAAGTACAGCTTCGCCGCGCGGGAGCTGACCATCTTAGGCCACACCGTGTCCAAGCACGGCGTTCTACCGGACCCTGCGAAACTTCGTGCAGTCGCTGAGTTCCCAAAGCCTACTAACGTCAAATAAGTTCGCAGTTTTGTGGCGCTGTGCTCATATTTCCGGCGCTTTGTCCGCAATTTCGCATCGATCATGTCGCCCTTGACCCAGCTCCTACGCTATGGCGCGGACCTCTCCTCCTGGTCCCCTGCATGCGGCACCGCGTTTGCTACACTGCGTCGTCTTCTTACCTCTCCACCTATTCTTCGCCATTTCGACCCGACAGCTACAACTGAGGTGCATAAAGACGCTAGCGGGGTCGGTCTTCGCGCCGTTTTCACGCAACAAAAGCCCGGATACTCCGAATACTTGTTCGCCTATGCGAGTCATACGCTGACAAAAGCAGAGGCCACTTACAGCGTGACTGAAAAAGAGTGGTTGGCTCTAGTATGGGCGCGTGGCAAGTTCCGACCATGCTCATACGGCCACCCACTTGATCTAGTAACGGATCACCAAGCGCTCTGTTGGCTCGCCACCTTGATAGGTCCATCTGGCCGCTTAGCACCCGGGACACTACGAATCCAGGAGTACGATATTCACGTCGTCTACCGCTGCGGACGCAAGCACACTGACGCAGACGCCCTGTCCCGTTCACCTCTACCTCCATTCTTGGCCTGTGGAACCACTTGCGCACACCCCTTGTTATCTCTTGATATTTACTCGATTGGTACCGAACATTGCCGTGACCCATGGATTGCTTCTCTTTACGCTTACCTCTTAAAGCGTTCCTAGTTAAATGACAGAATAGACGTAAACCATTGCTGTGGAACTGGCGCCCATCTTGCCTGCCTTTATTCTAACTTTGTTCTCCTCTTCTCCTGTACCCAGGTTCGAGCGCTACTTCATCTTCTATTCGAAGGCTCATACCGCTTCACCCTTACAGGTTTCTTTTGCTAACACCTCCTGGGTAAATACACGAAAACGTTTCCAATCGAAGCACATTCAACTGAGCCACGTTCACCAATGTACCACACAGTCTTCAATATTTCTTTCTAAGTGGCTGTCTTTGTCACATAGTAATGACCATAAAATTTGGCACTGGATTCTCTTACTCCTTTCCTAACTAGAACGAAGTTGGTGACATGAATGTCTGGGATGTCTGGGCAATGTCTCTTGTCGAATTTTTTTTTCACTCATTTACGGTACCTCTCCTCCTCCGATTTTTGTTTCTTCTCCTCGACGATTTTGAGATTTTCTAACAGCCCCAGCTCAAGGTCCGCCTGAAGAATATGGGTTTCTCCTGAAGAAGTTAACTGTGGGCTGCATTCAAAGCCACTGGTGTAAGAGCGATTGTGATGTCTTACAACTGCTTCTAAAGAGCATGTCCATCCACCAGGGAAACCATCGTACATCCTGATCTATTGTTTCACATCTCGTGTAGCACGCTGTGCAAGCCCATTCGCCGCGCAATGGTATGGCGCACAGAATTTGATTGATATATGGTGGTCTCAAGTCCATCTTGCTAGTTTTTCACTCTTGAACGCTGGAAAGTTGTCACATACGATCGTCCTGGTTTTCCTAAACATATCCCGTTCGAGGACGGCGATGCCGCTATCCACATTTAGTTTTCCTGCCCGTGCCGCGACCATCCTGGTGCATTCATCTATGGCCAGAAGAAAAGCTTGCGTTTTTCGGACTCCTTCTCGTTTCTTATTTTGCTCGGCGAAATCCAAGTGTATAACTTCAAAAGGCTCCTTCGAGTGGCAAGGTATTATGATGGCGTGCGTAGGCTGCTTATATTTCACTTTATTGTCTTGACAAATGTGGCGTGAACGAACGTATTCATGTGAGGCCACGTAAATCTCTTCACTAGCTTGTTGTAGGTGCGCCAAAATCCGTCGTGTCCTCCAGATTCTGGGCTATGGGAACCGGCGGTGGCGGGATTTGATAGTGAACTTCCTTAAAAACCAATTGTTCAGTGCCTTCCCACAATTTCACTTCATTCATTTCTTCCGATTGTTCTTTGTTGGCCTGTGTCATCAGTCTAGACAATGAATCTGCATCAGTCAAAAGGGGTCCATGTATGTGGGAGATGGTGAAATCGGAACTCCTGCAAGTAGTTCACCCATCTGGCGATACGTCCCTTAGGTTGGGTCATATTCAAGAGATGAGTGAGGGCCTGGTGATCGGTGAACAAAGTAACCTTCGCACCTTCTAGGTACGTACGGAAGTACTGAATTGCTTTAAGGACTGCAAGAGCTTCCTTTTCAGTAGTGGTGTAGTTGACTTCAGATGACTTGAGGGTGTAGCTGTAGTAACCTACTACGTGTCGCTTTTCTCGGCTCGACGCTTCCGGACATTTCTGGTACAAGACTGGACCTGTTCCGTAGTGTGAGGCGTCGGTGTGAGGCGTCATTTCAATAGGTAAAGTGAAATCTGGTGTGCGTAGAATAGGTTCAGCAGAGATTTTGTGCACCAGGTCGCGGTAGACTCTCTCACATTCATCATCCCACTCAAAAGGAACTTCTTTCGGCGTTAGGCGCGTGAGGCATCTTGTTTTTATGGCAGTGTTTTATGAAAGGTCTGAAATGTCCCGCTAATCCCAAAAACACACGAAATGAGTGGACGTCATATGATTTTACCAGTTGGGATATCCTCTCGACGGACTCTTGTTTCGTGCTTTTGGTAGCCCCATCAAATACTCTTCCAAGAAGCACAACTTTTCTTTGAAAGAATGCACTTTTCTTAAAATTAACCTTGAGGTGTGCCAAGCTCAAGGCATTTAATACCTTAGACAGGTCTTCCTGATGCTCGGCCTCTGTTTTGAAGAAGACGATAGTATCTTCTATGCACACGTTACACAAGAAACCTAGGAAAGGCTTCAGGACTTCGTTCATAATGTTCTGGAACCATGCTGGCGAGTTTTTCCAGCTGAAAGGAAGCCGGTTATACTTGTACAGATCGAACGGGCGCGATAAAAGCAGTGTACATTTTTGTTTCTGCGGCTAGCGGGATCTGCCAGAAACCTTTGCATAAGTCAATACGTGAAAAACTTCAGGCATGGGAAATGGTATAAGTTCTGTCTGGCGATTGAGAACCTTGTGTGACTTCACCTCTTGTGGATAGCTTCCTATGTATACAAGTTCAGGGTAGGTCGTTGCAGTATCCTCAGCGCACTCGACAGACTTCTACGCCTACGCTGTGGTTGCCAGAAGCCGTGACAAATGGGTTCGTTTAACAATTGAGGCCAAAATGATCATTGAGGCAGGTGATAAGTGCGTAAGTGTTGCCTGAATATCTCTATCACGCAAAGAACTACTTTACCTGAACGCGAATGTGCGCTGAGAAACTGTGATTGCGCTCCCTGTATAAAATAGTGGCGGTTTTCTGATTAAACATTGTTGGAAGTGGCGCCCTGTGTTTTTTTTTTTGTGTGTGTTCTCTCTTCGTTCGTCGTCGTTTACGCGCCTTCGACCTTTGCATACCATCTACACTCTCCTTCCATACCTGTCCTGACGCTTCCGAGTGCCCACCTGTGTACGAAGGTGCCCGACAAGCCTATTGAACAGTGCCGCCAGCTCGCGCGCAACTTTACATCACAAGAACAACAGCGCCGACGGAAGGCCACGCCGACTCACTTCCATATCCCACGTATGCCCCAGGGTCTCTTATATGGCCGGCTGTTCCTTGCCAAGCTCCTAGGATTTCCTCGAAACTCGTCCCAAAATACGAAGGGCATTACCACGTCATGGAGCGAACGTCCCCGGTGAATTTACTGATCGAGCCACTTTCTCCATCTGACAACATGCACCGGCGTGCACGTGACCTCGTCCACGTGGCGCGTCTCAAGCACTACCATGACCCTCTGCCTCCACCCTCTTAGGTCGCCAGGATGGCTCTTTTTCTGCGGGGGCGATTGTGAAGAAGACGCGCCTCCGTCCAGCGACATCGCGAACGCTCAGCTCGCTCTGCTCGCGCTGCTGGTCTTCAGGTGTTTTCGGAGACGGTGCCCCTCGCTGCCTCTCCGTTCCTGGAACTCGTAGCGTCGTTGAAGGACCACGTCAATAAACCTGTTCTCACTATTTTATACTCCGCAAACCTTCCCAAGCACCGTCCCTTTTAGTTAAGCCTATACTCGACGACAGGCGCTGCCATGCTATTGGCAAACGTGCCGTTTTGGCGCATCGGCCAAAATATTGCTGGGTTTACGTTAGTGCGGGGTCCAAGAGAAGTACATACAGGCAGCGCGGATCCCGTAAGTGCTTGATTGCGTGGAGCGCTATTAGATAGCCGTGTGTTTCACGTGTTACGCCAGTGTCTGAACTTTACTACAGCGCCCTTCCGACCTGTATTTGTTCTCGCCTGTATACATTCTCTCAAGAAAAGCCTGGTATTGTGGCTTCTAGTCATTGTGTGTACAAGAATTTGTTGAAAGTTATGCTTTCGTGTGCTTGAGTTCACTGGGCAATTCGACAGTGTTTGAGCCGGAAAGAGCGTCGGTGCCACGGTGCCTGCGGGACCAAAGCGCGTTCGCTGACTTGACATTTTGAAAGGTAAGCAGTGTCTGGCGCTTGGCACATTCTTGTAGCTTACGGTTCATGTAATAAGCTTTGTGCAACGTGAACAGAGCGCTTTCGGTGCGTACGTTGTCCATGCTGCTGTGCCCGTTTAGCAAACACTTTCACGAAAGCTTGCCGTGAACTGTATTCTTATCGCTTGCTTTCTGCAGTGAAGTACATGCTACCAGCTGCTAATTGTGGGGACTCAATTGCCAAACATTAATGTAAGCGCTGAAAGTTACTGTTTGTTCAGCAGTTTCTCTACGAAAACATCTTCCGTATATATGTATTCTCGAAAATTATGTGAATAATGTATGTCGATGTGTCATTGGCCGAGCGGGTTGGCACGCGACTGTTGTGTTTGACGCTTGAGCATATAATAGCTTCTATGAATATTTTTTATATATACGCGTAGAGTTCGGTTTGAAGTCAAGCTTCGCGAGAAGCTGCCTGTATTGTGTTTTTTATGTCTATGCGTATTTGTCTTCTACATTGCATGGCAGATATAGGCCGATATTACAACAGCAATGTTCCCTTTTCATCGAGACATATCGGTCAGCTTTTCTGATTATTTTCGTCAGTATGTCGGCTCTTTCGATCATATTTAATACAGTGCGTTGCAGCACTGCGTATTAAACTAAAGGCTGCGATATTGTAACGATGCTTTCCGCTCGATGTTTGCTACTATTATCAGCCACCCTTCACTGCCGGCTTTTACAGTTCATATCGCGGGCCGGGTGCCAGTCAGACCTTTGAGGAAATACGAAAAGTCGTCGCTGCAAATACCGCGGCCTAAATTTCAAGACGGTTTTCACGTGCTCAAGAATTTTTTGTTTCGTAATCCACTGCTCCCTTTGTTTACTACAATTTTTAAGTTTTGGTGATGATTTACCTGGTAGTCCTATGTTTGCTACCAATTTTATTGCCACCTGAATTTTACAAGCAGTGTAACCATAGCAGTGAATTTCACATAGTAGTGTAACCACCTGAGCTATAACTGCGAGACATGTGTACAAACAGACAGATTGGTGTAGCTGGCTGTGTGACTATTTTTTTTCCTTTCCACATGACACTATAAACACCTGCTTCCAGATTCGCATCGCAATTAATTAAACGTTTTTTCTGTTGAAGGCTTTTGCGGATTCTCGAAGTATGCCTACATCCTCTAGGAACTGCTGCACTGCTGCAAGCTGAACCGCACAACGATTGACCTGACCTGCAAGCTTTTACAAGGTGCGTACAAAACTGTTGCTGTACTGTGAGTTGTAGGATAGTTGTGTAATATGCAATCATTTTACTAATCGAAATTATCGAGAATTATGAGATGTCAGACGGGTATCTATGTCTTTTTATGAGCCACCCGAGAAAAGTAGGCTTTGGGTTACGTGTATTATTATGCAGCTTTGTGGGGTTCACTTCTCGCACTAATATTTGCACGCCTTGATTATTCCCTCTAACCGGTCACAATTTGTATTGCATGCCACACTTAAACTTCTAAAAGAATGCTAGCATGAAAACAATAAAATGTGTTGCTTTATTACGCAGCTGCCGATTCTTCAGTCCCAACATGAGAGATGAATTCTTCAAGCAAGACAGCGAAGCATCAACCTTTAAAAGTGACATGTTCAATATGTGTCTCAAGTGCTGCTTGGCGTCAGGCTGGAAGCTGGTATCCCTTATACTTCACAGAAATTAGAGATGGTGATAGCGCGATACGAAAAGTGCCACTTCATAAAACAGTTAACACAGTACAATTAGCTGCAAGCCGCACCATGGCAGCACAGCTGAAAGCGGAGCATTGTCTGTTCTCTGTTACACGGTATAGTTTTTTCGCCGTTTCACTGCACCTGTTCAGTTGACGTGTCACAAAGCTTGTCCTCTGCTGCTACTTGCCTCAAATGCAGAGAATCCTTTCTGCTGAACCTTCGCTTTTTTATTACTTGTCAACTCCCTAATACGCAACCTTCCCGTTACATGCTACCAATGCTGACTACTGCCTAGAACTGATGCAAGTATCTCTGGTTTGTGGTGCCCCACGCTTACCTCCTCTGATTTCTGATATGTTACAAGGAGGCTTGCTTCAAGCTCGATTCACAGCACACTTGGTGCAACATTTGAAACAGGTCATCTTTTGATTTAGTGTAATTATTTCTTGCACTCTTAGTGAACTTAGGTGTTTTACTGTGAATAATACGCCCTCGAGGGTCGCCTAAAAGGGTTGCACCTGCTTACGGGTTGCACCTGTAGGTTTGTTCCTGTATGGAGTCTGTTAATGGAACTTTTTGTCATTATTCAGTATAGTAACTGCTTTCTAGAAATGTGCTTGTCGCACCGCGCTCTGTATTTTATATTACAGGATTAGACATCTGCACTACGCTACATATATCTGGATTCGAGTCATGAACACTCAATATGGGCGGTGTTCTTTGTACTATGCTGTCTAAACTGTATTCGACGAGATGGCCAGGAATGGGTTACCTGCACTGCATGGGCACAATTTTCAATTAATATAAAACAGCTTTCCCATACTAAAGGGATGCCTGTGGCGAGGGTTGCCACAGTCATTCCTTTGGGCAGCATAACAGGATCTGGGGTCGTGTTCCAGGCAGACAGAAGGGCGCGGCCACGTGAAAACCGGACGAGACAGACGGCAATGAGGATTCCGCGAGAAGTACAGCGGGAAGAAGGGGCGACTAGAGTGTCTCCGTCGGCGATCTGGCTGGATCTTATGGCTACAACGTCTTCGTGACCAGGACGCAGGACGTAGTCTACAGCGATGGCCAAGTACACGCATGAAGTGAAGAGTCCGTAACCGGTGCAAGCGCTGTATCCGTGATGTGGACAACTTCCTCTCGACATGAAATGACGGCTGAAGCAGAATGTAGGAAGTCCCAACCCAGGATAAGTTAATGGATACACGTTGGAAGCACGATAAACTCAATGTGGTGGCGAACGCCGTCGATGAGAACACGAGCAGTACACTGTCTGTCGGGGTGAATGAACGCATTATTAGCACCACGCAAAATACGTCCAAGATAAGGCGTTTTTACTTTCCGGAGCCGTGAACACAGATCACTACGAATAACAGAAACGGCGGCACAGGTATCGATGAGAGCTGACGCGGGAACACCTTCAACAGATACATATAGCATGTTGGCCGGCCTAACAGGAGGAATTTTTGAAGACCGATAGGAAGGATTTTCCCCTCCAAAAACTGCCACAGTTAGTTTTCCGAGTGCTGGTTGGCAAGATGGGAAGTGGGGCGAAGCGGCGAATGTAGAGCGCCGGTAAGGCGAAGGAGAACTAAGTCTGGCCGAAAGGGAACTATGAGGCAGATTGGGAGCAACTGGAGACGAAGAACGAGTACGATACGAGATAGTAAGCGTCTGGTCGGCGAGTGCGGTCTTTCTCGTGCTCAGCATAGCCTCGTCTTTGATTCTTCTGGCGGTGGCGGCAAAGGCGAGATATGTGGCCGCGTATACCACAGTAAAAACAAACCGGACGAGGTGGGCGCCGCTGAGGGTAGGATGGCGCAGCAAGTGCTCTGGTTCCCATCGAAGCCAAATGTTCATAAGTAACGTCAGTACCCCGCACCTCCACCACTTTATAAGACCGAGACCGACCAAGCTGTCCAAGCGCTTTTTATTCCAAAAAAGAAACGCTCCAGCTCATGCGCGAAGAAGTAGAGGAACAGGGAACATGATGATGGCTCTGTACAAATGAAAACGACGAAGTGCGTTAATAGTGCTTACAATATATATATATATATATATATATATATATATATATATATATATATATATATATATACTGCGATGTACGCACGCAAAGTGCCTCGAGCGGCCAGTCGCGCGGCAATTCTGCGTGTATTCGTGGGCTTCTTTCACAGTCGGTAAAACACAATTATGTAGCACGTATTGAGCAACAGAAAGCTGTATCGGGCGTTTTTCATGATGCTGTACAATTTTCTCATTGACATATTGATAATTAGGACAGCACTTCTTTTGTTAGACAATTAATTACAACTATCTAATTAAATCTCAGTGACTAAAAAACTATGGGCGGCACTCAACTGTACTGGAAACAATACGCACTAGATTTGCTTCGCGAAACGCCATTCCACATTTTGGAAATCGTGCTGCGTGATAGCTGGGACACGCTGTATATATATATATATATATATATATATATAGGGAGAGAGAGAGAGAGAAAGAGAAAGGGCTGGTGGCGTGTAGCAGAGGTAGAACACTCGGCTTCTTATCTGACGGTCGTAAGCTCGAATTTTCCTCCAGTCCAGTACATTTTCAGGCATGAAGTGGCGCCTGAAGCCGGCAAAAGAAATACTACCGAGAGCTAGTGGGGCTATGCTAGTCCAGGTACAACCAAATTAGGAAGGTCACTAAGCTTCAACAAAGTCGTTCCCTCACCAGAACAGGAATTGGCCTCCATGATGCAGTATTCGGCCACTACCTCCCTCATGACTCCTACAATTTACCCATTGCCCTCAGTCCCCAGTGGCTGCGGAGCACTTGACCAAGGCGGCGGTCAGACCTGCAACGCGGTAGAGGTTGCTAAATATCTCTGGGTCCGGACAGGCCACCACTGGCAACTGAAGCTGGCAACGTTCAACACGCGCACCCTCTCGAACGAAGCTTGCTTAGGAGGGCTATTTGAGGAGTTATCAGGCGTTGCCTAGGATATTATTGGCCTTAGTGAGGGTAGCAGAACTGGTGAGGCTTATACAGTGCTAACTAACGCGCACGTCCTCTGCTACAGAGGTCTTCCAGATAAGAAAGAATTCGGGGTAGGATTTCTAGTCCATAAGGCCCTAAGGAGTCCATAGTTCAAAAAGGGCTAATGGAGAAAGAAGGCGCAAATAGATTTCATAGTATTTGCCGATACCAGCATAGTGCAGGCTGCAGAAGTGTTAGGTAGGGTAAATTACAGTGACCATAGGTTAGTGAGGTCTAGGATTTCTCTCAATTTGAAGAGAGAAATAATAAAATTAGTCAAGAAGAAACAGGCCAATCTAGACGTAGTAAGGCTAAAGGCCGACCAATTTAGGCTGGTGATCGCAAACAAATATGCAGCTTTAGAACAGGAAGATAAAGACAACACAGAGTGAGTGAATGGAACCGTAACAAGGCTGGTTTCAGGAGCAGCAATTGAAGTGGGAGGTAAGGCACCAAGACAACCAGTAGGTAAGCTCTCCCAAGTAACAAAGGACATAATAAAAGATCGAAAAAAAACATGAAAGTGGCAAACTCGAGAGATCAGATAGAATTCGCTGAACTGTCAAAGCTGATTAACAAGAAGAAACTAAGGGATATTTGAAATTATAACATGGAAAAGATTGAGGAAGCAGTAAAATATGGACGCAGCATAAAATCGGTAAGAAGAAACATGGCATAGCACAAGCTAAGATGTACGCACTCAAAGATAAGCAGGATAACATCGTCGGCAATTTCGATGACATAGTTTTATAAACGCAGCGGAAGAATTCTATACTCACCTGTATAGTCGCCAGAGTAGAGAAGCTACTTTCAATTGAAGTTGGGCTGAACAGGATACAGAGTTTCTATCCATAACTAGCGATAACTTAGAAGGGCCTTGAAAAACATGACCAGCGGAAAAGCTGCTGGATAAGGTAGAATAACAGTCGATTAATTCAAAGATGGAGGAGCTATCACGCTTGGAAAGCTTGCGGCCCTTCATATGCAATGCGTCACGACATCAAGTGTACCAGAGAGCCGGAAGAACTCCAACATTGTACTACTCCGTGAGAAGGGAGACGTTAAAAAATTGAAGAATTATAGACCTATTAGCTTACATTCAGTATTGTACAAAATATTCAACGGGATAATTTCCAATAGAATCAGGGCAACACTTGACTTCAGTCAACCAAGTGAACATTCTACGATGGATCATATCCATATCATCAATCAGGCAATCGAGAAATCTGCAAATGCATTTGATTCAGTACAGATGCCAGCAAACATATAGGTATTGTGTCATCAAAAAGTACAGGAGGTGTACGTGAATATACTGGCAAATATCTACAAGGATTCTCCAGCTACCTTGGTTCTCCACATGAAAAGTAGAAAGGGACATATCGAGAAAGGGCTCAGGCAAGGAGACACAATCTCTCCAATGCTACTCACTGCATGCTTAGAAGTATTCAAGCTCTTAGACTGGGTAGGCTTAGGAGTGAGAATCAACGGCGAATATCTTAGGAAGCTTCGGTTTGCAGATGACATTGTCCTATTCAGCGACAATGACACGAATTACAACAAATGATTGAGGACCTCAACCGAGAAAGTGTAAGAGTGGGGTTACAGGTTAATATGCAGAAGACATAGATAATGTTCAATAGCCTGACAAGGGAGCAAGAATTAAGGATCACCAGTCAGCCTCTAGAGTCTGATAAGACTACTTTTATCTCGTGCAATCATTCAGAGTGGGCCCTGATCATGAGAAGGAAATTTACAGAAGAATAAAATTGGGTTGGAGTACATACGGCAGGCACTACCAAATCCTGACTGGGAGCTTACCACTGTCGTTGAAAGGAAAGGTGTACAATCATTGCATTCTACCGCTGCTAACATATGGGGCAGAAACTTGGAGGTTAACGAGAAAGCTCGAGAACAAGTTAAGGACCGCAGAAAGTGCGATGGAGCGAAAAAGGTTAGACCTAACGTTAAGAGGCAGGAAGAGAGAGGTGTGCATCAGAGAGCAAACGTGGATATCCGATATTCCAATGGACATTAGGAGGGAAAATGGAGCTGGGCATGCCATGTAATGCGTAGTATGGATAACTGGAGCACTATTAGAGTTACATAATTTGTACCAAGAGCAGGGGAGTGCCGCCGAGGACGGTACAAAACTAGGTGGGGCGATGAAATTGGAATTTTCCGGTGGAAATTGGAATCAGCCACCGCAAGACATGGGTAATTGGAGATCTCGGGGAGAGGCCTTCGTTCTGCAGTGGACATAAAAATACGCGGCTGATGATGATGAACTTTTTTCTTGATTTTTCCCAATAGTTTGCTGAACTTATTGTTGTTCACGGTTGCTATTAGTCTGTTACATGCGCTGATAATGATATTGCTATGGAGAATTTCTGAGCTGTTTCTCAGGCTGGTGAAAACCAACGTTCCAGATGTGCTCCGATTATCGTACAGACTAAAGAGTCTAGGCTAGCAGTGTACGGGGGGCAAACAATACTCTCGGTCCGAGAAAAAAAAACAATGTAAGGTCTACATTTTTCGCTTTTTTTTCCTACCCAGGTAGGAAAAAAGAGCGAAACGGCCTCTTCCGCACGTCAAGGCGAATGCCAAGTGAAGCAGACGCGTTCCTTCATTTCTTGTAATACAGGCGTCGTTTACCAGACACCTTTGTCGAGCCGAAATCCTTACGTATGGCAAAGTTGAAGGTGCTTCAACACATCCCTCCGAAAACACGAACTATCTACGCTGCTCTGTTCCACTTGGCTGTGTATTTCCAAGAGTGCGCATGAATCCTAATCTTTGCCAGTTCACGGGTCCCCAAAAAGGAAAAGAACCATTGAACAGTGGAGTAACGCAAGCGTTTTATATCAGAAAATTACAAGGAATCAATAAGCCAACTGTCAATAGCCCTCACAGATCTCTTTGCATGTACTTGTGAAGCACAGTACACTGAATGCCGACGTTGGAAAACATTGTGTTGGGACCCCATAGTAATGTTTTGTTTTCCCCGTTCCTTCCGCCTTAGATATGATGACAGGTGTAACTTGGTGAAATATTTATTTGTACATCTTACAGAATGAAGCAGTCACGATTATGCGCATGTCTTGTGGGCTTCCACCCTCACAGCCGCTTCGCGCCAAATCACACGAATTCGCACCAACTCGCCCGGATTTCTGTCCTTCTAATCGACTTGGCCTTTTTAGGACTGCGCTACCGTGACTACAGCGACTGCAAGGTTAATGATAATGACACAGTTCTTTCTGTAGCTTTCTAGGAGGTTTATTTACGCATTGTCATGACTTTAGGTATGCGTGACATACTGTATAACTTACAACGTTGTTGTGAGTATTTTTTAATAAGCTACATACATTTACCTGCAATTGGGCAGTTTCTAGTTATTATATGATATGGAAACAAATTCCTTCAAAAAAACTTTGTGTGCACAATATTTTTCGTTTCAGAGGGATCAGATGCTACTAGAAATTTACTTGAAGAAGAGAGATCGAGGGGCCCCACTTTTGTTAATGATAACCACATCTTGGCAACAGCTAATGAAAATGTTCAGTGCCAATCCACTCTGTGAAGGTGGATGACCAGCGAAGCTGTGTATGTGGTGATTGACCGTTGCTACGGTGAAATGTGCCAATTTTGCGGGATCGGGGCCACATGGCCGGTTCGCATTTCTTTCCGCCTGGTGGTCCTGGCGTGGCGGAGCGCTCGCACTAGCGCTCACGTGCTCACGTGGCCGCCTGGGTGAGCTACATCAATACTTCTTTTTGGGCGAGTTGGTACATCTTGAAACTTTGGGTAACAGCGCAAACAGACGACCACAAAAAGGGAGACATGGACACACAGGCGCTGACTAACAACTGGTTTTATTGTGAAGGATAGCACACCTTATATATGCCAGAGTGAAGCAAGGGAAAGGGGAAAACATAACAAGGGTAACATCGTGCCAACAACGCAAGCGCAAAACAGCCAACCAAGCGCAACAAGACGCAAACAATTATTTTTCTTTCTAATCTGAACCCCCGATAGCCGCATCCAGAAGATAAAATTCACCGTCAAAGAGAGCAAGGGAAGGGGTGCTGAAGCACTTGCTACCGAACTTCCTGATGTGGTAGGCTTCCAAACTGATGCGCGCTGTCTTGTCACTACTCTTTCCTAGAATCGTCGTCTCCTTTAACCGGGCCACACAATCAGTGCACTTGCTAACGTGCGCAACTATATGTGCGTATTTGTCATCTCGTTTTTTCAGTTTTAGAGCGTGTTCCCCTAAACGGTCATTGACACAGCGACCAGTTTCGCCGACGTAAAACATCCCACAAGACATGGGAATGCAATACACCACTCCAGTGGAACATTTGACGAACGGCGGTTGGTGGTTCTTTTGGCATCCACGTTTACTGGTGTTGCAGATACGTGGGCACAACTTTCCCAGCTTGTTAGGGGCAGAAAAACATATTGGCACGCCGTGCCTACTTGCCACCTTCTTCAGATTGTGGGAGAGTTTATGGATGTAGGGGACCACCTCAGGTCTATGTGCCTTCCGGTGATCCTCCGCCGTTGTACTTCCCGTTCCACGCTTGAATTTTTGAAGGAGGGTTTCAGAAACAGCAGTAAGACCGAGACGGGAAACTCTGCAGCCAAAAGACGGCTTACCTGATTGTTAAAACTGAGCGTCATCTGATGTGGGCACGATTTCTGGAGAGCCGATTCCATACACATCACCGCTATTCCTCTCTTAATTGTCTTGGAATGTGCCGAGTCATAGGGCAGTAGCTCCTTAGCCCGTGGGTAGTATCCCCAGCAAACGTGTCCATCACAGAACGTGATTGTAAGGTCTAAAAACTGTAAAATTGAAGAGTCCGGAAGTTCATGGGTGAAACGCAACCCACGTCCATGTTTGCTAAAAAAAGATAAAACTTCACCTACAGTAGAGGAGTAGGTGGAGGCAGGCTGCTTTTTTAAAAGCACTAAAAAATCGTCAACATACCTAAAAGTTTTTAAAACCAGCCCCCCATTAAACACCTGTTCTAGTGTGTCGTCCACCTTGGCCAGAAAAATGTCACAAAGAATAGGGGCTACGCAAGACCCTATGCAGATGCCATCACGCTGCAAAAAAGGCTGATCGTCAAATACAATAAAAGTAGAATTCAAGTAAAACTGCAATAAAGACAGAAAATTATCAACGGACACGCCGGCGGTGTTCTGGAAGGATACGTCGCCGTTAGCTTCAATGCACTCTTTGACACACGCTAACAGTTGATTCTGCGGGACAGAATAAAACAAGTCCTGCACGTCAACAGAAAAACCAAAACCAACATGATCATTTCCCTCTAGAAACTGTGCTACTGCGGCTGAATTTTTGACCAGAAATGGGTCGTTCACAACAAGCGTCTTGAGTTTCTTTAACAAAAAGTGGCTGACACACTTCTGCCACGATCCCTCTTCACTAACAATAGTCCTAAACGGAACTTCGGGCTTATGTGTCTTGGTTGTGAAAAAAAACCCTCAAGCTGTTTCCCCTACTGTTGGAAATGTCCCTGGCAAGCCTGCCGAGATCTATCTGCTTACAAAACTGGACAAACTTCGTTTTAACGCGCACTTCACATTTCTTCACGGGGACAAAGTTCTTATTAACCGCCGCCAACGCTTTTTCATTGTAAAGTCCCTTGGGTAAAACGGCGAAGGTACTCTTTATAAAGATAAAGATACTCTTTATCAGCTTGCGTAAGCATCAGGTTGTTGCGCTTGAAAAAAGATACCACGTCGTTCAACAAAATACTATGCTGCGAGTCCGTGGTTTTAGGAGCAAACTTTCGCAGGCAGTCAACACCTTCAAGAAGGCAGCGGTCCCGATTATCATCTGTAGCCTTATCGGCCACTTTTCGATTCATAGCAATGAGATCATGCGCGGGAACACCAGGTTGAACACCGAATTTAGGTCCCTTCTGCAGAAGACGCATAATCTTCTCTGGTATGTGGACGTCCCCCATGACACTGACATTGCTTCCATGTTGCGCAGAGTTTCCCGATAGCCGCATCTTCTGGATGCGGCTATCGGGGGTTCAGATTAGAAAGAAAAATAATTGTTTGCGTCTTGTTGCGCTTGGTTGGCTGTTTTGCGCTTGCGTTGTTGGCACGATGTTACCCTTGTTATGTTTTCCCCTTTCCCTTGCTTCACTCTGGCATATATAAGGTGTGCTATCCTTCACAATAAAACCAGTTGTTAGTCAGCGCCTGTGTGTCCGTGTCTCCCTTTTTGTGGTCGTCTGTTTGCGCTGTTACCCAAAGTTTCATGGGTGAGCTACGTCACGTAATGAAGAAGCAAACATATGTTCCTACGAAAAGCGCGGTGTGGTGCGCAAGTTTTATTCAATTATATGGACGCTCTAGGCGAATTTTCACCGTCGTCGTAGCCGTGATTTTCCGTATTGGGTCCATGGCAATAAAATTGTTACCGAGCGCGGTGCGCTTATGTGCGAGTGAAAGCATGCGACGGTTAGCCGGGAATCGCGGCTCGCGCACACAAGTGTGGGACGCGGCAAGGAAGCGCAGTCTTGTAGTCACGCACAACGCTCCGGAGGGAAGGTGGGGAGGTGGAAGGGCCTCCTTAAATGCGGCAGCGTGCTCCTGCAGTGCCGGAAGGCTCCGGGGGGAAGTGTGGGCAGGTAAACGGGTCGCGCTTTACTGTGGCCACGCGCTCCGAAAGGCTTCGGGGGGAGAGGGGTGGGGGGGGGGGGGTGTAGTTCCTTGCCGCCAGCGCATGCCCTCGCGGCTGTATCTTGCAAGCCATCTGCAGCGGTGGCACAGTCTGCCCTCCCTGTGTTTTCGCGGCTAAGATCGCGTTGATGCGAGCGCCTACACAAAGCTCAATTCGCTCGCTGCTACTGCTGCGCTAACTCCTGCGTTTTGACAGCGAAGGTTGCGCGTTCATCGAGTGCGATGCGTTCATGTTTGCTTGTGCCAAGACGACACAATACTTGTTGATTTATTTAGTAAGCCTATGTTTACAAGTTTATACGGCCGATACAACTGCTATCCTTACTTTGTATAGCTATCCATTGATTTGCTATCGCAATCGGTATTTCGTCTTTCGTGCGAAACATCGCCAGGTACTGCAACGTGGCCCCACAACGCCGCCAGCCGCCGGCGTACGACCGATCAACAACATCTGGCCAGCAACGCGTTGGCGGTGCGTGCACATATCCACTTGGTATGTCCAACGAGAAGCTGGGAACACTGCGTAACCGTTCACCGGCCTCTCGGAGCTTGACACCACCTTCTGCCCCTCGCGTAAGCCGGTCACCGTCTCCCCGGCGCCGCTACCCGTCGCCTTCGCCGGAAAACTAGTCAGCGCGGCCGTTGGAGGTGAGGCCGCTGAACAGTCTTCGATTATGACAGAAATACCTCCGCCAATTTCCATGTTTAAAAATAAGGTTCGTGTACGTGTAGGTGGCGTCTCAACAATGGCCTTAGTGGACACTGGAGCGACCTTTTCTGTTATGAGTCACGCATTCAAACGCCTGCTAGGACGAAAAGTGCTGTTTTTGTGGGACCGTGCTGTTGTGTTTCGTGGAGTGAGTGGATAACTATTGTATCCTGTAGGTGTGTGCAGTGCAGCCGTTAGCTTGGCTTGTGAAACGTTTGACTTTGTAGTTTGTAGTTTTACCCCATGCTACGCATGACGTAATTCTGGACCTCGATTTTCTTAAGCTGAGTGGTGCCAATGTCGATTGCCGAACGGGAGAAATTACTGTATATTTGAGCATTCCGGCCGTCTTTGTGCAACACCCGCCATGTTACGAATGTGCCCTTTGTGTGTCCGCAGATACTGTCGTACCGCCGCTGTCTCAGTCAGTCTGTCTCAGTAAGTGTCCCAGTCGCCTGTTCTCCTGCAACCGACAGAACATTTGACGCTACCGTGGAGCCCGTTCACCTTAGTTATCTGAAGAATAATGTTATGGTGCCCTATTGTACGCTGTCGGTTATCGGCGGGCGTACCGTATTATGGACGATAAATTGCTCCAATGAACCCACAATACTGCCGGAGGGTCTGAAACTTATGGCTATTCGTTAACATCAAGTGTTGGCGTTTGCCATCCTTGCAGAAGTCCCCGATGCCACGGAAGAGTCCCAGTCGGATGCATGCGCCATGGACACTTCGATGATGGCTAGGATTGACAAATCGCTCAGCACTAACCAACGTCAGGAACTGGCAAATATTCCACGAAAACACTTCGCGGTGTTCGAATATTCCTAGCAAGAGGCTCCGCCATCCTTTCCCCCTTCTCGTGCACAGCATCGTATAGACACGGGATCAAGACACGGGACAAAAGCCATACCGGGTGTCACCTTCGGAGCGCAAGGTGATCAATGACCAAGTCCATGACATGCTAAAGAAAAACGTTATCCAAGAATCGAGTAGTCCGTGGGCAGCCCCAGTAATTCTAGTTTAAAAGAAAGATGGCACATGGCGATTTTGCGTTGATTATCGCCGCCTCAACGCCGTTACCAATAAAGACGTATACCCTTTGCCACAACAACGCCGTTACCAATAAAGACGTATACCCTTTGCCACGGATTGATGATGCTATAGATTGCCTTTCTTCGGCCTCATACTTTTCGAGTGTACACTTGCGGTCCGGATACTGGCAGATTCCGATGCACAAGGCAGACAAGAAAAAAAAACGGCATTCGTTACACCCGACGGATTTTTCGAATTTAATGTGATGCCGTTTGGGCTGTGTAAGGCGCCTGAAACTTTTGATCGCTTCATAGACAACATTCTGCGTGGTTTCAAGTGGGACGTCTGCATATGTTATTTGGATGATGTCGTGATTTTCGGACTCACATTTAGTGAAAACAACGCTCGCCTCAATCTTGTACTAGAGTGCCTAGGCAAAGCACACTTGGTACTAAACTCCAAGAAATGTCGCTTTGGAGAACGCCAAACACTAGTTGTAGGCCACCTAGTGGACAAAGAGGGCATAAGACCTGATCCGGCAAACAACGAAGCCTTTCAGCAACCTCGCTCAGTAAAAGAGCTACGAAGCTTCTTGGGCCTTTGTTGATACTTCCGTCGGTTTATTCCCAGATTTGCTCACATTGCGCATCTATTGACGTGTCTGCTTCAGAAAGGCGTTCAATTTGACTGGACCCCAGAATGTGCGTGTGCTTTTCGTGAACTGAAGTTCCGTTTGACGTCTCATCCAGTTTTCAAACACTTCGATCCCTTGGCTCCCACAGAACTGCACACGGATGCTAGTGGTATTGGTGTTGGCGCAGTTCGTATTCAACGCTTCGACACCAAAGAACACATCATAGCGTACGCGAGTCGCTCTCTAAGCAAGCCCGAGCGCAATTACACCGTCACAGAACAAGAATGTCTCGCGGTGATTTTCGCAGTACAGCGCTTTCGCTCATACCTGTACGGACGCCCTTTCACCATCGTCACAGACCATCACTCGCTGTGCTGGCTCGTCAATCTGCGTGATCCATCTGGTAAGCTTGCACGTTGGACACTCCGTCTACAGGAGTACGACTTCACCGTTTCCTATAAAAGCAGTCGACGGCACGCCGACGCCGACTGCCTGTCGCGGCTACCGCTTCCTACGACGGACTGTGACGCGGACAACTTTGACCACTACATCGTATTCTTGGAGCCAGCATTTCCTGATCCCGATACCTTTAAAACTGAGCAGCAAAACGACGACACTTTAAAACTGCTTGCTGCCAAACAGAAATCAGCAGCCAATGGTTATTGCACACGTGATGGGCTTCTCTACAAGAACTATTCTACCACAGGCTCACGATATCTCCTGGTGGTCCCGAAATGTCTGCGCACTTCCATCTTGCGGGCTATGCATGACGAACCAACCTCCGGTCATTTGGGAGCAGCTAGAACGCTTTGCCGACTTCTAGAACGATTTACTGGCATAATATGCGTCAGACGACGAGACAGTACGTGTCTAGCTGCAACGAATGTAAACGTCGCAAACATCCCACAAGTACACCTAAAGTACACCTCCTGGTAGACTACACCCTGTGCCACCCCGAAGGACTCCATCCGAGCAAGTCGGGATCGACCTTCTCGGACCGTTTCCACGGTACTCTAACGGTAATCGTTGGACTGTAGTGTGCACTGAACACCTGACACACTACTGTGAGACAGCTGCAATACCTTCGGCTACTGCAGCCGACGTGTGCCTTTTCTTGCTACGTTTTATTATCATCCGACACGGACCTCCTAAAGTCGTTATTAGCAATCGCGAGCGACAGTTTACTGCAGATGTGGTTGAAGAGATGCTTCGTCTTTGTTGTTCAAGTTTTCGACACTCTACGCCGTACGATCCATAAACAAACGGCCTTACGGAGCGCACCAACAGAACTCTCACGAACATGTTGTCCACGTACGTCTCGACGGATCACAAGAACTGGGACAGCGTTCTACCTTTCGTAACTTATGCATTTAACACCGCCCGGCGCGAAACTACCGGCCACACCCCCTTCTTTCTTCTTTACGCTCGGCCGCCACGTTATGCCCTTGATACGATCTTCCCATTTATGAACCACGATGATGCCTGCATATCTGAGACCATCTGTCGTGCAGAAAAAGCCCGCCGCCTTGCTTATTTGCGCACTCTTGCTTCACAAGATCGCTCAACGGCACGTTACGACCGCCCACACCGACACGCCACATATGATCCCGGTGACTTAGTGGGGCTGTAGACGCCTACCAGTAAACGTGGGTTGTGCGAAAAACTAGTGGCGCACTATGTTGGACCTTACGTTGTGTTAGACCATATAAGCGAATTGACATGCCGCATAGCACGTCTCCTTTCCAATGGTCGACGCTCTTCAGACTGAAGTGACTCATGTTGCCCGCTTGAAGCCCTGCACCACCCTAGATGCTGTTTGACGTGCCCGGTGGGCTTCGTCTACGTGGGGGAATGTGTTACAAGCATGATTTGGGCATGTGCCGCAAGCAGTAGTGGGACACGGGGTACGAGAGGGCAGAAGAAGAAGACGTTCGTCTAGAAATAGCGGAACCTGGGCTGGCGCTCAAGACCGTTGGTTGCGTCCGAATAAACTCTCTCTTCACGGAGAGTTACCCGTAACAATATCACATGCTCGTCAGTTACGTCATGATTAACGATAATAAAATCGCTGGTGGCGCATTCCCGCATTGTATATGTTGGTTTGAGCGAGGGATATGCGTGTGTGAGCAAGGGACAAGAAATAAAGAAAAAAGTGATGCAAGGAAGGAAACATAGAAGGAAATAAAAAATCACGAGTGGCGCATACCCGCAGTGGATATGCGTGTATGAGCTAGGGACAAGAAAGAAAGACGGACAACAACGAAGTTAGGTGTATGTGTCTTTATTAAATCAGTATAGCAATTAACCATATATAACTCAATATATTTATCAAGCTATCAACAAGTACAGCTTCGCTAGTCTTCCATCTTCACATAGTGGAAGGAATCTGTTTTTTTTTTGCCTTCGTTTTATATCGCCGTTTTGCTGTGTTCGTGAACGGCGGTGTTCAATTCTACATTGTCGATGGTATAACATTTATTATACAGGTGTACTGTCAGTGTTTAATATAAGATCACACGTCATCTATATTTGTGTGCACACTTATTACGGTGCAAGAGCTTCCTTTTGCACCTCCTGTGGCAGTGGTACGAGACAGCGAAATTGCGATATGTGCCGCTGCTGCGCTGGAATATGCCGATAGCGAGCGTGCTGGGTTCTTTCAAGTGCTTGTTACGTGGCGAAATCAGCATTTATCTGCAAGGTGGGCTCGCGATCATTGTTACGATCTGTTCAGCTCTGGTTCATACTTTATCAACCTTCAAACCAAGGGCGCTATAACGTAAAATGATTCCAAATTGGTTTGATTCCAAACTCCTGACGTCAAAATGACGTCGCAGAACATGCGTATGGGGGCGGGACACGACGACGTTTTTCAAACAGGCCAATCAGCAGCCTCCATTATTGCCGGAAGCACGTTTTGCTTGTTTTTTACTCCTAAAGGGGCCGTATATCAACTTCACATTAGATATAAACGCCTAATAAATCGATAATTGTATTTTGTTGACATTAAAATTGTTTTGTAATGTTTTGACGCGCAAGTGGCTGAAGCGCATTGCCAATTATTTGCAAGTATTCGCATTTTTCGTGCCGTAGTCACACACGCGTCGATTACGCATCCGAGCCAGTCCAAGCCATTTTTCTGTAAGATGGCGGCTAAAAAAAATTAAATTATGGGGCTTTACGTGCCAAAACCAGTTCTGACTATGAGGCACGCCGTAGTGGGGGACTCCGGAAATTTGGACCACCTGGGGTTCTTTAACGTGCACCTAAATCTAAGTACACGGGTGTTTTCGCATTTCGCCCCCATCGAAATGCGGCCGCCGTGGCCGGGATTCGATCCCGCGACCTCGTGCTCAGCAGCCCAACACCATAGCCACTGAGCAACCACGGCGGGTAAGATGGCGGCTACGTAGAAGAAGCTGATCAGTGCCGTGGCCCGCATTTATTGTACCTTTGCCCGTAACGCTGCACGATTAGATGAGTCTCGGATTCCGTGGTGTGCTTTCCCCCGAGAAGAATTTCGGAAGCTGTGAACATCATGGAAACCGTGAAAGCGTAGCGCAAGGTGAGTAAATAACATCGATCTCTAGTGGTTCTGAACGTCTGAAGTCGCATCTCAACATCTGCGGTGGTCGCGGGATGCTCACTTTTGCTTTTATTCGCACAGGATAACCAAGAATCGATGAAGTTTGCAAAGCAGTACATCGCAACAGATACAGATAAGCACAAGGTTTTTTTTTTGATTTTTGCAGATAACTGTCTCCGGATGTGTGTTAAGTGGGCAGTGATAAATCCCCCCTACATGTTGGAAGTGGACTTAACCGGGGAAAATAATTTGTTTTTTTGTTTTTGTGAAGTGTATTACGTTTCCGAAAAACAGTGATTATGTTGTGACAATGTTACAAAACATTGAGTAAGTAGAACCGCTATGTTTTAACCACATGATGAAACGATATGTGAAACGATACGACTTGTTGCTTGTATTAATTTGCTGCGGTCCCACGAAAATTGAAAGCAGGAAAAAATGGCGGCCCCTCCAACAGAACCCCGCGTGTCGGTAGAACAGACCACTCTGCTTGTCGAGTTTATGGAGCAGCACCCGTACTTGGCGAGAGGCGCCACAAGCCTATCACCAAGTATGAGTGCTGCTCATAAAAAAGCGTTGTGGCATGAGCTAACCGCCGCGCTCAACGCGATAGGGCCGGCTGTTAAAACAGCTCGGCGCTGGCGCCAGTATTGAGCGCGGATAATATACGAGTTAAAAAATTACCCCGCAAGTTGGTTCCGAGAAGAGGTGAGCCCGCAGCTAGCAACACACTTCGGAACTCAAGCTCACTGTGTTAATGCTTTTGCGGAAAAACCGGAGGTGGCAAGTTGGGCGGGCTGGAGGGCCCTCTCATTGAAGTTTTGAACCGTACTGGCCCAGGCTACGCGCCGGTTATTTTTGCGGATGACGCCGAAGTGCGTAACGTTTTTTGTTGCTATGTGGACCGGTTTGGGGAAGTTACACTGTTCAGAGCTGGTGAATGTCTTGCTGCTGTGTGCTTATGTCTGTTTTCTTGCAATTAACACATGCCAGCATATGATATCCATACTTTGCAGAAATGAAAATCTGGCCCCACTTGAATAACATAAGAAGCCAATGCTGTTCCGAAACGTCCTGTGATTGATTATATGGTTCGTTGCTCCGTGAAGCATGTGTAGTCACGAGTAAGTCAGTTGAAGCATCAAGCATGTTTTGTACAGAATGAATAAATTTGAATAGAATTGGCAAACAGTTAATGGAACTGTAGCAACAATAACAGTATTGAAATCATATTCATCGGGTGCAACGCTCACACAGTGTGACTACTATGCTTTGTTGTTGCAGCAGGCAAGCTCCAGCGAGGAGGAGGCCGCTGCCGCCGGCGTGCCTCGCCCGACAGCCCCACCCCATGTGTCCGTGGGCACAGAGCCGGGGACGAGCGGCACTGCACGTAAGGCACTTCAACAGCAATTGCAATGCGAAGCCTTCAGAACAAAGTACTGCCTGCAAGGTCGATCCACATAGGTCGCGAAGCTTCGGGCGAAAAGCGGTTCAGAACCAATTGTCACCGACATCAGCAAGGGTGGTTATGAGAGCAGCAATTTAAGCGCGACTATGTTTGGAGGGAATAAACACTGGGAAAGAAAAAAACGTTTTTAAATTAAAGCGAGACGCAGTTAGATTCATTCAACGAAAATAAAATTCCTAATTTATTTTATATACGCATGGCGAGAAAGGATACAACTGTATTTTACTAGATCATTATCAATAAATATATTTTTTCAGGGCCCACCGTGAGAGCGCCCATCGATAGCGGCGGGCGTTGACGCCGCTGTCACTTGCAATGCCATGCAACTCATGGAGCGCGTGGAAAGGGGCACTCATAAAGTTCACCTGTTACAATACGCCCCCCTCACATGTGTTGTGTTGCATGTCGACGTTTGTCTGAATTAGGTGACGCGGGTAGTTTTATTGTTTCTTAACCTGTGCAGTCAAAAGTAGTGAGTAGTGATACTTGTTTACTTTAGTTGTTTTCGTGCAACAGCGCTGGCCGACGGGCTTGGCGCCCGACGAAAGGACGAGCACTCTACGCAATCTACGCCCAAAGCGTTCGTCGGCCTCCACAGAAAGTATGATGTTCTGTGCAGCGATGCGATTTCGACACCCGTACGGCTGATCTTTTCCGGCATCGCTTTTCACGTTGAAAACTCGGAACGCCCATGAAGTCGATTGGCGGGGCATTTGAATATACAGCTCTAATGGCAGGCCTCCGAAAACAAATTTCGCGCCTATGAGAACAAAATGACGTCACTTCTGTTTTTGACGGATATGACGTCAAATTATTTATCTTCCGCCGGAAGTGTTCCCTCCTCACACAGATGGCGCTAAGCCCCATGAACCGCCAGTAAGCAACCATGTTTTGAACGTATGGGCTTCTATGGAAGCTTCGCTACCAGATGTATTTACCTTGCTGCCTGTTTTGACCTCTTAACCAGAAAAACAATTATTTCACATAGTCACCTACAAAGAAACACAGCTAGTCCCTGCCATAATGTGACTGTGCAAGAAGAAACTACACTTAAATCTCGTTATAGCGAAACGGTTTATAACGAAATAATTGATATAACGAAAGAATCCTAATTCCCCTTGAAAGTCCCCCATAGTTTTAAACACACACATGTGTTTAAAATGTCGTTTTAACGAAAAAAATTTATACTCATCAAGGGATATAACCAAAATTTTTCGTTCCAAAATGACAATTCACCGCCCGATTTGCACCGAAAATACTTATTTCTTAAAATCCGCGGCGCTTTGCGGGCTTCCTAATGTACCAGTTTAAATCTCCCGCGGCTGCGCTGCACCAGCAACACCCCAAGCCAAGACAAGCTGACCAAGCTAGCTAAGCCAAGCTGACCAAGCCTAACTTCTGTTAGCGTGCTGTGCGCACTACTCCAGAGAAAAGCCAGAGACTTTGGCGGGCACGGAGACGGAGAAGGTGGTCTCGAGATAGCAGCTGCTGTTGAGAAGGCCGTCCTTCGCTTGAGGAAGATGCAGCAGTGAAGCATCACAGACTTTTTAGCGCCATCTCCATGAAAGGCTGCGCAGCTAGCGTCGAGCGCAATAAAATCAGTTCTTGTGTTTTTGTGTATGATCTCATTTTTTCGCCATTTTTCGATTAGCACTTTAGACGCAGCCTCTAGGCGGCGACGGGAGCAAATACCTCCGCCATGACTTACCTGTAGTGAGTACACCCTCGCATGCAATAATTAGCTGTATAATAATTAGTCAGTGGCTATAACGAACTAATGCTTATAGCGAAAAAAGTCGGTGCCCGTTCTAGTTCGTTATAACGAGATTTAAATGTATATTCTGTTTGACTACTCATACCACTTGTAATGCAGCTTCTGTAGCGTTCAAGTTGTCGTGTAGAAATTAATATTGGTGCAGCATTTTGTAGTGCTGTGGTGTCGCTTTTATTATTTATCCAACTGTAAGATTTATATTGCCTACAGTTTGTTGCCGGGAATAGTGTCCTATGTTTCCACCTATGATAATGAACCAGTGAATGTTCAACATAGAAGGGCACAACAAATTTTTTATCCTCTTTGCCCATTTAATTTTTAAGGGTCATCGGCTCAGCAGCAGCCCCACAGGCCACCTCGACAGCAGCAGCCACTAGAGGATGCGGCCTGCAGGGCAGCATCGGAATACGCCAGGCAGGGGCAGCTGGCGGAGGCAGCAAACGTGGAGGCCGTCAGCTTCCACCGGATGCTGCTTGATCAAAACAGGCAGGTGCGTACAACTCGCCCAAGTTGCCATTTTTTAAGAGGGGATTAGTGTGCAGGTTAATGTAACTTACAACCTGATTATTCAGGTTGTAAGTGTTCAAGTGTTTATTGGTTCGTGTACTCATGTAGTCTCTGTGAGGTGCTTTCTCATTCTGTTACTTCGCAAGTTACGAGAAATTTCCGCGGATGCATGTTCCACTACAGCATGTTCATCTCTTGTAGGTAAATTCAGCTTATCACCGACATTGACTTCTTAGTGACAAAGGTGGCTTGGTAGTATTTTTTGTCTTTGAACATGTTTGTAACATAACAAATCAAATAAAATTTGCACTTGAACTTCTCATGTCATATGCACACGTTCTCACTACCCTCTAGAGTAACCGAGCTGAAAGTGTAACCCTTGCAAACACTGTGAAACCAAAAATTTAATTTCGTATCCTGGTGCTGCAGTAAGTGCACTTTTTTCGCAGCATCGTCAGCAGCTGGTGGAGGAGCTGAGGACCTCCCTCGCGGTGCAGCAGCAGCTGGTGGTGGAGATGAGGGGCTTGCGGGGGGCGACTGCCCTCGTCGCAACCACCTTGCGCCAGCTCGTGGCTGCCCTCGCCCATGGCCTCCGCGAGCCGCCTCAGCCGTAGTGGTGACAGTTGTCACCATTAAATGTTCTTTTATTATGTAATTTTTTATATGTGGCGTTTCGCATAATGCTTAATAATTGTATTTTTTGTTATGTGTAGTTCCACTTGCTGAGCAAGTTTCTCTGAGTGAGTATGGCAGTGAGTGAACTGTATGTCTAACGTGTGTTCCTTTTGGTTAGGTGTGTGCTTTCGTTTTGCTGTTTCTGTGCTATTTAAGTATTTGCTGCTTTTCAAGGAACATGTTGAGTATGTGGTCACTTTTATTTTAGCCAAAACAGTGTTTCACACGCAAATGCTGTGATAACAGGTATTGAAATCCACTGTTGTGATTTTCATGCATATGTATGACGTGTTTCCAATTTCAAATTTTCTTGCCCTGTGGAAGGCACAAGTGTACATATTATTTCTTTTACCAACAATTGCCTGTTACTAGCAATAGTTATTGTGATATATCACGTGGCCCTATCGGTGATTGCAGTGCAATCTAGTCCCCATTATTGTGAACAATTTTTCATACACCCAACGCATCGATGTGACCATTATTTTACAACATTCACTGCGAGGCTGTTTTGTTGCCATTGTTATATGGCAGATTATCAAAGTGCACAGTATTTTCTCACATGTGTCATTCTTTAAAAGCGCGTGACTGCACTTTTACGCTGGTGGTCTTATTATGGCAGTAGTCATTGAAAATATCATCTATTTTGTGCTACAAACATGACGGATGCATAACAGGCGAGACTTGCAACACCTTTTGTGCTGTGAAGTTGCTGGGTGAACGCGAATGGTTGTGGATGAGCCCAAAGAAAAACATTATCAATATCACACATTTATGTGGTTTAATTGTGTGCCAGCGGCATTTCACAATGTATTAGATCTCATGTAGTGGAAACCGCACTGTTAGTTTGGCACCGGGAATTCGTACCCTGTACACATTCATTTGTATCATGACTGTTATTCACTTTGAATAAACAAGACACAGAAGATGTGTTGCAATTTTTCATTTACTGTGGGGACGTGCACAAACGATTTTGAAGAGCATAACTGGCACTTGATATCACTTTTTACAAATATATGTACAATTATACGACTATGTACAAATCAATGCACATCCAAGGGAGCATCATGTGCTTGACATGCCAGGCGATCTGTGTCAGCACGACTTGACCTGTTGAAAAGGAACGATGTTGGCTGCGCGGTCTGGTTCATAGTGGAGGGCACGGTACCTCTGATGGCAGCGGAAGTGGCTCTTCAGAAGTCCAATGCAGCGCTCCAATACGAACCGCATGGAAGCGAGTGGAGTGTTGTACCTGCCTTCTGCAATGTGAGCGGGAGGATGGCCTGGGACCGTAGTCAGGAGCCATGGTTCCAGGGGGGAGCCGCTGTCACCTGCAATAGCTTAAAAATGGTATCAAATCAAATGCGCATGGTTGAGCTAGTGAAGCATGAGTCATGTTACATACACCTGCTACACAGAGGCTATAATAAAATAATGTACAGACTGAGCACTTGATGCTGATGTGATCAGCACAGATAACAGTAGCTAGTGGTAAATAGTAAAATTCATATTAATAGCATCCAGCAATGTGGCCGTTTGGCCGAGTTGTGGTCTGTATTCTCGAATGAATGTCAGTGTTAAAAATAATGGGGCAAGACAAACGTTGTCTGCTTCGTAATGTACACACCTAATTAAAATTAGCTTGCAACACAGCAGTTAAATGTCATTTTGCTGCGAGCAGATACTCATTAAAAATTTACCATCCCGCCTATGTCACCTATACTTAACACGCTACTATAATATAAACGGCTAGGGCTTCCAACATATACTCTTACGGCGGCAGTACACTTTTTTCTGTGCTGCTAGGCAACTGTATGAATTTTTCCCTCTGCTCACCGAGGAGGTACTCGCCGGCCTTGACAATGTGTCCCTCCTGGAACCGACGACGAAGCCACGTCGTTCTCCAGACGTAAGCGTCGTGATCCGACCCCGGTCGCAGAGCGTCGAAATCCGCATGCCTTCGTCGCAAATCTGACGAAAGCGTGCGCAGCATCAGCCACCCGTTGCTACGAAGGGCAAATTAGACAAACATGACGATGCTTAAGAACATGCTGTTCAGCGCAAAGAAGCCTTTGCGGCACATGTATGCCGCCTTGTTGTCGCCCTTCGGTGCGATGATGGCAAAAAGCTGCCGTCCACGCAGCCGATGACGCCAGGAATGCCGCCGCATCGAAGGAACCCGGCCGCCTTTTCCTCCAACGTCCTCGGGAAGTGGACCCACTTGTTGCGGGTCCCGGCGTGGACTATTGCCTCCGCCACGCGTCTCACGCACTTGCTAACTGCAGGCTGCGTCACGCCAATCGTCTTCTCGCTCCCTACGGACCCCTCAATAGCTGCTCGTCGTAACGCGCACAACACTTTTCGCTCCACCGACAGCGCTGTTGATCGCACGCCTCCGAGCTCCTACGCCACTTCGAAGCACAGCCGCCGCACAGTTGCCTTCCTCAGACGAAAGTGCTGCCGAAACACGTTGTCTGGCATGTCAAACGCTTCCTCGGCCTCCTTCCTTCCGCACCTCCGCCCGAGCTCACTAGCCGGCGCCGCTACGGTGGCTAGAATAAAGCCCCTTGATCTTTAGGCTAGAAGTGGGAAGTGGGAGCAACGGCGGCGGCGGAGTGTAGCAAGCAATCATGACAGCAGCGGCGGCGCTGCAGTCGACAGCAAGATAGGGTGCCTCGATGCCCAGAGCCGCCGTCCAGGGTGGAGACAACCCCGCTGGCGCCGCCATATTGAGTCACACGAGCTCAGACTCAGCTACGCTTGCGTTCATAAATAGTGTTACTCGCGGCGCACTTCCAAGTGCTTTTTCCTTGATGAGGATTTTTTTATCGGTAGCGCATCTGCACATCTTTATAACCGATAGCCGTTAACTCGTCGAAGGTCCAAGACGTAAATGTATGGCGCCGGGAACATGCCCCAAGTTCCCTAATTCAATTTACATATAACATGTTGTGTGTATGTTTGAAACACGCACTATTTTTTTGCGCTTCGATGCTTGGTATATAAGGTTTGCGACCCCCTGTGTGTGTAAGTTTTTCTTTTTCGCTGTTGTATTTTGGTTTACACGTCACGCCTCCTTTACCGTAGCCAGCCACTCGCGCACGGCGGTTAGTTTCCCTTGCGTTGCGCGTGCTCTTCGCGTTCATTGCAATTATTTGACAATATCTACGCGCAATTTTGCTTTTTTTGCCCACAAAACTGTGCTGACAGGATTAAGCTGGTGTAAAAATAACTGCGATGTGAAATTAAGGTTTAGTTAGTGCTGTAGAGAAAAATGTAACGTAACTTGTCTGTGTCAATCTCGCGTGGTACACACAAGAAACCAAACGATGCACAAAATACATTTACTTAGCAATGTCTAGTACAGTCAATCATGAAAGAGATATGTACATGAAAAATTATATGTACTGTGTGGCGCCTGAATGTTATGTTGAAAGACGAGATAAAAAAATTCGCAACGTAGGCTCGACACACAATTCGGGATAGGGAGAGTTTTTTTTAAATTTATTCATTACATGGGGGGGGGTTCAATGAGTACATCAACCTTACTACACACAATATAAATCGAAAACAAGAATGCGAACAAGAAAACGCAACCGCGGGTAATATTAATCAAGATATCCAGCCAGAATACATCAGCTACCATCGAATACGTCGCATCAGCCAAACACATTGATGGAGAGTACAGCGCATTTTATAAATAACCATTACAACACTGATAACTACATTGAAAAAATAAACAACACTGCATACATATCGCGTACAAAAACCGTAAATGAAACTAAGACTGTCAAATACAGATTAGCGATATTTTTCACTTCGAAAATATAGTCCATGATGATGTAGGGCTGTTGACAGACGGCGCCCATCCTGTCGATTTCCCTCGTACTGGTCCTCTTCAAAGTGTTTCTAAGTACAAGTAAAACAACAAAAGTTATTATTGATATGAAAAGTTGCCTTGTAAATACAGAGAACCCATTACAGTGCTTAAAAATAAATTTTCGCAGAAGTAATGCTGTATTACCTCGCTTCACACGTTTCGAAGAAATGCACAGGCTACAACAGACACCATGCCAGAAAGCGCCGAAACATTTTGGTCCCATGATGCCCCTTAACTCTACTACACCTGGGCATACCGTGCACATGCATTTAAAGACCGTCACAGTACCCAATATGATCGGGAATGAGCACGAATGACCATCGGCTTACGAGCACCACGCTACAAATATATTCGTCTAAAAAATCACCTATATAACATAACAACCTGAGTCCGCAAGATATCTGCTGAGAATAGAGAAATCACAATGCTTCGCTTGCCACGTACACAACAGCCGCTCTCCCAGAAGAAGCACTGCGTTCTTTAGTCCCAAATAACCGGTAGCGAAAAAAGAAACTGAGGAAAAAAAAAAGAAACAAGAGACACACGATGTGTGCTTCCCGTGAAAAAGTAAAATATGTGGTTTACATGACGATTTGTAGCTAATGTAAGGCTATTTCGCGGCGAAGCATTTTCGTCAATTCTTAAAATAAGGGTACTACTCGCATAGACTGCGCTGATCAAAACGGCAAAAGCCTATGCGACGCGCGCTCGCAAACCACAGGTTGCTCAGCATCGGTGCAGTGCTTAGTTCGTGAGTGAACGTAGGTACGTGAGCGAGGATCATACAATACTTTCTTATTTATGAAAAACAAGATGCGATAGTCTAAACTTTCTTGACACTTACCTCGCAAATGTAGGAGCTATCCGTTGCCTTCCAGTGATACCGCTTTACTTGGGCTTCCCATCTCTTCCTTCGCTC
This sequence comes from Dermacentor silvarum, assembly GCF_013339745.2. Taxonomy (NCBI): domain Eukaryota; kingdom Metazoa; phylum Arthropoda; class Arachnida; order Ixodida; family Ixodidae; genus Dermacentor; species Dermacentor silvarum. Next base: position 171,421,754 of record NC_051157.2, read on the forward strand.
TGGGTCCCGGGGGAAGCATAAACAACGAAGCCATTTACGCGTCGATCCGGTGCACTTGGGAACACAACAGCCCGTCATGTCGACTCGATGCACTTGACAAGCTTGTCATTCATGCGGCTGAACACTGTCCAACAAGTAGAAGCGTCAGCGAAGCATCCGCGCGCACTGTCTCTCGAACTAAGCACCGGCACCAAGCACTCGCAACCGCTCGCTGTGACTCAAGATGGCGTCGCAGCGAAAAAGCGGCAGCGCGGGTGTGGTCAAAGGATGGCACCACCCTGAACGGCAGCGCTGGCATCGAGGCACCCTACAGCAAGATGGCTCCCTCGGCGCGGAGGCCCGGCAGTTGGTGCCGCGGGTTTCGAAACGGGTGTTTCTGTTCGCAATTAGCGCTCGCATATTTGACATAACTAGCATTAAGTTAATGCATACCGTACCTTGTTAATAGAGGAGACAATAAATGACCAGCAGATATCCTCTGATGGACTCGCCGTGGTTGCTTTGTGGCTATCGTGTTGGGCTCCTAAGCTCGGGGACGTGGGATCGAATCCCGGCCACGGCGGCAGCGTTTTGATGGGGGCGAAATGCGAAAACACCCGTGTACTTAGATTTAGGTGCACGTTAAACAACTCCAGCTGGTCCAAATTTTCCGGAGTCCCCCACTACGGCGTACCTCATAACCAGATCGTCGCTTTGGCACGTAAAACCCCATAATTTTTATCCTCTTGTGAGTGGTCCAGTGTTAAAGGTGCATTCGCTTCAGGCACGTCACAGCCGGCCCAAAGATTTTTTGTTGGTTTTGTCGCACGTATTCGACGTGCTTTCCCGAATCGTTGGGAGTGAACAAAAAGTTGTCGCAGTTTCACCTGAAAGGTGAAGCATCAATTGCGATAGCAAATTTGAAGAGAGCTATACGGAGTAATGATAGCAGCTTTATCAGCTGTATAAACTTGGACATGCAGCAGCACCGGCAACACGCAGAACTGTTGTCGACGCCGTCGGCGTTTTGCCCGCGTTCGCTCAAAATGCGTGCGGCGTTGGTGACTGTTGCCGGAGCCTCTGATATAAATAGGCACTTGGTGCCGCAGCTAAACGTCGCCTCCCTTCCCTCCCCCTCCCCCCACGTCCTTTCGTGCGTCGGAAGAAGGCACGTTTGCTCTACATATATGGTGATTGTAGAGGAGGAAAGAGACGCCTACTTCTGCAGCCCTTAAGGGAGCACAGAGCAGAACGCGCGTTTGTTCTCCGCCGTGCGTTCACTCCCCGTGAAAGCGCGCGTCTCTCGCGCCCTTTCACTCGCACATACAGCGTTCGGCGCGCGGCGACGATTTCATCTCCATTGACGTCATACGGAACCTCACGGCGACGGCAACGGCGACGCCGACGGCAGAAATCTGCTTTTGAGTGTCCATATAATTGCTATCGCAATAAAATTATTTCAGCTAATGCGAAGAATATTATGCTAGTGGTGTGGGTAAAGAAAGCTGCTCCGATTTCTAGGCTCGCAGTGAAGAGCTCCTTAGGTGATATTACTGCGACGCACTGCATCCTCCTGCTCGTCAAATTGGTTAATACCAATATATGATGCTTTAGAAATTATTCCATATAGGAGTTAAGTAAACAACTCTAATAATTAGTCGCCAATGCGATGAACTAGAATAAATTATGGGGTTTTACGTGCCAAAACCAGTTCTGATTATGAGGCACGCCGTAGTGGGGGACTCCGGAATGGTGGTGACCATGAAGAATACTCAAAAGAACGACAGACAGCACTTGATTAAAGGATTCAATATACGGGGTGTCCCAACTAACATGCAACAAGATTTAAAAATACGCAAATGTCCCGTAGCTGGACAGAACCAAGGCAGTGTTGTTTGCCGTCCCTTGTAGATACTCAGATTATTTTTGCATTCCGCCTACTTACATAATTAGTCTTAAGTAATTATTCAACTTCTTAAATGTTATAATTAGATAAAAAGTATCAACGAGAAAATTGTAGTGCAACTTGAAAAACTACCGATACAGCTTTCTGTTGCTCAATACGTGTTGCATAAAAGTGTTTTTCCGAGGGTGAAATAATTAAGCCAGTGAATACACGCAAAATGCCTCGAGCGGCCAGTCGCGCGCCAATATTGTGCGTATTCGCGGGCTTCGTTCACGCTGGGAAAAACACTTTTATGTAACACATATTGAGCAACAGAAAGCTGTATCGGGAGTTTTTCATATTGCTCTACAATTTTCTCTTTGACACTTTTCATCTAATTATAATATTTGAATAATTCGGCAGATTCAAAAAATAATCTGAGTATCTAGAAGCGGCGTCGCAGAACATTGCCTTGGTTCTGCCCAGTTACGGGGCATTTGCATATTTTTTAAAAATCTTGTTGCCTGATAGTTGGGGCACCCTGTATATGATTCAACTGGGGTTCGAAGTGCAGGCAGATCTTCGAAGGCCTGTCTAAGGCCTTGGCTGCATGGGGCACAGCCTGCTGCCACGCTTTAAGTGCCTCATCGTCATCAGACACCGAGAAAAGGTTTTTTTTCTGCTTTTCTAGCAGAAAAATAGCCTGTTATGCAGCCCGGCGCACAACGGTGCGTCTGTCGTCTCATGCGACTTGCCATTGCTTCTTACGGCATTGCAATGTGTAGAAATAATGTCACCAGAAGGAGGCACAACTCCACAGCGTGAATGCGAACAGAAGCACGCATGGAGCAAAAAATAACCGATCAGAACCATGCCAACCGAGTACACTCGCCATCTCCGACAGCAGCCTAACTACAGCGGAGTCATCTTAGTGTCGTCGCGCGCGCCACCACTCGGCATCATGAATCACTGCAACACGCGCCGCGCTCTCTGACGGCTGCGTTGCTCCCACCTCCCCCTTCTAGCCACCGTAGCGCCGCCAACACCAGCAAAAACGCCGCCATTTTTATTCAAAACGGAACGGGGAACTCGCCGGTGTATCGCCGGTTATTCCGCTATGTTTCCTGTTTTGATCGACATAATTTAGCATAAGTAGTGCGTAAACGTCACTATGACGTGTCGGTTTTTGCGGTTTCGTGACGTCGCTTGACGCACCGGCGAAGTGGGCGCGGCCTCAGAAATATGAGCCAATCAGCGAGCGGCGATCGTAGATTTGGAATGAAAACAGTTTGGAATCATTTTACGTTATAGCGCCCCAAATTGTGGCGTCACACTCGGCGCATATTTCGATGCGCAGAGAGAGAGAGGCAACAGAGACGCACTTTGCGCGTCTCCGAAGCACTATGTCTCCGACCGCACTGCGTCTCTGCACCCCGTCACCACCGCAGCGTCCCCCGAGGTATACGTCACCGACGGCTGCTATAAAAAAAGTTGCAGTGGCTTAGCTCGGCTATTCCAGGATATACGTAGCGTTAGCAAAGGTTCAGCTGATTATTCTTAGCTTTCCTGGTTGTCTCCTACGCTCAACCGCTAATTGCCAGGCAACTACTTCGGGATCCGATGAGTCAAGCTTCTCCGTTCTTCTGCGCTGTTGAGCAGCATTTGCGCTCTCCTTCTCCATGGCTACACCACACTGGCAAACGCCAGTCAGAAGCGCAGCGGCTCCAGCGCAGTGTCAGACTGGCGACTGCACAGCGAGCGCGTGCCGGCGCCAGTGCGTCTACCACGGCTACGACGTCACTCCTCTGGAATGCGCAGACCGGCGGCGGTGAGTCGCGCGCGGCGGCGGCGGAGTGCGCGAGAGGTGCCGGCTCCGGTGGCTCCGGTGCGCAAGCCGTGTGATATCACTGATCCTTGCACATGCGCAGCACGGCTCTTGATGAGCCGCGCGAAACGGGCTTGGCTAGGCCAGTGTAGCTAACGCTACAAAAACACCGCATATCCACGAAGTGAATGATGATGACTGGAAGAAGCGCCGGGGGATCATTCGGGCAAAACGCCGGCAGCGTACTCCGGAACCCGCAGCTTGGCGTACATATACGGTACACACACACACACACGCACACACACACACACACACACACACACATATATATATATATATATATATATATATATCATAATAAACCTCTTCTCAATATATATATATATATATATATATATATATATATATATTGAGAAGAGGTTTATTATGACGGGAGAACAAGTCCCACCCCAGGATGACGTCAAGTGAGCAGGCAGGAAGAACAATAAACTCGACAATGTCCAAAACGCCTTGTAAAAGCACACGGGCAGTACAGGCTGCTAGAGGTGTCACGTGCTGCGCGCTTGCCGTGTGAAGCGACAGTCCAGACAGCGGCGTGGTCACCTTGCGCAGCGAACGGCTGAGTTTGCCGGCTATAACAGAAACGGCGGCGCCGGTGTCCACAAGCGCAAAAGTGGAAATACCTTCGACAGATATTGCGACCATGTCAGCGGGAGAAGAGCGAGGACTAGGGCAGTTCGAAGATGGCGCAGTTCTGGCCTCGCGAACTGCGGCGCTTAGTTTTCCTGGTCGGAAGGTGCGGGTGGGCGACGCATTGGGGAGAGCGATCGTCGACGAGGAGATGGAGATCGGCGTGACGGAAATTCAGGGAGGTCAGAAGAAACGTACCGCTCAGAGGGACCCGGGACTGATTGGAGCATGGGTGGACTGCCATACTGGAACGGCCGGGCAGCGGCGTCGGGAGTTGGAAGGCGACGGCGGCAATAGCGAGTGACGTGTCCAGGCATGCAGCAGGCGTAACAGATGGGACGATTGTCAGGCGTCCACCATGGATTGCTATCTCTCGGCCCGGCCCAAGAAGCAGAAGCGGCGGGTGGTGCAGACTGTTGCAGGATCGAGAAAGGCGGCTGGGGAGGCCTACGCACTACCTGCGCATAGGTAGGAGGCATGGCAACAGGCTGCACTGCCTGCACATACGTAAGAGGCGCGGCGACAGGCTGCACTGTCTGCGTATAGGGAAGAGGCACGGCTACAGGTGGCTGGTGGTGAGCAACGGGAACAGCTTGTGCGACCTCTTCGGCAATGACAGTACGGAGCATCGAAGGCAGACGACAGTACGGCTCCTGAGTGAAGGTGACCAAGGAAAGTTGACCGGCAACCTCCTCGCGCACGAAGTCTTGAATCTGCTAAAGCAGTGGAGAGTGGTCGGAAACGGCAGCCAGACTCGCTAGCGAGTCGGTGGTTGGCAGAGGCTGGCCGAGTCAGGGTGCGTTGCTTCTTCAACTCTTCGTAGCTCTGGCATAACGTGACTACTTCACTAACGGTGCGCGGATTCCTGGCCAAAAGCATCTCGAATGCGCCGTCATCGATGCCTTTGAGGATGTGCTGAACTTTATCAGCTTCGGGCATGGCGGCGTTGACACGTTTACAAAGGTCGACGACGTCTTCAATGTAGCTAGTAAAATTTTCCCCAGTCTGCTGTGCACGGGCTCACAAGCCCTGTTCAACGCGTAGTTTGCGTAGCGGTCGACCAAACACTTGAGTAAAAGACGTCTTGAAAGTTGACCATGTCGGGATGTTGACTTGGTGGTTATAAAACCAGAGTTTGGCAACGCCAGTAATATAAAATAAAAATGTGGTTGATCCCTCTTATATAGGAATCGGTATAGAACACGAAAGTGAAACGTGTCTTCACAGAAGTAGTGTAATGTTTATTGCACATTGATATATAATGTCTATTGGTGTTTTGTGGCTAAAGCGCCCTTAGGCGTTGATGCACCCACGCTGACACCTGGTGGCACGTCTCCTCCATCACGACTACCAACGTCGATGACCATGAGCAACCGTCGTGCATATGGAAGCTGCACTACGCTGCACACGCTAGCACAACGCGAAAGACGAAGCACGTAACTGACACACTAATACAACGCGCAAGACAAAGCACGTAACTGAATCGTCACCGAGTCAAATCAGCGCGTACAGCGCGTCGTAATTGCAGCCTCCGCGATCAACTTCAGAGACATTTTCAGAGCTAATTGCGGAGGCCACGCTCCGCTGTGCTGAGTACGGTGAACGCCACCTAGGTGGCGTTGGTAGTGCTTCTTGATGCTAGCGTCCCTTCGAATGCTGGCATCGAGGCGTCGTAGTGCTGAGACCACCGAAGCGTTCACTGTCGGTGCGCGTTAGTGTCATAATGCAGTACTTCTCTTTTCTGCTCGTAGGCGGCGGCACCGCCCCGAGCAAGAGCGCGGGTACACGGAGGAGTGTTAGATATATAAGGCGCGTCTGTGTAGCTCTCTGCAAATGCGTTTGTGGCGCAATGGGTTAAACGCTCGGCGATCTATCGTCGCGGACCGAGAGGTCGTGGGTTCGATTTCCAAATTTTGCATGTTTGTGGAACTTTTTCTTCTGGTTTCTTTCTTTGTATTATGTTCTATGACGTATTTCCGTGACGGAAATACGTCAGTGAAGTCTTGGTGGACCCCGGCATAAAACACTTTCGTGTTAATATGACGTTGATCAACTTCGCGACGTCATCCCACTTGTTATGCGCGCTCACCCGTTCATACGACGTAAACCAGTCCTCCACGTCCGTTTCATCTGTACCGCTGAAGACCTTCGGATCACGTTGCCGAGGAACCCCGGTGGAGATGACGGGCTGGGGCGCAGGCGCCGGCGGGTGGGTGTTGTCGGCCATGATGGGCGGAAGCGTTCGGGTTCGAAGCTCCAGGGTGCAAGCGGCGGGGGAAATCTAGCAACTCCACCAATTGAGAAGAGGTTTATTGGCGGTCTCCTTCAAGTACGCTGCGAGTTCCAAGAACGGCGAGGCAGTGGGGAGCACCGTGTCCAAAAACACCAGCGACCAACAGCGCGAGCAGAGTGGGCCGAGCGTTGGCGATGCCAGTGGACGGAGGCGCGTCTTCGTCTTCACACTATGTATATATATATATATATATATATATATATATATATATACTGCACATGTGTGCAGTACACATGTACATCAGTATAGCAATGCATACCAGAGGTACGGGCAATGGACTACTACGAGGGACAAGGCTCGGCCCTAAGGTGCTTCGCCCCTAAAACAGGCTGGCCTGCTGAGACGGGGTGCCTTTCTCTTCCGCCTCCGAGACGAGCGTAGCGTGGCTATGCTCGCCCGCGGCCGTTGCAATTCGAACAAAAAGTGTTACGTTATAAGGGGGTTTATATACAAGCAGGGACTACGTAACAACAGCCTTGGCCCAAGAGCGTCGGTCGCTGTCTCGCGCTCTCCGGGCTGCCGGACCTCGTCGTCCTCTCTAGATAGTTCTTGACCCTCTTCCCCACTACATTGGCCCCGGTGGCGAAGAGGAGCCATCCTGGCAACTCAAGGCGCTGCCAGCACAAGAGGGTCGTAGTACGGCTTTAAGCGGCTCACGTGGACTGTTTCACGACCGCGGCAGTGTCTGTCGGTGGGAGGTGTCACAGGCTCGACGACGTAGTTCACCGGCGACTGGCAATGTACGATCCGGTAGGGACCATGATATTTCGCTGCAAATTTGCGGGAGAGACCGGGGGTCTGGCATGGAATTGACAGCCACACAAACGAGCCAACAGGGAAGGTAGGGGCAGGTTTAGCCGGGTCACAGCGTTCTTTTTGAAGACATTGTGCTACGGATGTAAATGAGCGTGCTAGTTGGCGGCACTCTTCGGCACATTGAGCGAGTTCTGAGGCTGGGCGGTATTCGGACGCATCCGGGCGGTACGGAAGTATGATATCCAGTGTGGAAGAGGGCTCACGTCCGTATAGGAAGGATGAAAGGGGAAATTCCAGTGGTGGCTTGTGTGGCTGTATTGTAGACATATGTCCCAAATGAAGCACCAAGTCCCAATTAGAATGGTCGGAGGCTATGTACATGGAGAGCATATCACCAAGTGTTCGGTTAAAGCGCTCCGTCAAGCCATTAGTCTGTGGATGATAGCTGGTAGGGGTGCGATGAATAGTATTGCACGCACTCAGAAGCTCTTGGACGACTTGCGAAAGAAACACACGCCCTCGGTCGCTCAGCAGCTCGCGTGGCGCGCCGTGGCGAAGAACGAAGCTGCGCAAGATGAACCAGGCAACATCACGAGCTGAAGCTGTTGGAAGAGAAGCGGTTTCGGCATAACGAGTGAGATGGTCGACGGCCACAATAGTCCACCGATTGCCCGCAGGGGTGGAAGGAAGGGGCCCGTACAGGTCTATGCCGATTCTGTCAAATGGGCGAGCGGGGCAGGGCAAAGGTTATAATGGGCCAGGCGTGTGACAAGTTGTCTTCCGGCGTTGACACTCAATGCAGGAGCGAATGTGCTTGCGGATGTATGTGTACATTCCCCGCCAATTGAAGCGCTGGCGAAGTCTATCATAGGTTTTCAAAACGCCAGCGTGCGCGTTTTGTGGGTCGGCGTGGAAATGCGCGCACAGCTCGGAGCGTAAATGGCGAGGTATGACAAGAAGCCATTTTCGACCATCTGGCTGATAGTTGCGGCGGTACAACATTGCGTCCCGGAGCGTATAATGAGCGACCTGGCGACGAAGGGCACGAGAGAGCCATGGGCCAGGTGTCGTCGAAGGCGCCGCCAGAACGTCGATCAGCGAGGCGATCCAGGGATCCTTGCGCTGTTCGGAAGGCATGTCAGTAATATTGATGCTGGCGAAGGAAGTTGCGGAAAGGGAAACAGGCGCAACGTCCGAAGACACCGGCGAGCGGGAAAGTGCGTCGGCGTCGGCATGCTTGAGTCCGGAGCGGTAAAGAACGCGTATATCAAATTCTTGTAAACGTAGCGCCCAGCGTCCAAGTCGACCCGACGAATCCTTCAATGAAGCCAACCAGCAGAGTGAATGGTGATCGGTGACAACATCAAACGAATTACCGTACAAGTAAGGGCGAAATTTCTGCAACGCCCAAACAATGGCCAAACATTCCTTTTCGGTAACCGAGTAGTTGCACTCTGCCTTCGTGAGGGCACGAATGGCATATGGAACTACGTACTCAGAGAAGTCCGGCTTTCGTTGGGCAAGTACAGCGCCAAGTCCAATCCCACTAGCATCCGTGTGTACCTCGGTTGGAGCGGTAGGGTCGAAATGACGTAAAATGGGCGGTGACGTCAAGAGATGACGTAATTTTGCGAAAGCCTCATCACATGCCGTCGACCAACCAGACAGAGAGCTATCGCCGGTGAGCAACTTCGTTAGTGGTGCTATATAGAAGCAAAGTTCTTCACAAAGCGGCGAAAGTATGAACAGAGACCAAGGAAGCTGCGAAGCGCTTTCACGGTGGTAGGCTTCGGGAATTCAGCAACAGCACGAAGTTTCTGCGGATCGGGAAGGGCGCCGTCCTTCGAGACTACGTGGCCCAGGATGGTGAGTTTGCGAGCTCCGAATCGGCACTTCTTGATGTTAAGCTGAAGTCCTGCGCGCGTCAAGCAGCTCAATACTTCGCAAAGACGATGCAGGTGGCTATCGAAATCAGGGGAGAAATCAACGACGTCATCCAGATAGCACAGGCATGTCTTCCATTTTAGCCCACGCAAGACACTGTCCATCATCCGTTCGAATGTGGCTGGGGCATTACATAGACCGAAGGGCATGACATTGAATTCGTACAGCCCATCGGGAGTTACGAAGGCAGTTTTCGGGCGATCGGATGGTGCCATAGGGACCTGCCAATACCCGGATCTTAAGTCTAGTGATGAAAATAATTCGGCTCCTTGCAAGCAGTCCAGTGCATCATCGATTCGTGGCAGAGGATATACATCTTTGCGCGTAACTTTGTTTAATCGGCGGTAATCGACGCAGAAGCGAATCGAGCCGTCCTTTTTCTTGACGAGAACAACTGGCGACGACCAGGTACTGCAGGAAGGCTGAATGATGCCGCGCTGAAGCATGTCGTCCACTTGTTCGGAGATAACACGACGCTCAGCTGGGGATACGCGGTGAGGACGCTGTCGGAGAGGCGCTTGTGAGCCGGTGTCGATCGGATGGAGAACAGTGTGCGTGCGGCCTAATGACTTCTGCTGGCAATCAAACGAGTAACGAAACTGGTGTAGAAGTGCAAGAAGTTTCTCGCGGTGCGCCTCGGGAAGATCGTCGTCGATGGCGGAGTCAAACATGATTAACGGTCGGCGATCAGGCGTACCAGCAGAAGGTGTGAGGGCACTAAGTTGAAAGTTGTCCGCGTCGTCAAGGCAAAAGATGGAGGATACGTCGAATGCCTGAATTGTGCCTAGACACTCTCCACGGAGTAAGGTTGAGGGAACTGGCAACGAATTCATAACAAACAACGATGTAGCGCCATTGGGCATGTCGAGAACGGCTAATGCCAATGCGAGATTCCTGCGCCGTTGAACGGTCTCAGAGGGGGTAAATAGAGCTGTGGATTCGCCAATGGCGGCACAGGACACGGGTACAAGGGCTGTACTATTGGGTGGGATGTTACGTGTCATCGGCAACAAACAACTTCTCCAACGTAGGGGCAGACGACGCGGAACACAACGCAGAGAACGCCACCTCGGCACGAGCACAGTCAATAACGGCATGATGGTGAGAGAGAAAATCCCATCGGAGGATGACATCATGCGAACAGGCCGGTAACACAAGAAACTCAATGGGATACACAACATCTTGAATGACGACGGGGGCTGTGCAGGCGGCTGATGGCTGAATATGGTCTGCGCTGGCGGTACGGAGGGACAATCTCTTTGATGTCGTCGTAACCTTCCTAAGCAAGCGGCAAAGTTTCATGTCTGTCACTGAAACTGCAGCACCAGTGTCCACAAGCGCAAGCGTATGAAAGCCATCCACAAAAACGTCGATGAGGTTGGCCGGAGAAATGCGAGGACTTGAATTTATCGACGACGACGCAGTTCGTGTCTCGGGAACTGCGGCATCTAGTTTTCCGCGTCAGAAGGGCAGAGACGACGGCGCATACGTGACAGAGAGCGGCGTTGAGGGGATGGAGATCGGGGGGTAGGGGACGGCAGGCGCTCGGCCAGGCGCTCGGGCGAAGAAGATTGTTGTAGCCGCGCTATGCCATCAAAGCGTCGTGGATCGTACGCAGACGGTCGCATGGCGTTCAATTGAACGGGAGGGCGACGGCGGCAGAAGCGTGTCACATGTCCTGCATAGCCGCAAGAATAGCATATAGGGGGATTGTCCGCAGTGGGCCATGGATTTGAAAACGTGGGGACTGCTCGGCTGAACGGAACAGGTGGTGGTCGAACGGCTGCCGGCGCGGAAGAATAGGTTGGCTGACGATGCGACCCCGCAGCGACGACTTGCGCCTACGTCAAGGGCGCAGACTCCGGAGGTGGCGGACGAGCGAAAGGCAAAGCGTCAGTGACCTCTTCCTGGATAACTTGACGTATGACTGGGGCCAGATGTTGCGCCTGTGCTGGCTCGGGCGTGCTTGATAAAATAGAGAGTTGTTTGGCGACCTCCTCACGCGCGAACTGCTTTATCTGAATCAGCAGTGCATTCTGGTCACCCAGAGTCAAGGACGCGATCGAGTCCTGTTCCAGAGGGCGTAGAGTTTGGGCGCGTTGCTTGCGAAATTCGTCGAAACTCTGGCACAAGCTGACAACATCGGCGACGGTTTGTGGGTCTTTCGCCAATAACATTTGGAATGCGTCATCGGCTATTCCTTTCAGGATTTGTTTGATCTTATCCGACTCGTGCATCAACGGGTTGATACGCTTACACAAGTCGACGACGTCTTCAATATAACTGGTGAAGTTCTCACCGGGTTGTTGAGCGCGTTCACGAAGTGGCTGTTCTGCGCGGAGCTTGCGTACCGCGGGGCGGCCGAAGAGTTCCGAAAAAGTGGTCTTGAACGAGACCCAGTTATGAATCTCCGCTTCGTGATTGCGGAACCAGAGACTGGCGACGCCGGTCAAGTAAAATATGACATTGGTCAGCCTAGTCGCATCGTCCCATTTGTTGACTGCGCTCACCCTCTGATACGTTGCCAACCAGTCCTCGACCCTCGACGTCTTGGTCGTCAGTCCCGCTGATTATCGGCGGGTGAAGCTGAGGCAGCACGCCGGGACAGACGGTGGGTTGAGTCTGAGAGGGCCCTTGGGTGGTGGTTTCTTCAGCCATCGCTGGCGCTGGAGACAGGGTACGGCTTCGTAGTTCCAGGTTCGGAGACAAGGAGACTACCCAGCACCTTCCCACCAAACTGTAAGGGGGTTTATTTACAAGCAGGGGCTACGTAACAACAGCCTTGGCCCAAGAGCGTCGGTCGCTGTCTCGCGCTCTCCGGGCTGCCGGACCTCGTCGTCCTCTCTAGATAGTTCTTGACCCTCTTCCCCACTACAACGTTTTTATTTTGGGATTCGTCCTTCCGCAGACGCGACATTCCAATCTAGTGACCCGGACAACGAATAACGCATCGCCATGGACGACAAAGACGCCCTTCAACAACAGCTGGAGCTTCTCCAGAGGCAACTTCAGACGCAGCAGGTGGTGATCGAGAAGCAAATGCAACACCTTCAGGAACGGCACCGCCAACTCAATGATTCCGTGCAGCAGCATCCTGGCGACGCCTCCGCAACGCTCGCTGCGTCTGCCGGCTCCACCGAGGTCGTCAGAGCCCCGGCAGACGAAATCCAGTGCGCTGCCCCACACGACGTCTGGCGTGTCGCTGTCAAGCTTCCGCCGTTTTGGGCCGACTCGCCCGAAGTGTGGCTCGCCCTAGTCGAGGCCCAGTTCTCCCTCGCACGCAACACGCAGGACCGGACCCGCTACGATTATGTCGTCGCCCACATCGATGCCCGCTACGCCAATCAGGTCCGGGATATCCTTGCCAACTCACCAAAGTCCAACCTTTATGAACACTTCAAGACTGAACTCATCCGCCGCCTGTCACTCTCGGAAGAGCCGAAGGTGCGACAACTCCAGTCCGCAGAACTCGCTGAACGCAAGCCTTCGCAGCTCCTCCGCCACATGCGTGCTCTTGCGGGCAACATGGAAGTCCCGGATTCCTTACTGCGAGCACTTTGGCTTCAACGACTTGCACCGCACATCCAGGCAATTCTGCAGGCTCAGCTTGCGCTACCTCTCGACCAACTTGCCGGGATCGCTGATTGCGTCATCGAGGTCTCTTTGCCGCAGTTTTCCCCACCGTCCAGGCTGTCGCCGCAACGCCGAACACCACAGAGCTTGCGCGCCGCATCGACGGTAACAATCGACAGCTCAGCTCCATTTAACGACGCCTGGATTACCACTTGCCGACCCATCACTCGCAAAGCCATGGCCTTAACACCGCCGCGTCGCAGCAGCCTGGTGACGACGACCGGTGCCACTACCATCGACGCTTCGGTGACAGAGCATTCAATGTCGACCACCCTGCTCCGCTGGACATAACGGAAACGCCAACGGCCGCTCGTAGACACGGCTGCGAGCTGCCAACCTGGAGGCCGTCGCATCTTCGTCACCGACCACAAAGCAGCGGTTCCTTGTCGACAGCGATTCCGCCATTTGCTGCTACCCACGAGCTCACCTTCAAGGTACCCGTCCTCCTACGTCTTTCGAGCTCAACGCGGCAAACCGATCCACAATCAGGACTAAGGCTCGCTCCACTGCACGTCCAGTTTAAAAACCTACGCCGTGACCTTCATTGAAATTTTGTCATAGCCGACGTCATCGAGCGAATCATCGGCTCAGATTTTTGGCGCACTACAACCTCCTTCCGGACTGCCGCCACGACCGTCTCATCGACTAGACAACAGTACATTCTTCGCCAGAACAGCGAACGACCATCCACCAGCCAAGCATCAAAGTACTACGTGTCGAAAATAATTCGCCGTACCACGCCATCCTCGCCGAATTTCCCGGTTTGATGTGCCCTAGCGGCTTGCCGCGTAATGTGCAGCACACGACTGTGCTGCACATCCGGACCACTCCAGGCCCCCCGGTTTTCTGCCGCGCCCGTCGCCTTGCCCCGGACCGCATGCGCATAGCCAAAACAGAGTTCAAAGACATTCTCTCTGAGGAAATCACCCGCCGCACCGACATCCCATGGGCTTCGCCACTTCACCTTGTCCCGAAGAAGACCGAAGGCTGGCGGCCCTGTGGGGACTACCGTGCCCTCAACGCCGACACCATTCCGGACAGGTACCCCGTTCACCACATAGAGGACTTCGCCCATCGCATTTATGGCTGCCATGTTTTCTCGGTGCTAGACTTGGTGAAGGCCTACACGCAGATACCCTTCAATCCGGACGACATCCCGAAAACTGCAATCATTACCCCTTTCGGCTTGTTCGAGTTTCCCTTCTTGAGTTTTGGCCTGAGGAACGGGAGGCAAACCTTTAAACGCTTCGTCGGCAAACACGTCCGCGGCCTCAAATTCTGCTTCGTCTGTCTGGACGACATATTGATCTTTTCCCGTAACGCCGACGAACTGCACAGGCACCTTCATCTACTTTTCCAACGCCTCGATGACCATGGCCTACTCGTCAATGTCTTAAAGTGCACGCTCGGTGCTTCAGTCGTCAAATTCCTCGGCCATGAAGTTTCATCAGATGGAACTCGACCCTTGCCTCAACGCATCTCACACCTGCAAAATTACCCTCAACCCACCACCGCTAAAGACCTTCGCCGTTGCTCGGCGTGCTGAACTTTTACAGGCGTTTCTTGCCACACGCAGCCGACTACCAGGCTCCCCTCCAGGATGCCTAGGCTGGTATACGAGGAAGCCAACCCATCACGTGGATGATACAATTGCGTATGGCTCAGTGAATGTGAAGCATGTTGGCCCGCGAAGCGCAGCCACCGAAGAAACTGGCCAAGCACGCCTAGTAGTTGGCCCGCTAAGCACAGCCACTGAAGAAACAAGCTAAGCACCCCTAGCCTTTATGAACTCACATATTTTATTGCTTCTGAACGCCGACTAACGTGGGCACTTATCACTTGCCCGTTAGGCATGGCGGAGGAACGATCCAGTTCTGCATCACGTTGTGCATTCTCTATTGAAAGGAGAGAGCCTTCCAGCTGGGCCAGAGTGGAACCTTTCAACATAAGAAGCTCAGAACTCAGTCTCCATGACGGCTGCCTACTATGGGGATCAAGAGTGGTGGTTCCAAAATCACTGCAGGCCCAAGTACTTGGTGTACTTCAGGCCAGTCACCCTGGTATTGAAGAAAACAAAATGATTGCCAGGAGCCATGTCTGGTGGCCAGGCATAGACAATGACATTACCAACAACGTGAAAAGCTGCGCTACGTGCCAAGCTCAACAACGGGCTGCGCAGCCGGTCCAACAAATGCCACGGCGGTTGCCACACCGACCCTGGTCACGGTTTCCACATTGATTTTGGGGGAGCATTTCTAGGACACACGTTCTTAGTCATCGTGGATGTTTTCTCGAAGTGGATAGAAGTTTTCTCTGTTTCATCAACATCTGCAGAAGCTACCATTTCTGCCCTGAGAATTGCATTCGCTCAGCATGCCCTCCATGATCTAATATTTTCTGGAAATGTCCCTGCGTTTACCAGTGCACAGTACCTTGAGTTCCTAGTTAGAAACGGAATACGCCGCATGCTTGTACCACCGTATCACCCCGCCTCGAACGGTGAAGCAGAACGAGTGGTACAGACCGTAAAGAACAAACTTAAGAAGTCTGGCTCAGGCAATTTCAAAACACAGATTTACAGGTTCTTATTTCATTATCGGACAACCCCACATGAAGTAATTGGTCGGCCGCCATGTGAGCTCCTAATGGGGAGAGTGTTCAAGACTCCGTTGGATGTCCTGCGGCCTAATCTACATGCATCGGTGATCTTAAAACAACTGAAACAGAAGTTGAATGCTGACAGAGGGTCACGGCAGGCACCATTACGGCCGGCACCACCGCACAGGTGCACTATGGGTACCTGCCAGTGTTTTGGATGTCAATCCACCGTCTGCCCATGTCCTTTGTCAAGACGGTTGGACATGGAACCGACACAATGACCACTTGCGCCTTGCGCAGACAGCGCCATTTCGTCCTGCTGGCGCAGAAGCTTTTCCTCAACTGGAGTAGCCGCCCATCCATTCTCCAGCTGTCCCGGATGTGCTTCATGAGAACGAACCAACCATACATCTCCCAGCTGCACCCGACGTGCTACTTAAGGAACAATCGCCTGGAAGTGTATCCAGAATACCTGTGCCATAGACAACCCTGTCATGGCTGCACCTTGCACTGCAAAGTTGCGGCGTAGCACAAGAACTCGAAAACATGTGAGTTGATCAAGACTAGGCGTGTTTGGCAGTTTCTTCAGTGGCTGCTGCGCTTAGCGGGCCAGCTGCTCGGCGTGCTTGGGCTGTTTCTTCGGTAGCTGCGCTTCGCGGGCCAACATGGTTCACATTCACTGAGCCATGCGCATTTGTATCAACTGGCGACGAGGCTTCAGTCAAAGGCACCTTCGTCTACTTTTGCAATACCTCATTGACCACGGCGTACTCGTCAATGTCTCAAAGAGCACGCTTGGCGCTTCAATCGTCAAATTCCTCGGCCATGAAGTTTCGTCAGAGGGAACCCGACCCTTGCCTCAACGCATCTCAGACCTTCAAAGTTACCCTCAACCCACCACCGCTAAAGACCTTTGTGGTTTCCTCGGCATGCTGAATTTTTAGAGGTGTTTCTTACCACACGCAGCCATGGCCTAGTGGTACAACGCCCGGCTCGGCTGCGGGAGGCTGTGGCTTGGATTCCCACCGCCGCCGGGCACCCCCACTGGCTCAAAAGGGTACAATCGTACCCCGGTCTGGCATTCGTCTTCCTTCAGGAGTGATACGCTTGAGAAAGGAGTCCTTCGCCCTGAATTCCCGTCGAAACCAACGTGAGCACGGAAAACAAGTGATGTCTGGGCCGCTCCCATGGCGGTCAATTCCCATGTGGCGCTCCAAGCACCTATTGAGGTGGGGACACCTTCGGGTTGAGGTCAAACACCCCTTTCCAAGCGTTGAGGTCCCATAATGGCCGAGCACCAGGCCGGGAGCGCGCTTGTGCCTATTTTACCGGTAGGTACCCGGCGGCAGCACTTGCCTCCCACAGCCACGGCGGATGCTCGTCCACAAGGCCGTCTGTGGTTGGACAAGAGGCGCCCAGAGACAAGAGCTGAAATCTCTATTCGGCCCTCTTTCGAGATGCGGACCCCCACGACAGCCGAGCACCAGGCCAGGGGACATCTCTACCCATTAGAAAAGCCGGTGGGTTCCCAGGCGGCACTGGGATTTGAACTCGGTACCTCCCACATACGAGGCGGATGCTCTACCGCTAGGCCATCGCTGCAGTTGCTCCCCTCCATGATGACTTGGCTGGTCTACGAGGAAACCAACCCGTCACGTGACACCGGCTTTAAAGCAAGTTGTCGAAGAATGCAAAGCTGCTCTCTGCACCGCCACACTTCTCTCCCATCCCGTGCCAGACGCTCCCTTGGGGTTCTTCACGGACACTTCCAGCTTCGCCATCGGCGCCGTCCTTATGCAACGCGTAGAAAACACGTGGCATCCCTTGGCGTTCTTCTCCAAGAAACTCTCAGCTCTGAAAACGATCCCTTCTGCTGCCAGTCCCACCGACAAAACCACGACCCCCGCGCCGTCGAGTTCGCCAGCCTACTACACAGAGCTTATGACAATATACGAAGCAGTTCAACACTTTCGCCACATTCTCGAAGCATAGTACTGCACTATCTATACCGACCATAAACCTCTGACCTACACCTGCTTTCAACGCCGTGACAAACCCCGCCGGTCCAGCGGAAGCACCTCTTGTTCATTGCCCAGTTTACCACTGACATCCAACATGTCAGCGGGAAGGACCACGTGGTCGCCGACGCGCTGTCAGGTGTGGCAGCTATCAGCTCTTCGCAGATAACAGCTGACGTCCTCGCCGAGGCTCAGACTACGGACGTCGACCTGCCGGAACTTCTTGAGGGCGGGCTCTCAATACAGCTGCAGCAAGTCCCCATACCTGGATCGTCAACGACTATCTATTGCGACATGTCAACAGCACGAAGCAGGCCTTACGGGCGCCTGTCCCACCGCCATGCCCTCTTCAACCAGCTGCGTAGTCTCAGCCATCCCGGCATACGCGCCTCTACACGCCTCGTGGCTGACCGTTATGTCTGGCCCTCCATGCAGCGGGATTGCCGCACCTGGGCGCGCTCCTGCATTCAATGCCAGCGCGATAAAGGTCACCAGGCATGTCACTTCACCGCTCGGAGTCCCCCAGCCCTCTGGTGGGTTTCAACACGTCCACCTTGATATTGCTACATGCATATTGCGTGTTTCTTCTCGACGATGCGCGCGGGCGCCTAGACGAAGAAGACGAACGGCTCTGGGCTCTCGAGCTAACGGCTGATCTGGCCAGCGCTGCAGCTATCTTTTGTAACTATACTTGTAAATAGTCTCCTTCGTTCGCGTAACATTTTGGTGGAGCGTGCCGTTCCCCGTCCTCACCACGGAGCTCCGCAGCGGCCGCACCGTCCAGCTTTCCGCATGGCTCCCGTGACGACACCTCATCTGCTGCTACTACTGAAACTCCAACCACAACGTACGTCACGGTTGCCACTCCCCGCGATCCTGGCATATTCTCCGGCCAGGATAATGTCGACGTTGATGACTGGCTACGCATATATGAGCTTGTTAGCCGCAACAACCACTGGGACCCTGCCATAATGCTAGCTAATGTCCTCTTCTACTTGGACGGAACACCTCGTGTCTGGTTCCGGACACACGAGGAGGAGATCTCTAGCTGGGACGCTTTCAAGGAGAAGCTCCGCGACCTCTTTGGAAATCCGACCGGTCGGCAGCAGGCTGCAAGTAAAGAGCTTGCTACCCGAGTACAGCCTTCTACTGAATCGTATTTCTCGTACATAAAGACGTGCCAGCTCTTTGCCGGAAAGTCGACGAGAACATGGTCGAAGTTGACAAGGTTGGCCACGTTCTCAAAGGGATCGCGGATGACGCGTTCAACTTGTTGATCTTCAACAATATGTCTACCATCGACGTCATTGTCAAGGAATTCCGCCACTTTGAGCTCTTCAAAAGCCGCCGCGTCATTCCACAGTTTTCCCGGCTCCCTAACACGGATGCGACGTCGTCCGGCGTCGCCCTTAACGCTTCACACCCCTCCAAAGAGACCGTCACGCGTATTGTTTCGCCGCGAGCTCGAGGCTGCGAGTCCTGCCACGTTCCATCCGCGCCCACTTGACCCCATCATTGACCAACCAGCCCCAGTGATCTCCCTCATTCAGGAGGTTGTGCGGCAAGAGTTTGCCAACCACGGTTTTCCTGCTGCCTGCTCCATCTCCCGACCTGACGCCCGACTGGTGCCGACAGCTGCGCCTCGCAGCGATCTGTATTCCCCTCCCAGATTCCGCAACCCTACAGAGTGGAGAACTCCAGACGACAAGCCCATTTGCTTTCGTTGCCACCGCATTGGCCACGTCGCTCGCCACTGCCGCACCTCCTGGACATCGCCGTATTCGAGCTACTTTTTCCCGTCTCCTCGCCCATATGCCGACCCTCGCCGCTACTCGCCTCGCCGTATGCCTTCTAGCTCTCACGTATCCGTCGATGACAGTCGTCCCACTCGCTCGCCGTCACCTCAGCGCCGTCGGTCCCCGTCGCCCCGGCCACGCCGCTATTCGTTGCCGACCAATTATGGACCCTCCCGGACCGAAAACTAGACCATGCTGCTCCTGGGGGTAGCGCTACATTATCTTCGTCGTGTCAAAATCCTCCATTGACAATCCCAACGCAAGAGAACTTGATGTCCACGTCGACGGTGTCCCTTTGATGGCGTTAATAGATACTGGAGCCCAGGTTTCCATAATGAGTGATAACCTCCGTCGTCGACTGAAGAAGGTCCTCACGCCTGCTACTAGCCGAGCCGTACGTGTCGCCGATGGCAGCACTGTTGCCGTCACTGTAATGTGTACTTTCCGGATAAGTATCGCTGACCGCCATGTTCCAGTTCTTTTTACAGTGCTGACCAATTGTGCCCATGACCTAATCCTTGGACTATGCTTTCTCACGGCGCATTCAGCTTTGATCGACTGTTCTACCGGTACCCTTTGCCTCGAACTTCCTCTACTCGCGCATATTCGTGCTGAACAGCCGAACAACTTTAGTACGACCGCCTTCGTCCGCCTGCCGCCTAAAACCTTGACTTTCGTCGATTTGCTTTCATCTTTCCCTGTGCCAGATGGTGATTACGTCGCTTCACCTGTTCCTGATGTCCTTTTGATGCGCGATATCACTGTGCCCCACTCCGTTAAAACCGTCGCCGATAACCGGACATGCCTCCCCGTCGTCAATTTTGGCCTAACAAAGCAAGTTCTACCCCAGGGCGTATCGGTTGCAACGTTGAGTGCTGTAGGAGATGACCACGTCACGGTGTTTTCAGTGGACGGCTGCTCCGATTCTACACCATTTCCGCAGGATGCTATTTGCCTTGACGCAACCTTTCGTCCCATGATTGCTGCGGACCTATTGCCTGAACAAGCAACAGCTCTGTGTCGCCTTTTGATTTCTTACCAAGACATGTTCGACCTCAACAATCTACAATTGGGCCAGACTTCAATTGTTAAGCATCACATAAATACTGGCGATGCCAGTCCTATTCATCGTCGGCCATATCGAGTTTCTGTTTCAGAGCGTAAAGTTATTCAAGATGAAGTGCACAAGATGCTTGCCAAAGGCAATGTTGAACCCTCGTCGAGCCCTTGGGCGTCACCCGTTGTGCTTGTTAAAAAAAGATGGCACGTGGCGCTTCTGCGTCGATTATCGTCATCTAAACCGAATTACCAAAAAAGATGTCTACCCCTTGCCTCGCATTGACGAAGCCCTCGGTTGTCTCCACGGTGCCAACTACTTCTCATCAATAGGCCTTCGGTCTGGTTATTGGCAAATTTCTGTGGATGAAAGCGACCGAGAGAAGACCGCGTTTGTCACCCCTGATGGTCTATATAAATTCAAAGTTATGCCATTCGGTCTATGCAGCGCCCCAGCCACATTCGAGCGCATGATGGACTCTTTGCTCCAGGGGTTCAAATGGTCCACATGCCTTTGCTACCTAGACGATGTTCTCGTATTTTCGTCTACGTTTGAGACACACCTTGAGCGTTTATCAGCTGTTCGTAAAGTCTTCCGCGAGGCTTGGCTCCAACTAAATTCCTCGAAGTGTCACTTCGGTCGTCGGCAGATACAGTGCTGGGCCACCTCGTCAACGCATCCGGTATTCAACCAGACCCGGAGAAAATTCGTGCTGTCACATATTTTCCTGTACCTCAGTCTGTCAAAGACGTACGAAGTTTTGTAAGACTCTGCTCTTACTTCCGACGGTTCATTCAAGACTTCGCAGCGATTGCCCGACCACTTACTGATCTTCTGAAGAAGGACGTGCCGTCTACGTGGGGTCCCACTCAAACTGCCGCGTTTGCCCACCTGACTAACATTCTCACCACGCCGCCTATTCTGGCCGACTTTCACCCGTCCTGCCCTACAGAGGTCTGTACCGATGCCAGTGGTCACGGTATCGGAGCCGTCTTAGCCCAACGCCAACAGGGACGCGATCGTGTTATCGCCTACGCTAGCCGCCTCCTCACTGCAGCGGAGCGCAACTATTCAATTACAGACCGTGAATGTCTGGCCCTCGTCTAGGCGGTTTCTAAATTCCGCCCGTACTTGTATGGCACGCATTTCTCTGTAATCACGGACCACCACACGCTCTGCTGGCTTTCCTCACTCAAGGATCCTACCAGCCGTCTTGGTCGCTGGACTCTGCGGCTACAAGAACATTCCTATGCGGTAGTCTACAAGTCGGGCCGCCTACATCAAGACGCAGACTGCTTATCACGCTATCCAGTGGACGAACCACCCACCGACCCTGACACCGATGCCGACGCTTGCGTTCTCTCGGTTTCTCAGCTGCCACAAGTCGCCGACGAGCAACGCCGTGATGCCACCTTGCGCGCCATCATTGATCGTTTGGAATCTTCGCCTTCTGATTCGTCCCTTCATTTGTTTGTTCTCCGGGATGGTGTATTATACCGCCACAACGTCCGCCCCGACGGTCCTGCCCTACTGCTCGTCATTGCTCGGCATTTCCGGTCAGCTGTTCTCCAAGAACTTCACGACTTACCAACGGCAGGTCACCTCGGCGTCTCCCGCACCTACGACCGGATTCGCCGAGGCTTCTTTTGGCCAGGTCTTGCCCGCTCCGTCCGGAAATACGTTGCGGCGTGTGATAAATGCCAGCGTCGAAAAACACCATCGACGCTCCCTGCGGGGTGCCTTCAACCGCTCGACATTCTTTCGCAGCCGTTCTTTCGCGTTGGCTTGGACTTACTTGGCCCTTTCCCTCTATCAACGCCTGGCAACAAGTGGGTTGCTGTGGCGACCGATTACGCTACACGCTACGCCATCACCAGAGCCCTTCCAACAAGCTGCGCCATAGATGTCGCCGATTTTCTTTTACGCGACGTGATTTTGCAGCATGGAGCTCCACGCCAACTACTCACTGACCGTGGTCGGACTTTCCTTTCTAAAGTCATCGCCGACATCCTGCCGTCCTGCTCAACCAGACACAAGCTGACTACGTCTTACCATCCACAGACGAATGGTCTAACGGAGCGTCCCAATCGAACCCTGACAGACATGCTTGCAAAGTATGTCTCGTCTGAGCATACTGATTGGGACATTGTCCTACCGTGTGTCACATTTGCTTATAACTCTTCGCGTCACGACACTGCCGGCTATTCCCTGTTCTTTCTGTTGTTTGGCCGAGAACGCACATTGCCACTGGACACATCCCTTCCATCCGCTCGCAGCAGAGACCAGCGAATATGCACTTGCCGCCATCACCAGGGCAGCCCAAGCTCGCGATATTGCCCGCGCTCACCTCCTGGCCTCCCAAGAGAACCAACGGTGGTTGTACGATCGACATCACAGAGACGTTCACTTTTCGCCTGGATCCCTGGTACTCCTATGGTCACCGACTCGTCACGTTGGCTTGTCTGAAAAACTCCTGTCTCGGTACACAGGGCCATATCGAGTGCTGCGTGCCGTGACTCCAGTTACGTATGAAATCGCCCCAGTCAGTACCAGTGCCTCGTCTGCCCCGCCTTCCACTGACGTTGTGCATGTAGCACGCCTAAAACCGTACTACCCTCCTGTTCTCACTGATATTTAGACGCACCGAGACCGTGCTTCTGCCGCCGGGGATTATGCTAGATGCATATCGCGTGTTTCTTCTTGACCATGCGCGTGGGCGCCTAGACGAAGAAGACGAACGGCTCTGGGCTCTCGAACTATCCGCTGATCTGGCCAGCGCTGGAGCTATCTTTTGTAAATATACTTGTAAATAGTCTCCTGTACTTAATCCTTCATTCGCGTAACAATAACGTAGGGCCCTTTCCCCCAGCTGGACGCTATCGCTACTGTCTCACCGCCATCGATCGGTAGACTCGATAGCCAGAGACATGGCCCCTCGAGGGAATCACTGTGGAAGGCGTCGCCTCAGCCTTCTTCGCCCGCTCGATTGATCGCTTCGGGCTTCCTCGCCGCGTCCCCACCGACCAAGGACGACCGCTCGACTCGCACCTTTTCAGGCTCCTCGGGCTGACCGTCGGGTTTGAGCGCTCTAGGACCACCAGCTACCACCCCTGCCCCAACGGAATGATCGAGGGCTTCCACCGACAGTTCAAAACAGCTACCATGTGCCACCCGGACTCAACCTGGCTCCAAGCCATCCCAGCTGTCGCCGTAGGCCTTCGCGCCACCTTCATGTCGCACTGTCAGGCTAGACCCGCAGAGCTCGTCTACGGGGAACACTCCGTCTCGCAGGCGAATTTCTTTCTGCACCGCCATCCACCACCACGACGTCAGATCCCACCGATTTCGTCACCCGGCTGTGACGCGCCATCGCTGCCCTGCGCCCGTCGTCTGCAGCTCACCACTGTAAGACCGCGCCTTTCGTCTTCAAGGATCTGGTAACGTGCACGCACACTTTTCTCCGCTACGACGCCGTCCGCAGGCCTTTCCAGCCACCTTACAGCGGACCCTACCCAGTTCTCCATCGCGACGTCAAAACCTTCACCCTGCGCGTTAACGGAATCGACCGGCTGAATCCAGCCTACATGGATTCCGCCGAACCTGTACACCCACAGGCATCCATCCACGACCTCCGACCTCACAGCCTGCTTCTGTCAAAACACGCTATGGACGTCGGGTACGCTGCACAGATTTTTACCAACCCTGAGGGCTGTCCACTCCGTCGGGGGGCGGGGGGGGGCGTTGCTGCGGCGACACACTCTGCGCATATTTCGACGCGCAGAGAGAGAGACGCATCGGAGACGCACTCTGCGCGTCTCCAACCGCACTGCGTCTCTGCACAACATCACCATCCCAGCGTGTCCCGAGGTATACGTCGCCGACGGCTGCTATAAGGCCTCATTCATACAGCCGTCAAACGCTCCGTCACGTCACCGTCACGGCATCCGTTTTCGTCAGGGGAGAGGGTTTCCGAGTCGTTTTCCCCTCAAAAACGGCTCGCCGGCGACGCAGAGCGGTGCTCTACGTTTCCGTCGCCAGCACGGTGAAGGATCCCCGCCCCTCAAATATCGACCAATCAGAAATTAAGAAGCCGACGCTAAATACAGCCATATTACAAAGCTGAAGCTGGCAACAGCAGCGGCGGCTGGTTTGTTTACATGCGTGCCAGCATTGGTTCCACGTGCGGCACGTCGAAAACTCAGCTGTGCGTTTCGGTGGTGCTCAAATGTGCGACATGGACCACGCCGATGGCCGAACTTGCGATTCGTGCACATTTTTCGCCCCCACGTACTTGTTCGTCGCCGAGCTTTGCGCCCTTGTTGCGGTCTCCGCTTGCAAATCAAGAACAGCAGCAGAAAACCGCTCGGCATTGCGAAAGTCGCCTATTCGTACACTGCTCCGTCGCGCCTGCTGTGCGTTTTTTTTTTTTTTTTTTTTGACGTGACGGTGACGTGACGGAGCGTTTGACGGCTGTGTGAATGAGGCCTAAAAGCAGGCTGGCCTGCTTCGAGGGGGTGCCTATCTCTTACGCCTCCGAGACGAGCGTAGCGTCGATATGCTCGTTAGCTGCCGTTGCAAATCGAATAAACAGCGTTACTTTTTATGTTGGGATTCGTCCTTCAGCAGACGCGACACCCGACAAAATAATTACTTCCAAACTATGACCGATAGATCGAACTACCTTCGAGGGTGATGTGTAGGAATGGCACAGCACTCTTGCTCGTTAGCTGCAGCCCCTAGTGGCGTAATTTCACCGATCTAATCGCCGGTTACTCGCGCCTATATTTTTCCGTTGCCACTGTACAAAAAAGAGCTAAGATGCAAGAACAAAGGCAAACACTCAATCATTCAATCCCCGTCCGAACTCCAGGCACCTGTGAGAACTTCTTTCAACACTACATTGGCCCATACACCATTGCGCAGCAAACTTCTGCAGGGAACTACCTCGTCGTCCCAGTACACTCCGTCACTAACCGCCGTCGCCAGAATAGAGGAATTGTTCCGGTCTCGCGGATGAAGCCCTTCATTCCCACTTCAGAGTTTCTCGAAGTTGCGACCAGGCAGGCCGCCTCCGTGATGGGGGAAGGAGGGGGAGGCGTTGGTGTAAGCTCTATGAACTTGGAGGAGGAGCAGGCTTTATCTCACTAATTTTGCAACAAGCACACATTTGGCCCACGTGGTTGAAGAAAGCACTTGACATATTGACTTGCCCTGCTCAACCATCAAAAAAAGAAAAAAAGTACACAAGAAAAAAAAAACAGCATTATACGCGCTCATCGCCATTGGAAAAGTGGGCTTCTGTACATGTTGTCTGTCCCGTCAAACCAGGTAAACAAAGATACAAGTGTATTAAACGATACGGACCAAGAAGGCTATATATATATATATATATATATATATATATATATATATATATTGTGAAGGCGTAGTGAACTTGTCCGCGCGCGCTCGCAAGGTGGGCGCTGGAGTAAAAAGACGACGAAGCAGAGAATAGAACAGCCAGCCCAGTGAACGTGTGCTGTGTCTTTGGCTCCGTTCATTACAATGCGCAGCCGACAAAAGCCAAGTCTTGAGGGGCTTCAGCCTTCAGCACCATGCTGCGGAGGCCTTGCGTCCTCCGGCATCTCGCGTCCAGGGTACTTCCGGCGAGGAAACGCCGTCAACGCTTCCCTTCGGATAGATGACGCGCCTGAGACTACGTCAATCTCCGATCCTGCCAAGGCATGCTGTCCATGCTGCCTTACACATGGATCCTCACCGTCGTACCTTCCTCCTGCGGCCAGGGAACGCCGTCCACGCTTCCCATGCCCAGGATACCTATCCCATGGTATCATCGATATCTCAGCCAGCTAGGGATGCTGTTCACGCTCCCCTGACCATGTTTCCGGCTCCAGTGAGTACCACATCCGCCACCAGTTCTGGCTCAACGGATGCCGTTCAGGCTCCCTTGGCCACTGGTCTGGCTGGCCCGAGTACTGCTGCCGCTGCCGCCGCCTCAGGGTACGTGGATTCCGCCCCTGGCTCAACGGGCGGGTCAGCCGGTAGCCTGTCCGACGCCATGCGAGCCATCTCGGTGCTGACACAACAGCTCGAGGCTATGATGAAAACCTTCGCATCCCTCAGCGGTTTCGCGGTTGTAACTCACATTGAGACAGCGCTTCAGTCCCTCCGTCATGGATCCGTCCTGCCTGGGAACGCCGTCCACGCCTCCCTTGGCGAGGTTATCATGCCCGGCACTACTTCGACTCCTCAGCCAACAAGGTATGCCGTCCCAGCTTCCTTGGTGGTAGAACTGGCTGTCGCTCCTACAACGACTGCACTGTTCGTGGACACCGGCCCTAGTTCCACGGGAAGCTGGACAAGCACCCTGGCGGAGAGGAGGCGCTGAGACTTCCAGCAGCCGGCTTGCGTAAAAATACCGCCGTTTCACGGCTTTCAAGATGTCGTCATTCTTTGGGTTCACGCCATCAATGCCTTGGGGGATCGGCATGTTTGACCAGACCACATAAGATGGCTGGTTGCAGCCAAATGACTTTCCGGTGCGGCAAAGGCATGGGACACCTACGAAGGCGTCAAGCAGCAGTCCTGGAATGAATGGAGCGCAGCGCTGATAGCTGCTTTCGGCCGGCATCCTTGTGCCTGCGGTGAGGCAGACCAGCCCATTTCTGCGCATGGCGCTCCTGCGAGCTACCGCTTTGACGCTGCGGCAGGTGTGCCCTGCAGCAGCCCTCAGGCAGAGTGGTGCGCCTGCAGTACACCGGCTCATCGTGTGTCGCCGTCGGCTCTACCGAAGACGGTGGGAAGCGCATGGCGACCACCTCTCCTACTTTGACATGGTTATCTACGCAAGCCGAGATTCTGCGACTTCAGCCCCACGAAGTTCGGGAGCAACACCAAATCGCCGCTTCCGACATGGTTTTGACATATGGGATCGCGGCCTGCCCCGCTGTGGACCACGGTTGCGAGCTGCTTTTCCCGCCGCGGGTCTCGGACTGTGTTTCAGCATCCGGCACCACACCACCGCTGCCGGAGTCCGAGATGACCTCTCATGCGCTGCTGTTGGCGACGCGATCTCCGGGCTCCACACGCGAACCACAGCTCCTGATTGCTGGGCAGCCGATGGCCGAGTGCTTTCAGGCGCAGGTGGGAGACAGCGGGAAACCCACGGGAGAGCAGAGGCCCAGGAGGACATCGGTTTCGGTGCACACACGGCTCTCTACTGGGTCAAGCTTTAATGAACTCGTAACTCCTACTTTCGCGGCACACATCGCGGGCCGGGTGTCTCCTTCCGATGGCCCGGCTTCTAATCAAGACAGTTCTGCTGCACGCGACTTTTTGCCAAGACCTGCCGGGTTGGGCACCTCGGAGGGCCTTGGACCGGCGGCTGCGTTGCTGCGAGGGTGCGGGTCGCGTCACACGTCAGCATGGAGGCTCGCGCCGTCGTTGCCTCGAACACATGGCATGCCGGTCCGACGCGCTGCAGATGACCGCGACGACTGCGGCCGTCCCCGTTTGGCGAGACAAACGGCGGTTCGGCGTCCGAGAAGGCCTGCAATGCTTTGCCAAATGGGACGGGGCGGTCATCGGTGAGACATGCGACCCGAGCGCAACACTCAGTGCCGATGTCCAGAGCAGCTGGTTGCGCGCTGGACGGATCATCAACGACGACCTCAAACCCTGGACAAGTTGCTTTGTTGCAAGCGCACCGGAAACTTGCAGCGTGGTCGAGTGTAAAGGCGAAGTGAACTTGGCCGCGCGCGCTCGCAAGGCGGGCGCGGGAGGAAAAAGAAGACGAAGCAGAGCATAGAACAGCCGGCACAGTGAACGGGTCCTGTGTCTTTGTCTCCGTTCATTACAATATATATATATATTATTCTAGTTTCCGTATAGAAGGTCAGCAGCACACCCGGCAGGGCGAGACGACATCCGCGCCACCGGTCCCCAAGTTAATGGGACCTCAGGTGAGCTGGGCATCAGTGGTCGCCTCCCCTCGTACTCAATATAGCTCTCGAAATGCCGAATCGCCGATAATTGCACAGCTTCAAAGCACTATTGAGCAGCAAAATCGAACGCTAGCCCAAATGCAACAGCTAGTCGCACAACAGCAACAGGAAATTTCCCGCCTTTGACAGGCATCAATACAAGTAAATAAGCGTCCCCAGACAACCCCTACAGCAGCTACTTCGGCAGACTGCGAGATGTCCCCGGCATCTTCCGAGACTCCAGAAACAGACACTCATATCACCGAACGCCATAACTCCGTGACCACACCGACACAGGCCTCAATATTCGACCTGGTGGACAAGGCCTTGGAGCAGAAATTCAGCGCTTTTATGACAACGATAACCCAAACGATAGAGCAATCCATCATCAAGCACGTCAGTGCGCTGAAAGAACGCAACGCAAAAAAACTGCACGAACTGGCAATGCCGTATATCACTCAGACGCAATCAATCATAGCCAAGCACAATAGGCAAGTAACTCAACTCAACGAAGGCAAGCATTGCAAGGGTGTCAAGGTCCTATCTGGACGACGTGATATGCCAGCTGCAGCTCTATCCGTCAATCCAGACAGCGACGACGCCCCCACTACGTCACGTCATGGCTAGTCGCGATCCGCAATTTACAGTAAATCAGTGGAACTGTCGCAGTTTTCGCCGTAAAGCAGCATCACTGCATCAATATATTCAAACGCTATAATCGATGCCAGAAGTTATAGCTATACAAGATGTCGGGCAACAGGCAGCCAAACTATCCTCGTACACGGCTTACGCTAGTGCCGATTGTATATCGGCAGTCACGTTTGTCAATAATCAATATGCAGCTCTACAGCATGACCTCGACCTCAGGGCCGCTGCCTTACAATATGTATTCGTTCAATTTCTGCCACGCAAAAATGCCATCAATCAATATACGTCCTAAATATATACAGCTGGCCTGCGGACCGACACCATACGTTTACGGAGGTCATCCGCAAGGCCAAATCCATGGCAGCACGGCCTCCTTTGATAGTGGTAGGCGACATCAACGCCAAACATGCGGATTGGGGCTACGTCATTGAAGACGTTAAAGGGCGTAAATTACATGCCCTAATCACGGTCGAAGGGCTCACGCTACTCGCTGACGCGGACCATCCCACGCGGCTTGACAACAGCGTATCGCGAGACACATGCCCGGATCTCACCATGACTCTAAATGCTCCGCAACCAAAATGGCTAAACTCTGAGGAAGTGCTGGGCAACAATCATAACATCATCCATACCACCATAACATATGGTCGGCATAAAGTCCGCAATAAATCTACACAACTGGTTGACTGGCAAGCCTTTCGCAAAACTGAAAACTTACCCTTTCACCAGTCGCCCAATTCCTATGACGAATGGGCACGAACCCTCATAAAACTCAAGCAGGAAGTGACCAAGACAATCGCAACTGACCCGGAAACACCAGCAGTTGATCAGCATCTGCTCCATCTCTGGGACGCAAGACATCAACTGACCAGACGATGGAAGCGCCAGAAGCTCAACCGCAAGCTCAGACTGCGCATCGCGGAGGTCACGGCACAGGCAGAGGAATATGCCACGAAACTCGCAAAAGAAAATTGGTTCTCCAAGGGTGACGCACTTACGGGCACATGCCACACTAAATCAGCCTGGCACCTACTCAGGTATCCAATAGACCCGGAACAATCACGTGGAGCCGCCCGTCGAAATCTTCAGCGGGCAATCCATGCTAAAGCAAGGGACCCGGCTCAACTCTTTCGAGATCTTGAGGACAAACACATCAATACCTCCGTGAGCGCTGACCCCATTTCCACATACAACGGAACCGCAAACCCGGAAATGGACCGTGACTTCACGACTGCAGAGATCAGAGTGGCAATTGACAGGATGCGTCGAGGAACGGCTCCAGGTCCAGACCAAATTACTACCACCCTTATGGCCAACTTAAGTGACGACATGCTCGAGCTCTTTACCGACCAAATTAATAAGTATTGGCAAGAAGGTATGCTTCCACAGGAATGCAAATCGGCTGAAATTGTCTTTATTCCCAAACCCGGAAAGTCCATCAATATTGACAACCTTCGTCCCATCTCACTCACCTCCTGTGCAGGGAAGATCATGGAGAAGGCACTTCAAATCAGGATCACTGAATACATGGAAGCTCACGACCTATTCCCACATACAATGTTTGGCTTTAGAGCGCATTTATCGCCACGTGACGTTCTATTCCAACTGAAGTACGACATAATCGATCGCCCCAGCCGAGCCACGCAACCGGAGCGCGCCATTCTGGCGATTGACTTTCAGGGAGCCTTTGATAATGTCCGGCACTCAGCCATCCTGACAAACTTTGCTAGAATCGGAATCAAACAGCGTACATACGACTACGTGTGCGACTTCCTGCACAACCGTCACGTGACCATACAAGCTGGTGACGCCAAATCTCCCCGCATCACAATGGGAGACTCTGGCACACCGCGAGGAGAGTATTTTCGCCACTGCTGTTTAATATAGCACTGCTGGACCTGCCTAGAGCACTCAACGAGATACCCAGAATCAAGCACGCTCTATACGCAGATTATATTACTATATGGACCAACACCGGCAGCAAGGGACAGATGGAAGAAGCACTCCAACGGGCAGCGGACACTGTAGAGGGCATCGGCCTCGCTTGCGGACTTCGATGCTCCTCTACTAAATCAGCACTCCTGGTATTTAGGAAGCGTTCCCGCAGGGGCGTCTGCGCAAGCAGGCGTTTGGTGAGTTGCGCCACCACGTACCTGAGCACACGGGGGTTGGACCCTCCCACGCGTAGCCGTGCGTGGCTTTGCCGTGTCTGGGGAAAGGGGGATCCTGGAGGTTGAGCTAATGCCGGGTGTTTGGACCTTTAAGGCCCCCCGGCGGAGGCAACACACCTCTTTGGCCTCTGCTTCACATAGACGGCACCTCTAGACTGACCCACCTGGAGGAAATCGGCAGTCGCCTTTTCCTGTCCCCCTCCTCAATCTTTTGTCTTTCTCTCTCACTTTTACCATCTGTCCTGTCTTCTAGTCACTTCTTCTCACTTCCGAATTTCTGGGCGGCAAGGGTTAACCTTGTGTATTATATCCAGCCTTGGATATATATATTAGGTTATAGTGGCGGTGTATAGCTGGCGTGTGCAGGTAATCTTCAAACCTTGTACCGTCCCCTTGTTGGGCTCCATGGTGGGCGGCTACCATCGCTGCCGAAATCAAGAAACCTGTATGGCATTCTCATCATTCCCTAAACTACCTGATCGTCCTCTTTCAAAAAGAGGGCGCACCGAAGAAACAGCTCAATTTTTCTTTCAACGCAAAGAAACCTTTCCACGATTCCATGTCATTCATAGTGAAAACCCTCAAAAGACCGTAAGAATGATTTCACCTTTCACTGTTGCAAAAAATCTCACCGAAACAATTGGTCCCGGCTACAAAGTTACAAAGATGGCGAGCGGTGACCTCCTTCTTGAGGTCTGCGACAAACAACAACATGACAAACTCGCAAATCTGGTCTCACTCGGTGGTGTGAACCTCACAGTGACCCCACATCGATCCATGAACACAAGCAGAGGAGTGATTTCCGACGATGATCTGCTGTACCTGACCGAGGAAGAGCTCCTAGAGGGCTGGAAGGAGCAGAATGTTACCATAGTGAAGAGAGTAATAATCAAACGGGAAAACAAAGAAATTCCAACTAAACATCTGATCGTCACCTTTGCGTCCAGTGTGCTGCCAGAAACGTTAGAAACAGGATACACGAAAGTCCGAGTCCGACCATATATCCCGAACCCTAGAAGGTGTTTCAAGTGTCAGAGGTATGGCCACGGTTCACAAAGCTGCCGAGGCAGACAAACCTGTGCGAAGTGTGGTGACCATGGTCACCCCTCAGATGACTGTGATGGCACACTCCACTGTTCGAACTGTGACGGTGGACATGCAGCTTACTCTAGAGCGTGCCCTACGTGGCAGAAAGAGAAGGATATAATAACACTCAAAGTAAAAGAAAACATTTCATTCCAAGAAGCACGAAAGCGTATCTCTTTTCTTCATTCCACAGGGTATTCTGGTGCGGCGCGTAGGGGGGCAACGTCGCAGCAGACTCCGGCATCGGCCCGGTCCACAAAGAGTGTGGCCGCGGCGGTGCCACCACCCCCCCAGGCGACAGCAGCCAGCGCTGCTGCGCCGTCTCTTAAGGAAGGCTCATCGACTTCTGGGTTGGTGGCCTCCAAGGCCCTGCTTTTCGAGGCAAGGCCCACCCCGAAAACACCCCGCTCGCTTGAGCGGAAGTCCAGCGGCTCCTTGGAGTCGATGGACACAACCCCAAGCCAGGCAGCGCATCCAGCGCCTCCGGAGCGACGCGATTCTCGCGACCGCTCCAAGAAAGACAAACCCCGGATTACGGCGCCTGGAAAGGCTCCGTAAGCCAACTAGACTCATCTCTTGACACACAGCCCAAAAACACAAACAATATGGATACACAAATATTACACTGGAACGTGAGAGGCTTAATGCACAACCTCGATGACATTAAAGAACTTTTACACAAATACAATCCAAAGGTGCTGTGTGTTCAGGAGACACATCTTAAACCCACACAAACAAACTTTCTACAGCAATACGCCCTTTTCCGGAAAGACCGGGACGATGCTGCTACAGCGTCAGGCGGTGTAGCTATAATTGCCGACAGAGGCGTTGCATGTCGGAAACTGAAACTCCAAACTCCTCTTGAAGCAGTTGCTATCGAAGCAGTGCTGTTCAATAAACTAGTCACCATCGCGTCTGTATACATCCCCCCAGGTTATCAACTCTCTAGAACAACATTTCAAAGCTTTATTGATGAACTCCATCACCCTTACATAGTCGTTGGTGATCTAAACGCACATAGTACACTGTGGGGCGACTCTCGTTGTGATGCGAGAGGACGACTAATAGAAAACTTCCTACTCTCTTCAAGTGCCTGCTTGCTTAACAAAAAAGAACCAACATTCTACAGCCCTACACACAAAACATTTTCTTCCATAGACTTAAGCATAGCGTCCAGTACAATTGTGCCGTATTTGAAATGGGATGTGATCAATAACCCTTATGGAAGTGATCACTTCCCCATACTACTAAACCTTACAAAACAATCTGAGTGCTCTACACACGTTCCTCGATGGAAAGTCGACTCAGCTGACTGGGCGTGGTTTCGCGAAGAAACACATTTGCCCTGGGACGATGTCTGTTCACTTGATATTGACGCTGCAGTAGCATACATTACAGCGTTTATTATTGATGTTGCATCAGTATGTATTCCCCAAACAAATGGGTCGCCTTCGAAACGACGTATTCCATGGTGGAATGAGGAGTGTAGGGAAGCCCGGAAAAAGCAAAACAAGGCCTGGAATCTCCTTCGTAACTCCCCGACCACAGAAAACCTAATTAACTTCAAGGCGATTAAATCACAATGTAGAAGAACACGCCGCCGCGCTAAACGAGAAAGTTGGGAAAAGTACATATCCAGCATCAATTCTTATACAGACGAACGCAAAGCCTGGAACAGGGTAAACAAAATAAAAGGCCGCGAAACTCATCCTCTACCTGTAGTAAACACACAAGGAGACACTCTTGAGGACCAGGCTGATTGTCTAGGAGCACATTTCGAGCATATTTCCAGTACCTCCCATTATACAGATACATTTCTAAGATATCAGCGACAAGCAGAGCGACAGCCTCTGGGTTGGAAAGACACAGCCAATGCAGCATACAATCGTCCATTTAGCATGGCGGAGTTTCAGGCTTCACTGAATTGTAGTAACGCGTCTGCTCCAGGAAGTGACAGAATACTATATGAAATGATAAAACACTTACACCCTGAAACCCACAAAACACTATTGTCACTCTTTAACACCATGTTCTCTGCCGGCTACATTCCGAATGCATGGAAAGAAGCCATTGTAATTCCTATTCTCAAGGATGGCAAGGACCCTTCTTCGGCCAGTAGCTATAGGCCTATAGCTCTGACAAGTTGTATATGCAAGCTCTTTGAGAAAATGATCAATCGCCGCCTCATCCATTTTTTTTTGAAAGTAACAAAATACTCGATCCCTTACAGTGCGGTTTCAGGGAAGGTAGATCCACAACAGATCACCTTGTCCGCATCGAGACAAATATTCGTGATGCCTTTGTGCACAAACAGTTTTTCTTGTCAGTATTTTTAGATATGGAAAAGGCATACGACACAACTTGGCGATTTGGAATCCTCCGTGATCTTTCTGGAATGGGAGTTCGAGGCAACTTATTGATTGTGATTCAGAGTTACCTCTCCAATCGCACGTTCCGTGTGAGAGTTGGTAACGTCTTGTCTCGTCCATTTACGCAAGAGGCTGGGGTACCTCAAGGTGGTGTGCTGAGCTGTACTTTATTTATCGTCAAAATGAACTCGCTGTATACTGTCATGCCACGTAGTATGTTTTATTCTGTGTATGTGGATGACATCCAAATAGGTTACAAATCATGCAATCTAAATATCTGCGAGCGACAAGTACAGCTTGGCTTAAATAAATTGTCTAAGTGGGCGGACGAGAACGGTTTTAAATTAAACCCTCAAAAAAGTACGTGTGTCCTCTTCTCTAACAAGAGGGGTGTACTGCGGGACCCGGTAATAGATATCAATGGAGAACGACTATCTGTAAGCCGTGAACATAAATTTCTAGGTATCATTTTAGACTGCAAGTTAAATTTTGTCCCACACCTGAAGTATCTTAAAGCAAAATGCCTCAAGACTATGAATCTGCTGAAGCTTTTGTCACGCACATCCTGGGGAAGTGACAGGAGATGCCTCATAAAGTTATACAAAAGTCTTATATTATCGCGTCTTGACTATGGAGCAGTAGTCTATAATTCTGCGAGGCCTAGTGTTTTGAAAATGCTGGATCCTATTCACCACCTAGGCATCCGCCTTGCTACAGGTGCCTTCAGGACTAGTCCTGTACAAAGCCTGTACGTCGAGTCAGACGTATGGTCTCTATTCTTCCAAAGGACATATTTAAGTTTCTCCTATGCCTTGAAGGTAAAATCTGCAGTAGACCACCCATGCCACTCAATTATTCAGGACTTGTCCACGGCCAGGCTGTTCCGTAACCGCCCAGCCACTAGGCCTCCTATGTCCCTCCGATTGGAAGCCCTGTCGGAAGAAACAGGCCTCTCTCTTCTAGAGAATGTCCTGATGGCTTCTACTAGGCTTCCACCACCTTGGGAGTGGCAGACCATCCAGTACGATGTCTCTTTTGTAGAAATATCAAAATGGGCACCTGAACCACACATACACTCGCATTTTCTTGAACTTCGGGAGAAGTATTCTTGCAGTGAATTTTATACGGACGCCTCCAAATCTTCTACTGGTGTTGCT
This sequence comes from Dermacentor silvarum, assembly GCF_013339745.2. Classification (NCBI taxonomy): domain Eukaryota; kingdom Metazoa; phylum Arthropoda; class Arachnida; order Ixodida; family Ixodidae; genus Dermacentor; species Dermacentor silvarum. The sequence goes on from NC_051157.2 coordinate 171,457,641, forward strand.
TACGCAGCTTTGGGACCATCTTTTACAGTGTTCGGGGCACTAAATCCGCATACAAGCATTTTTACAGCGGAAGCATTCGCAATCCTTTCAGCAGTCAAACACATAAAACAAATGAATATTACAAAAGCAATTGTGTTCACAGACTCATTGAGTGTCGTTAGAGCTCTAATGAGTCTACGAAAACACAAGAACTCAGTTTATAACGAACTGTACAGCTTGCTATGCTCAGCTTACAAGGACAACCAAGTAATCATAATATGCTGGGTACCTGGCCATAGAGGTATCAAAGGCAATGTAGCTGCAGACGAAAGTGCCACTTCAGTAGTTTTTGAACATACAAACACAAACATAGCCATCCCTTTCACTGACCTAAAGCCCTTCCTGCGCCATGAATTACGGAAATATTGGCAAAGGCAGTGGGACAATCAAGTGTCAAATAAGCTACATGTAACCAAGCCAAGAATTGGGAAATGGATATCTCAGAAAACAACAAGACACAAGGAAGTGCTTCTTTGTAGGTTAAGGATAGGACATACCTATGGAACACACTCGTATCTCCTTACAGGAAGTGATCCTCCGACATGTGATAGGTGTGGCGACATACTTACAGTTCTCCATGTTCTTATCCAGTGCCCAGAAATAGAAGCTCAGCGTAAAAAGTACTTTTATCCCGCGTATCGTGAGCACATCCCTCTTCACCCAGCATTCTTTCTTAGCCATGAGCCGCTTTTTGATTTTAATGCCGTCTTAATGTTTTTAGCAGATGTAAACACGTTACAAGTCATCTGGCCAGGGTATCTGTAGCGCAGCCTCGCCTTGCAGGCTGCAGCTGCAGTGGAAAAACATTTTACAGCACGTGCCTCTCAGTCCTTGATTTCAAGGACCTCTTGAGGCAATAGTGCTATTGTATATACTTTATTATGTCACCGCTGTGTAATGAAACCTTTACGCTCATAGCTCACATCATTAGTCTTTGTCATTATTTTAACACTCATATATTTTACGCGATTTATAGCGATTTGTTTTAGGCCTCTTTACAGCCACCTTTTATGTACCATTTGCATCCTACTGTCCACTCCATCTATAATACATTCAGAACCCATCACCATGTGTCATGGCGCTCTTTGGCCATAGCTGGCCCTTGCGCCATTAAACACTACATATCATCATTTAGGAAGTGTGGCAACCAAATTCCGTTGAATATTCAACTCCATCAATCCCCGGTCAAGGAAGTGGACACTATCCGTGTCTTGGGAGCATACAATAACAATCAGGGCAACAACAACGCAGCAATTCAAAAACTCCGCACTACCTGCACCAATATCTCCCGAATGATATCCAGAATTGCCAATCGACACCGTGGCATTAAAGAAGCGGACATACTGCGTCTCGTACAGGCCTTTGTGATCAGTCGTGTCGCTTAGAGCTTCCCGTACCTGCGCATTCTCAAAAAGGACGAACTCAAACTGGACCGTCTACTTCGCCTTACATATCGGAAAGCCCTCACTCTACCACCATGGTCCATGAATGACAGCTCCTTGAAATGGGCAGCTATAATACGGCGTCAGAGCTCGTCATGAACCAAGTCATTCGGCTCGCACGCACTAAAGCTGGTCGCACCACGCTAGAAGCACTGGGCATCAATCTACCCACTCAGGTCGCCAGCAAGCGATCACTACCACCAGAATGGCAGCAAGACATCATCACTCGCCCGTTGCCACGTAATATGCACCCCGTCCACCACGAAAACAGGAGCGCTGCCAGAGGCAAAGCCTACGACAAGTATTCGGATCAAGCAGATGCCTTCTTTGTAGATGCCGCCGGACCGCTGCACAACCGTTCCACGGCAACCTTTGTACACAGAGGACAGGTGATAGACGGCATCTCGGCCACCGGAATAGACATCACAGCCTTGAAAGAAGCCGGTATAGCCTTAGCCATGCGTAATCCAAGAGCCACCTTCGTCCTCATAGATTCCCAGGCGGCGTATCGCAACTTCGCAAGAGGGCAAGTCGGCCACCTCGCACACTCAATACTGCAACAGGCTGTGGCCAATCGTCAAGAGGGTCAGTGGAAACAGCTGCTGTGGGTATCAGGGCACTCGGGAGTTCGAGGCAATGAGATTGCTCATGCCTCCGTCCGAGAACTTTTACACCGCGACTCCGCCGAATCCTCCACAGCACAACTTCTCGCTGACCAGGACGAACCTCAGCCCCTTCTTTCCTATTCTGAGATCCTACAGCACCTCCGGTTGAGTAGACGCATTTTACCCCCGCCTGATCCCAAATTAGATAAGGCAACGCAGGAAGCATGGAGACGCTTACAAACGTTGTCCTTTCCAAATCCTTATGTATTATCAAAGATAGATTCTATGGCATACAATCCGCAAAGCTAATTCTGTTCACAGACGGCCACGTTATACCACATAGTCTGGGCGTGCCAACGGAATTCTAAAATATCGGCCAAGCATAAACCGACGATAGTCGAGTGGGAGGCTACCCTGTCCAGCTCGGACCCAGAACAGCAACAGGCCCTGGTCAACCGGGCCCGGACGGCGGCAAAAGCCAATGGTCTTCCGGACTAGGAGGTCCGACCACAAAACGACTATTAATTTTCACTAATAAATGTTTTATTCTCTCTCTGTCTTTCCAATCCCCCAGAGTGGGTATGTGCCACTACCACCAAGGCTCTACATCTACATCTGCTGTCTCTGTGTTTCGTCCTTTACAATGGCGCAGTCCACGAAATCCCAGTCTAAAGGCGCTCCAGCCTGAAGCACCGTGCTGCGGAGGCCTTGCGTCCTCCAGCATCTCGCCGTCCAGGGTTCTTCTGGTGAGGGAACGCCGTCAACGCTTTACCTTGTCATGAATGTCGCACCTAGGAATACCTGGATCTCCGAGCCTCCAAAGCATGCCGTTCACGCTGCCTTGGACATGGATCCTTGACGTCGTGGGTGCGTCCTGTGGCCAGGGAACGCTGTCCACGCTTCCCGTGCTCCGGATAACTACCCCATGACATCATCGCAATCTGAGCCAGCAAGGGATGCCGTCCATGATTCCTCGGTAATGGAGCTGGCCACTTTACCTCCATCGCAAGCACCCACCGCACCATCCAGGGACGGCGTCCAAGCCTCCTCGGTGGCTCTGGGGTAGGGCTCTAGCGGTGATCTCGTCCAAGCCATCGCCAAGCTGAGACACCAGCTCAAGCCTATGACGAATACCTTCGCATCCGTCAGCGGTTGCGCTGTTGCACCGCACACTGGGACAGCGCTTCGGCCTCTCCGTATTGGAGCCGTCCTGTCTAGGAACGCCGTCCACGCTTCCCTTGGCGAGAATATTGCCACACGCGTGTGGTATTTGGTTGTTTGAACGATGCGCGCGGGCGCCATCACTCGAGAAAAGAAGAGCAAGAAGGAGCTGGGCTCGCGCTGTGATTCTAACCGGTCAGCGCTGCAACCGCTGTTGTAAATACAACCTGTAAATAGTTGGTAGTCTAACTGACTGGTCCTTCGCGTAACATTCTGGTGGAGGAACGTTCCCCGTCCTCGCCACGGAGCTCCGGAGCGGCCGCACTGTCGTCTTCTCAGCCATGGCTTCCGATGGAAACACCTCGTCGCCACCTACACCTGCAGCGCCAACCACCACGTACGTTACGGTTCCTAGCCACCGCGATCCTGGGACATTCTCCGTCCAAAATGGCGTTGACGTCGATGACTGGCTCAGCATGTATGAGCGTGTTAGCCGAAGCCACCACTGGGACCCTGCCATCATGCTTGCCAATGTGATATTTTATCTGGACGGCACACCGCGTGTCTGGTTTCGCACCCATGAGGTTGAGATATCCAGCTGGGATACATTCAAAGACAGGCTTCGCGACCTATTTGGCAACCCGTCAGGTCGCGAACACGCTTCGCGACAAGAGCTTGCTTCCTGTGTCCAGTCGTCGACAGAATCGTATGTCTCCTACATACAGGAAGTGCTCGCGCTTTGCTGGAAGTTGACGAGCACATGACCGAGGTTGACAAGGTGCGCCATATCCTAAAATACATTGAGGACGACGCCTTCAATTTGCTTGTCTATAACGAAGTTTCTACTGTCGAAGCCATCGTCAAAGAATGCCGCCGCTTCGAGGTAGCCAAAAGCCGCCGCGTCGTCCCACAGTTTTCCCGGCTCCCAAACACCCCTTCCAAGTCCTCTTGCTCCGCTGTTCCTCCCACACGATCATTTGAAGAGAACGTCACGCGTATCGTTCGCCGTGAGATTGAAGCGGCGAGTCCGGCCCCCCTTCATCCTAGACCCCTCGACGGTACCTTTGACGCAATGGCCCCTACTATTTTCCTTATACAAGCAGTTGTGCGGCAAGGAATTGCCAACCTTGGCATCCCTACCATCTGCTCTGTCTCCCGACCTGATTCGGCACCCATTCCTATGTCCTCAACCTTTAATGACCAGTATTTCGCTCCCAGACCACGCAATCCTGCTGGATGGCGAACACCTGACGACAAACCGATCTGCTTCCGCTGCCACCGAGTTGGTCACGTATCCCGCCACTGCCGCACCACCTGGATGCCGCCGTACTGGAGCTCATTCCCTGCTCCTCGCTCATACGCCGACGCTCGCCGTTACTCACCTCTCCGTCCGTACCCTACTTCTGATGACCCTGACAGCCGCTCCTCCGGGCGATCGCCGTCGCCTCAACGCCGTCGCTCCCCGTCACCCCAACCTTGCCGCTTTTCCTCGCAAACCGCAGGACGGAAAACTAGGCCATGCAGCTCTTGGAGGTAGTGCTGCATCCCGTTCGTCCTGTCCAAATCCTCCGGTGACGCTCCTCAGGAACACGAACCTAATTAAAGTAGATGTTGATGGTGTCCCGTTGACAGCATTGATTGATATTGCAGCCCAAGTGTCCATAATGAGCGCTACTCTATGTCGTCGCCTCAAAAAAGTTCTTACGCCTGCCGTCATTCGAGCCGTACGCGTCGCCAATGGCGCCACTGTTGCCGTCTGTGGTATGTGCACTGCTCGCGTCCGAATCGCTGGCCACCAAGTTCCTGTCCTGTTCTCCGTGCTGACCAGTGGCCCTCATGATCTAATCTTCGGGCTCGACTTTCTGACGACGCATTCTGCCCTCATCGACTGTTCCACCGGTACGCTGTGCCTCGAGCTTCCTCTTCTTTCCGACGTTCGCCCCGCACAACCGAACAGCCTATGCACTACAGCGTTTGTTCGGTTACCTCCAAAAGCCCTAACGTTCGTCGAATTGGCCTCAACGGCAACCGTGCCTGATGGCGACAATGTCGTCGCCCCTATTCGGGATGTCCTCCAGGCGCACGACATCTCTGTACCACACTCCGTCGTTACACTTGCCGCTAATCGGATGTGTCTCCCCGTTGTGAATTTGGCTTGACGAAGCAAGTGTTACCTGAAGGCATAGCGGTGGCCACGCTCCGGTCAATGACAGACGACCACGTCACTGCTTTTGCAGCCGACGCATCTCCAGATCCTCCTGATTACCCGCAGGATGCCTTGAACCTCGACGGCCCATTACGTCCCATGGTGGCTCCGGACCCCGCCCCTGGCCAAGCAGCCGCGCTATATCGCCTTTTGCTTTCTCACCGGTACATATTTGACACTGACAATCGCCCACTTGGTCAGACGTCTCTTGTTAAGCATCGAATAAACACTGGTGATGCTGTTTCCATTCATCGCCGACCGTATCGCGTGTCCACGGCAGAGCGCCAACTTATTCAGCAGGAAGTCAACAAGATGCTCGCCAAAGGCATTGTTGAGCCCTCGTCAAGCCCTTGGGCGTCGCCAGTCGTGCTCGTCAAAAAGAAAGATGGCACGTGGCGTTTCTGCGTTGATTACCGCCACCTAAACTGAATCACTAAAAAGGACGTTTACCCGCTACCACGAATTGACGACGCTCTTGATTGTCTTCCCGGTGCCAAATACTTTTCGTCCATTGACCTTCGATCTGGTTATTGGCAGATTTCCGTCGATGAGCGAGACCAAGAAAAGACCGCTTTCGTCACTCCAGATAGCCTCTACCAATTTAAGGCTATGCCGTTTGGTTTATGCAATGCCCCAGCCACGTTCGAACGGATGATAGACTCTGCTTCAAGGTTTCAAATGGTCAACTTTCCTTTGTTACCTCGACGACGTCCTTGTGTTTTCTCCTACGTTTGAGACGCACCTTGAGCGCGTCGCAGCTATCCTTGACGTCTTGGGCAAGTCTGGGCTCCAATTAAACTCATCGAAGTGCCACTTTGGGCGCCGACAGATTACTGTGCTCGGCCATCTCGTCGATGCTTCCGGAGTACAACCCGACCCGGAGAAGGTTCGAGCAGTAACAGGTTTTCCTGTACCTCAGTCTGTCAAAGACGTCCGGAGTTTTGTGGGGCTCTGCTCTTATTTCAGACGGTTTGGGAAAGATTTCGTAGCAATCGCTCGGCCACTCACTGAACTTCTGAAGAAAGACGTGCCTTTTACGTGGGGTTCCCCTCAGGCTGCCTTATCACTGCCATTTTCGCGCCTTATCACGATTCTGACCAATCCACCGATCTTTGCCCACTTTGACCCGTCCGCACCTAGAGGTCCGAACCGATGCCAGTGGTTATGGGATCGGCGCAGTCTTAGCGCAACGGCAACACGGACACGACCGCGTTATAGCCTACGCTAGCCGGCTCCTGACAACTGCAGAGCGGAACTATTCGATTACCGAGCGCGATTGTCTTGCTCTCGTCTGGGCTGTTTCAAAGTTCCGCCCATATTTATATGGCAAGCCCTTCTCAGTAATCACAGACCATCATGCGCTGTGTTGGCTTTCGTCGCTCAAGGATCCTACTGGCCGGCTCGGTCGTTGGGCTCTCCGACTACAAGAATATCCCTACACAGTGGCATACAAGTCGGGACGCCAACACCAGGACGCAGATTGTCTCTCTCGCTACCCAGTCCAAGACCCGACCTCTACGTCTGAACCTGACAGCGACGCCTGCGTTCTCTCTGTTTTTCCACTGGTCCATGTCGCCGACGAGAAGCGCCGTGACCCGTCCTTGCGTATCATCATTGACTGCCTGGAATCGTCACTTGCCGACAGCTCCCTTCGCTTATTCACACTTCAAGATGGCGTACTCTACCGCCACAACGTTCACCCCGACGGCCCCGCATTACTCCTTGTGATCCCTAAACACCTTCGCTCGGCTGTTCTCCACGAACTTCACGACCTCCCCACTGCCGGTCACCTCGGTGTGTCACGTACCTACGACCGGCTCCGCCGACGCTTCTTTTGGCCAGGGCGCGTATTTCCATTTGCTAGTAGATACAGCGTTTGACCGCTGGCGCCACGCTGCGCCGCTCGCGCGTACCATGTTTCGAGCCGCCGCGGTTGGAACGGAGGAGGCGTTGACGAAGAAAACGCTGGGCTGGTGGTAGTATTATAAACGCATCACTGTTTTGATGATCCAAATATAATCTCACTATCAGAGAGGGAGCAGTCTACCTGACTGAAGCAGTATTTTTTCATTTGGGGTGTTGCTACGCTGCGCTCCGCAACACCCCAACGACCGCCGCTTCGCGTCGGCGCCCGGCACCACGGCTGCCGCCGTGGCGCCGGGGTTCAAGCGACCGCGCTGGCAAACAGAGTGAGAAAAAAAGGAAAAGCGTGATATTAAAAAGAATGTAGCCAAAGCGGGTTTTCAACCCGCGTACGCAAGATCCCCAAGCGAGCGCCGTAACCACTCAGCCATACCGCCACGCTTCGAAGATTTGCATTCGTGCAAACCATATGATTGCGTTCGAGCGCCCTCGGTGAACGGAACCACCTAGAAACGCGGTATGCGCGAGCGGCGCAGCGTGGCGCCAGTGGTCAAACGCTGTACCTACTAGCAAATGGAGTGTTGCGGCCAGGGCTTGCTCGCTTCGTTCGAAGATACGTAGCTGCGTGTGAGAAATGCCAGCGACGCAAGACACCGTCGACGCTGCCTGCTGGGCACCTTCAACCAATTGACATTCCCGCGGAACCATTCTTTCGGGTTGGTTTAAATTTACTCAGTCCTTTTCCTCTTTCTACCTCTGGGAACAGATGGGTCGCTGTGGCCACAGATTACGCCACGCGCTACGCCATCACACGAGCGCTCCCTACAAGCTGCGCCATATATGTTGCCGATTTTCTTCTACACGACGTGATTTTATTACCTGGAGCTTCGCGACAACTTCTCACAGACCGTGGCCGGACATTCCTGTCAAAAGTTATCGCGGACATCCTGCAGTCCTGTGCCACGAGGCACAAGCTATGCACGTCATACAAACAAATGGCCTCACGGAGCGTCTTAATCGCACTCTCACAGACATGCTCGCGAAGTATGTGTCTTCCGACCACACTGACTGGAACCTCGCTCTACCGTTTGTCACCTTTGCGTATAATACCTCGCGCCACGACACAGCCGGTTATTCCCCATTTTTCCTCCTGTTCGGCCGAGAACCAGCACTGCCCCTCGACACAACCCTCCCTGTTCACGCAGCACCCACCAGTGAATATGCACTTGATGCCGTCGCCCGCGCTGCCCACGCAAGGGCAATTGCCCGTGACCGCCTTCTGCACTCCCAAGAGAGTCAAAGGCGTTTGTACGACCAGCGACACCGAGAAGTGCACTTCCCGCCTGGTTCTTTGGTGCTTCGATGGTCTCCGTCGCGTCAGGTCGGCCTGTCAGAAAAACTGCTGTCTCGTTACACAGGCCCCTACCGAGTGCTTCGTGCCGTGACTCCCGTCACCTACGAGATCGCCCCTGAGGCCCCAACTGCTTCCCAGTCCAGTGATATCGTGCACGTTACACGACTGAAGCAGTATAACCCTCCCAGTGATGACATTTAGACGCTCCGGGACGCCGCTTCCGCTTCTGGCGCCGGGGGATTATGCTACACGCGTGTGGTATTTGGTTGTTTGAACGATGCGCGCGGCGCCATCACTCGAGAAAAGAAGAGGAAGAAGGAGCTGGGCTCGCGCTGTGAGTCTAACCGGTCAGAGCTGCAACCGCTGTTGTAAATACAACCTGTAAATAGTTGGTAGTCTTACTGACTGGTCTTTCGCGTTACAATATCATGCCCGGCACTTCTTGGACTCCTCAGCCACCAAGGTATGCCGTCCATGCTTCCTTGGTGGTAGAGCTGGCAGCCGCGACTACCAAAACGACCGCACTGTCCGTGGACATCGGCTCTGGTTCCTCGGGCAACTACACAAGCAGCCTGGCGGAGTTGAGCCGCGGCGACTTCCAGCACCCGGCTTACGTAAAAATACCGCCTTTTCGCGGCTTTCAAGATGATGTAATCCTTTGGGTTCACACCATCAATGCCTTGGGTGATCGGCATCCTTGGACAGACGACAAAATAAGACTTGTTGCAGCCTGACGACTTTTCGGTGCCACAATGGCATGGGACACATATGAAGGCGCCAAGAAGCAGTCCTGGACTGAATGGAGCGCAGCGCTAATAGCTACTTTCGGCCAGCATCATTGTGCCTGCGGTGAGTCCAACCAGCCCATTTCTGCGCATGGCGCTCCTGCGAGCTACCGCTTCGACGCTGCGGCAGGTCTACCGTGCAGCAGCACTTAGGCAGAGAGGTCGGCTCTTCGACACCGGCTCTTCGGCTGTCGCCGCCGCCTCTACCGAAGACGGTGGGAAGCGCATGGCGACCACCTCTCCTTCTTTGACATGGTCGTCTACGCCGGCCGAGATTCTGCGACTGCAGCGCCACGAAGCTCGGGAGCAGCACCAAATGGCCACTGCCGACAAGGTTTTGACATATGGGATCACGGCCTGCCATGCTGTAGACCCCGGTTGCCAGGTACTTTTTCCATTGCGGGTCTCGGACTCTGCTTCAGCATCAGGCACCACATCATCACTGCCAGAGCCAGAGATAACATGCCATCTACAGAAGTCGGTGACGCGGCCTCCAATCTCGCCTTCGGATGTGCACATGAAGGTGCCGTCTCAACGGGGGACGCCGTAGGCTCCATCCGAATTAGCGGGAAACGCCGGGAAAACCTGTGCTTCCGCTACTATCGCGCTTCCGTTAGATCCACTGTATGGGGGAAGAGGGTCAAGAACTATCGAGATAGGACGACGAGGTCCAGCAGCCTGGAGAGCGCAAGACAGCGATCGACGCTCTTGGGCCAAGGCTGTTGCTGCGTAGCCTTTGCTTGAAAATAAACCGCTTTACAGTTTGGTGCAAAGGTGCTGGGTAGTTTTCTTGCCTCCCAACCTGGAACTACGAAGTCGTATTCTGACTCCAGCGCCAGCGATGGCTGAAGAAACCACCACCCAAGGGCCCTCTCAGACTCAACCCACAATCTATCCCTGCGTGCTGCCTCAGCGTCACCCGCCGATATTCAGCGAGACTGACGACCAAGACGTCGAGGACTGGTTGGTAACTTATCAGAGGGTGAGCGTAGTCAACAAATGGGACGATGCGACTAGGCTGACCAATGTCATATTTTACTTGACCGGCTACGCCAGTCTCTGGTTCCGCAATCACCAAGCGGAGATTCATAACGGGGCCTCGTTCAAGACCACTTTTTCAGAAATCTTCGGCCGCCCCGCGGTACGCAAGCTCCGCGCAGAACAGCCACTTCGTGAACGCGCTCAACAACCCGGTGAGAACTTCACCAGTTATATTGAAGACGTCGTCGACTTGTGTAAGCGTATCAACCCGTCGATGCACGAGTCGGATAAGATCAAACAAATCGTGAAAGAAATAGCCGATGACGCATTTCAAATGTTATTGGCCAAAGACCCACAAACCGTCGCAGATGTTGTCAGCTTGTGCCAGAGTTTCGACGAATTGCGCAAGCAACGCGCCCAAACTCGACGCCCTCTGGAACAGAACGACTTGATCGCGGCCTTGACTCTGGGTGTTTAGAATGCACTGTTGATTCTGATCAAGGTTTGTTATGGATTGAGGTTTGTTATGAATCCGTTGCCAGTTCCCTCAACCTTACTCCGTGGAGAGTGTATAGGCACAATTCAGGCATTCGACGTATCCTCCATCTTCTGCCTTGACGACGCGGACAACTTTCAACTTAGTGCCCTGACAACTTCTGCTAGTACGCCTGATCGCCGACCGTTAAGCATGTTTGACTCCGCCATCGACGACGAACTTCCCGAGGCGCACCGCGGGAAACTTCTTGCACTTCTACACCAGTTTCGTGGCTCTTTTGATTGCCAGCAGAAGTCATTAGGCCGCACGCACACTGTTCTCCATCCTATCGACACCGGCTCACAACCCCCTCTCCGACAGCGTCCTTACCGCGTATCCCCTGCTGAGCGTCGTGTGATCTCCCAACAAGTCGACGACATGCTTCAGCGCGGCATCATTCAGCCTTCCTGCAGTCCCTGGTCGTCGCCTGTTGTTCTCGTCGAAGAAAAAGGACGGCTCGATACGCTTCTGTGTCGATTACCGCCGATTAAACAAAGTTACGCGCAAAGATGTGTATCCTCTGCCACGAATCGATGATACACTGGACTGCTTGCAAGGAGTCGAATTCTTTTCGTCAGTAGACTTAAGATCCGGCTATTGGTAGGTCCCTATGGCACCATCCGATCGCCCGAAAACTGCCTTCGTAACTCCCGATGGGCTGTACTAATTCAATGTATGCCCTTCGGTCTATGTAATGCCCCAGCCACATTCGAACGGATGATGGACAGTGTCTTGCGGGGGTAAAATGGAAGACATGCCTGTGCTATCTGGATGACGTCGTTGTTTTCTGCCCTGATTTCGATAACCACCTGCATCGTCTTTGCGAAGTGTTGAGCTGCTTAACGTGCGCAGGACTTCAGCTTAACATCAAGAAGTGCCGATTCGGAGCTCGCAAACTCACCATCCTGGGCCACCTAGTCTCGAAGGACGGCGTCCTTCCCGATCAGCAGAAACCTCGTGCTGTTGCTAAATTCCCGAAGCCTACCACCGTGAAAGCGCTTCGCAGCTTCCTTGGTCTCTGTTCATACTTTCGCCGCTTTGTGAGGAACTTCGCTTCTATTACAGCACCACTAACGGAGCTGCTCACCGGCGATAGCTCTCTGTGTGGTTGGTCGACAGCATGTGATGAGGCTTTCGCAAAATTACGTCATCTCTTGACTTCACCGCCAATTTTACGTCACTTCGACCCTACCACTCCAACCGAGGTACACACGGATGCTAGTGGGATCGGACTTGGCGCTGTACTTGCCCAACGAAAGCCGGGCTTCTCTGAGTACGTAGTTGCATATGCTAGTCGTGCCCTCACGAAGGCAGAGTGCAAGTACTCGGTTACCGAAAAGGAATGTTTGGCCATTGTTTGGGCGTTGCAGAAATTTCGCCCTTACTTGTACGGCCATTCGTTTGATGTCCTCACCGATCACCTTTCGCTTTGCTGGTTGGCTTTATTGAAGGATCCGTCGGGTCGACTTGGAAGCGAGGCGCTACGTTTACAAGAATTTGATATTCGCGTTCTTTACCGCTCCGGAGCCAAGTATGCCGACGCCGACGCACTTTCCCGCTCGCCGGTGTCTTCTGACGTTGCGCCTGTTTCCCTTTCCGCAACTTCCTTCGCCAGCATCAATATTGCTGACATGCCTTCCGAACAGCGCAAGGATCCCTGGATCGCCTCGCTGATCGACGTTCTAGCTGCGCCTTCAACGACACGTGTCCCATGGCTCTCTCGTGCCCTTCGTCGCCAGGTCGCTCATTATACGCTCCGGGACGCAATGTACCGCCGCAACTATCAGCCAGATGGTAGAAAATGGCTTCTTGTCATACCTCGCCATTTACGATCCGAGCTGTGCACGCACTTCCACGCCGACACACAAAACGCGCACGCTGGCGTTTTGAAAACCTATGATAGACTTCGCCAGTGATTCTACTGGCGGGGAATGTACACATACATCCGCAAGCACATTTGCTCCTGCATTGAGTGTCAACGCCGGAAGAGAACTTGTCACACGCCTGGCCCATTACAACCTTTGCCCTGCCCCGCTCGCCCGTTTGACAGAATCGGCATAGACCTGTACGGGCCCCTTCCTTCCACCCCTGCGGGCAATCGGTGGATTATTGTGGCCGTCGACCATCTCACTCGTTGTGCCGAAACCGCTTCTCTTCCAACAGCTTCAGCTCGTGATGTTGCCTTGTTCATCTTGCGCAGCTTCGTTCTTCGCCACGGCGCGCCACGCGAGCTGCTGAGCGACCGAGGGCGTGTGTTTCTTTCGCAAGTCGTCCAAGAGCTTCTGAGTGCGTGCAATACTATTCATCGCACCACTACCAGCTATCATCCACAGACTAATAGCTTGACGGAGCGCTTTAACCGAACACTTGGTGATATGCTCTCCATGTACATAGCCTCCGACCATTCTAATTGGGACTTGGTGCTTCCTTATGTGACATATGTCTACAATGTGTACCACCCGGATATGTCTACATGTACCACCCGGATGCGTCCGAATACCGTCCAGCCTCAGAACTCGCTCAATGTGCAGAAGAGTGCCGCCAACTGGCACGCTCAGTTACATCCGTAGCGCAAGGTGTTCAAAAAGAACGCTGTGACCCGGCTAAACCTGCCCCTACCTTCCCTGTTGGCTCGTTCGTGTGGCTGTCAATTCCATGCCAGACCCCCGGTCTCTCCCGCAAATTTTCAGCGAAATATCATGGTCCCTACCGGATCGTACAATGCCAGTCGCCGGTGAACTACGTCGTCGAGCCTGTGATACCTCCCACCGACAGACGCTGCCGCGGTCGTGAAACAGTCCACGTGAGGCGCTTAAAGCCCTACTACGACCCTCTTGTGCTTGCAGCACCTTGAGTCGTCAGGATGGCTCCTCTTCGCCACCGGGGCCAATGTAGTAGGGAATAGGGTCAAGAACTATCGAGAGAGGACGACGAGGTCCGGCAGCCCGGAGAGCGCGAGACAGCGACCGACGCTCTTGGGCCAAGGCTGTTGTTACGTAGCCTTTGCTTGTAAATAAACCCCCTTACAGCACCTAGAATCCCGGCGTCGAACTTGGACAGCTGAGCTGCACACAACGTGGCATTGAGCACCTTGAAAAGCCTTGTTTCGTCAGTGGCAACTCTGCAAAACCGCAAGTTGTGTCCCATACGAGCACAGATAATCACCTCTTCATTTAATAAGGCGCGTCGTAGACCACGGTGATGCATTGCGACCGAATGCGACCAATGCGACCATCCGCGTTCAGTGCTACAAACTGTGGTTTGGCGTCAACAATTTCCTGCCGTATTATTTCAAGAGCGACGCGCTAATCGTCTCCTCGACCAGCGACCAGAGCGCAGCCCTGAGTGCCAGCCGCCAGAGAAGCTGGTAGCGCATGCACTGGATGGCTCAACGACGGCGATTTCCCAATCTTGTCGACCATGGTTCTCACCACCCGCGCACCCTGACAGACGCCAGAACCAGCTGCGGCAGCGTTTAAAGTCACAGCGTGGTCGAGTGTAAAGACGAAGAGGTGCACTTGTGCTCAGGCGCTCGGACACCGGGCGCTAGGGGGCGAACAAGCGGAAGAAGAGGACGACAAATTAGAATAAAACAGGTCGCCCAGGAATGGCTGTCTCTGTGTGTCGTCCTTTACAATATATATATATATATATATATATATATATATATATATATATATATTCCTCTTCGTCGTCGTCCTCTTCCCCTCGTTCGCCCCATAGCGCCCGGTGTCCGAGTGCCTGAGCCCAAGTGCATCTCTACGTCTTTACAGTGGACCACGCTGTACACTTAAACAAGCAAAAGCAAGGATTATTTCGATGTTCAGGCCGGGGTACAGCCTTCATCATGCGTGCATTTGCAATCACCCAGAACTCAATTTATACATTTTATAGGAAAGGAGTAAAGGTGCCAGCGCTAACATTCGCAAATGCCATTATATGCTTAAAATCGGATATATTGGCGGGTTTGGAAGTTAACCAAAGATCAGTAGGCTGGTTGGCTTTGGGAGCCCACGGTAATACCACAAATGAGGCACTGCAGGGTGACATGGGTTGGGCCTCTTTTGAAGTCAGAGAAGCACAGAGCAAAATTAGTTTTGAAGAAAGGCTCAGGAACATAGATGAAAATAAATGGGCGGCTAAAGTGCACAAGTATCTCTACATGAAAAACGTGGACACAGAATGGAGGAAGAGGTCAAGGAAGTTGACAGCCAAGTACAGGATAATCTAAACTGTAAATAGACAACCAGGAGTCATCAGAAAGAAAGTGACAGATATAGAGACCATGAATTGGATGCAAAGAATGGAAACAAAAATGACAATGGAGATTTACAAGAATGAGAAGAAAGAAATTAGAATGTAAAATCTGTACGATAACACAAAGGGCAGTGCCCTGCTATTTGAGGCTCGAGCTGGTTGCCTAAGGATAAAAACATATCGGAACAAATATTCGGAACTAGATGAGGCATGTGTATGCTGCAGTAAAGAACCAGAAACCACTCAGCACATCCTGATGGAATGCGACGGGATCCACCCAGCGAGAACCGTCGGTAATGTGCAACTCCAAGAGCGCTTGGGTTTAAAGTGGAAGGAAACATAAACAGATCAGCCGTAGAGATCAGCAAGAGACGATTAGAGTACTGGTGGAAAAAAAAGCATGGAAAAGATGGATACGACCTGATCTCTTAAAATCATAGGCAGCGGTACAAGGTAAATTTTTGAAAAAAGAAAAATAATAATGAGAGGTTACAAAAATGCTAGATAAAGAACATTCATTGTATATTCTGATTGTAACCCCCCTTACTCAATGTCCTTTAATGGACCTGTAAGGTACGATAAATAAATAAATAAATAAATAAAATGTATAGTATACCTGATTAAATCAAGCAGGCTAGGTGACTATTTGTCGCCGCCCCGTTTTAAAGGGGATGCCAATAAATCATCATCATCATCATCATCACAACAACAACAAAAAATGCAGCCAGTTCCACGAAGTGAAATCTGTCAACACAGCGGAGCTATAATCCTCTGTTTCTGCGACTGTCGCGTATATTTCTGTTTTTAGCAGCGTAGCTGTTTAGTCTCAAGGTTCAGAAATTCCGCCGAGCTTTGACGTCACGGCGTTGCCTAGCAACCACTTGGTATAGCTCCGCCTGGTTCGCGCTGCGCATCGCTCTGACGTCACTATGAGTCGCCTAGCAACTACGTAGCATGTTCGCGCCTGGCCGTGCCACGCCTCATCGCCGCTTCCGTACATCTCCAAGCTTCCACAGCCGTCTAGGCGGAGAAAGAAAGCCATGACGTCACTTCGGTAGGCGTACGGCCGATCTCGCAAGTAGCTGAGTGCTGGTAGTAGGCGCTGCTTTGCAGAACAGGCACAGGTTCGAGATACGTTTACCGAACTGGTAACTATTTCGTGTCAGAAACGAATCGTAGCAATGCTGTTGCAGCCGGCATGAAAAGAAAAAAAAAAAGAGGCGACGAGAAACCGGCCCGCCGGCGCCGCCTCTCTTCAGGGAGCGTCAAAGAACGTCACATCCCAGGCGCGCTGTCATTGGCTGCGGCCAAACGACGGTGCGGTTGTAGGACGCGTCGGACGGTGAAAATCCGTCCAGTTTGTCGCACGCCGGGCGTCCGATCCGGCGCTTCGACACAGCAAAACGCCTCGGTTCCGGCTGCCGTATCAGACGCCGGATTAGACACCGAATCGGACCGTGTGTCTCCCGCTTAAAGCTCCGTGACGCCGCAACGGCGGCACATTGCCTAGTTCTCTGCGCCGAGCACAACGTTTGCGCCACCTAAAAACATGGGTCGGGCGAAGAAGTACGTAACCAACGAGGAAGAAGAAGCCCGTCACCCCGCTGCTCGTGAACGAATGTAGCGGCTGCGACCAAACCCGGAATACCGTGTTCGTGAATCTTCGTCAAAGCGACAGCAAATAGCGGAGGATTCCTAGTACCTTGCCCTTTGCAGGGAACGCTCTTGTATGGGCGATCGAAATCGCCGAGGAAGCGAACCTGGCTACCGTGTCATGCGTAACTTCTAGCGTCAAACCTTCAAGTCCATCGGTGGCGCGAACGGCCGATTTCAGCGACAGTTCTTGCACTTCGAGTTTGGTCATGGCTGCCGTGTCTACGATCGGCTGTGATTTGACGTAAGGCTGCCTACTCTGTTACTCTGAACTCGGCTCGAGACACTGAGAAGCGCAATGTCGCCGTGCAAGTCTTGCCCGAAGCGTTTCCCGCCGAAAACAACCCCGGAGAGATGAATGTTTGCAAAATTCTTGGCATAGCATACCATTACAAAGCAAAACTTTGTTAAAATCTTGGCATAACATAGCAATACACAGCAAAAACTCGGCAAAATCTTAGCAGAACATAGCAATAAATGACAAAACTCGATGAAATATTGGCATAACATAGTAATACTTAGCAAAAGCTTAGCAAAACTTCGTAAACCTTCCTCGACTCCCAGCTACGCTGTTTCTTCAGCCTTGCACCACTAGTGCAAGCTGCCCTAAATTTTTTTTCTCGTTTTTTTTCGATTAGCCAAGTTTCCTTAACTATATCTACGTTGAAGTCCGCAACGAGGATGAATGGAGTGCTTGCATAGCACTCCGAGTCAAACCAGGTTAATGCGTCAACTATAACTTTCTTGCGGTCTTTACCGCTAGACAGGGAGCCAAGCGAACGTCGAGCGGCGTCGATCATGCGAAGAGCGCGCGGCGCGAACACCTGCTATTATATAGAATATCTTCTAGTGGTGCGACTGCCTTCGCTAGAGAGGGCCTCGAGGGGAAGAAGGATGCAGCAGCGCTGTAGCCGGCCGCACTTTAAAGCGCGTCAGCTTTCGATCGGGCCGTCGCGCTGTTAGGACAATCACTTCGTCCGGCGTTTTCGGCGGGTGAAGTTTACAGCCACGAAGTAATGCACGACTAGCACGGGACAAATGTTTTGGCTTCTGGTCTTTATTCTTTGCAGCTTCGTTATGCATATGGGAAAATTCAAATACTCTCGCTTGCGCGTGTTGTAGTTGTGGAATCGTCTGGTATATAGAGACATAGCCGCAATACTTCACATTTTGCAGTGGTATTCGTTGCAGTTTGCCTGGCGTATTATCGACACTGTTTTTTATACGAACGTGCAAATCGCAAAATGAGTATTTGCGAACGCTTACCGCGAATTTCGAGAGTGGCTGAGCTGGATAGCCGACTGCAATATGCAGGGTGTCCGAACTATCATGCACCAAGATTTAAAAATATGCAGATGCCACGTAACGGAACAGAACGAATGTAATGTTGTTTGCCGTCGCCTGGATATACCCATATTATTTTTTTGCATTCCGCCTAAGGCCCTATTTAGTCTTAATTAACTTTTCAAATATGAGATGAAAAGTGTCAGTGAGAAAATTGAAGAGCATCATGAAAAACTCCCGAGACAGGTTACTGTTGCTCAATACGAGCTACATAAAAGTGTTTTTTCGAGCGCGATAGCAGCCCGCGAACACACGCAAAATTGCCGCGCGACTAGCTGCTCGAGGCACTTTGCGTGTATTTGCTGATAGAGTTATGAACAATTAATAAACAACAAAGTTGTGATATAGCACACCAATGCACTTTTATTTACACAATATTCTCGCGTTTAAGTCGACCATTGTAAAACGGTTTGGTATAATTACCCTCATAAGCGACTAAGCTTCAAGTGTTGGTGTGACTTTCTCCGCGCTGCATCACGAGACTTGTTTAATAATAATAGTAATATGTGGGGTTTTACGTGCCAAAACCGCCATCTGATTATGAGGCACGCCGTAGTGGGGGACTCCGGAATAATTTGGACCACCTGGGGTTCTTTAACGTGCATCTAAATCCAAGTACACGGGTGTTTTCTGTATTTCGCCCCCATCGAAATGCCGCCGCCGTGGCCGGGATTCGATCCCGCGACCGCGTGCTCAGCAGCTCAACACCGTAACCACTGAGGAACCACGGCGGGTGAGACTTGTTTACCCTTTAATATAAAAGTGGAGCAAGCGTAGGGGTCCCCCCCCCCCCCCCCCCGGCATTGTAACTTCAGTTTCAATGATCATGTGGACATAATTCCTCAAGATAAAATGCGGCTTGAAGTGCAGTTCACAAACAGCTCAAACAGGGTCCAGCTGCTTATCAAGCCTGTAGATATTTCGCTGCCAAACAAGCCTTTGGTTCAACAAGGCTGATTATTGGGCTCGTTGGTACGGTTTCCTCATATTGGCAAAGCCTTTAGCGCAATTCAAAAAAGAAAGGGACGTGACAGAGACACAGGACAGCGCTATCCCGTGTCTCTGTCACGTCCCTGTCTTTTTTGAATTGCGCTAAGGACTTTGCCAATATGAGGAAGCCTTTGGTGTTCAGCTATCGGAGCCTTAAAAAGCGATAACTTGCGCTCCTGGGCTGTTCTTACATAGCCAGTTGCGCAGCGTGAAGCATAACAGTGATTTAACCACCGCTTGGGCGGCATCATAAACCCTGAGGCAGAAAAAGGCGCGATAGAAGCGACATTCCGCGACGACGACATCGAAAAAGAACGTGCAGACGCATAAGCGGCGCACACTCGCTTCAAGTGCGGGCGACGACAGCGCCGCCGCTACTTTCACCCAAAGCAGGTACGCGACGCGCAATAGCATGCGCCTCCGCTCGACCCACTGTAAAGCATTCTAGTACACAGTACACCGGCGCTTCTCCTGCTCCTCCCCGGCGGTGGTGGTGGTGAAAAACTTTTATTTCTCTAATAGAGAGAGGTTGGGGGCCACAGAGTGCCCCGCTACATGGTCGGCGTCCCTAGTTCGGGACACCGCATGACGAGGCCCCGTCTTGCGGCCGTTTCACCAGAGCCTGTTGTGACTCCAGCGAGGAGCAGTTGAGGAGGGCAGTCTCCCATGCGGGTGCTCCGATTGCTCGGCTCCTGTATTCCCGATGTGCAGGTGAAGTGACCTCTCCGCCTCTGCTCTTGCGTGACGGCGCTGTCATCGACGGTGCACGCTTGACTAAGAACAGCTCCACTGTTAACAAATTGATGAAATGTATACAAAAAGGCTAGATAAAAACATGTATACTATACCTAAATAATTTAATCACGCTAGGTGACTATTTGTCACCGCCCCGTTTCAAAGGGGATGCCATTACATCGTCAACATCATTACAAAACATATTTTACCTATTGGCGCCGCACGTCACGTCCGTTACAGGAAATTTACCTGCCGATAAGCCCTGAAAGGGTCATGGAAATCCAAGATGATGTGTTCAATGCTTCATGCAGTTAACAGGCCACGGAACAAGGAATCCCTAGATTTATAGCCATGGCTTCACAGGGGGAGTGCCAGAATGCAATTGAAAATGAAGTTTTTCGACGAAAATCTAACCGCTATTTTTTTTCACGCGTTTCAGTACATTGCATCCAGCTCCTAAAATATACATCGTGCAATAGAGGAATCTGCAAGAAAACATCAACAAGATCACGATGGAGCTTCTTTCGCCTTATAGAAGAAAAATATTCATTAGAAAAATGTGCTTTCAGCAGAGAAAATCACATAACTTCCTTAAAAAACCAATTGGTGTTGGTGTCCGTTCTTTTCTTGATCAGACAACCCCCGCCTTTAAGAATAACTTAATCTCACTTGAATAATAGTACACAGAAATATATCACTTTGATCCTGCAAGAAACAGAACCTACTAACAATCTGTTTCAAAAACAAATCTGTTCGCCCAAGCCCCCATTCTTCGCCAATTTAAACAAGTTACACCGACTTGTTCTTTACCAACTGGATCCACATATTTATACCGCAAACACTTTATGACATTTCTACACCGAAATAGTTGCCATGCATAACATTTGTAGACATAATACACTTTTGTAGCTCAAAATTATCTGTGGCTCTGCTATCACAAACACCATAAACCAGCGGAGCCGGGGAAAGCCTAGTAAAGTAGTTGCAAACCAGACACTTATGCCACGTTCACGAGCCTCCGGATCTGCATTTCTTCGCCTACGCGTACTCTCGGCTTCCCTCCATCTAAACTCGGGATGTTCTCTTCTGCGACGCCAGGTTTCAGCTTCCCTAGCTCTCGCTTCAGTCTTTCAGAAGTGACGAGTGCCCAGTCCTCTGGTCGAAACCTGCCGAGCCGCCGCCAGAGGCATCGGGTGCAGTCACGGACACCGGGCATGTTCGGCGCAAACGCGGGGAAACGTGGTCGGCGTCGGGAGCAGCTCTACGCGTCCCACTACCACCTGCGTCATTCCTCCTCTCCACCTCTGATCCGCTATGCTGCGCGATGCTATTTTTATATTCTGCTTTCACTCTCTTTCAGCTCTCTCTCTTCCAGCTCGGCGAAGATGCGGACGACGGAATGATCATTATTGCGAGGTTCTAACAGCTCCTCCGTAAAACAAATTACAAACACTAGATATTCAACACATCAAAAAATTATGCCCGCCCCACTTTTCTGTCTGGTCTAACCCTGTTTATTTCTTCGATCCGATATTATGCACTGTCACAATATTGTTGCAATGGTACCCCAAGATATTTTGTAGAGGTAACGCTCCAGCTCATGTTACAAGAATACTCGGATGTCTGTGGCAAGCTGCCGTGCCATAAGCCTAGACACTTAGCCCAGCTGACAGCACTTCCAGTTGCTGCGTAATAAGAAACAACCTTTTTCATAACTTTATCAACACTCCCTGTATCACTGCAAATAATTTCCACGTCATCCGCATAAGCCAGAATTCTAGTCTCAATTCCTGCATAAATAAACCGCCGAATAGATTGGCTTTTAATTATTTTCCAACAAGGCGGCTCTAAATACAAGGCCAAGAAAAGAGGTGACAAACAGCACCCTTGTTCTACTGATGATTCCCCTTTTATACTGGCGCTTAATTTTCTGTTAATTACTAACTTTTCAGTGCAATTTTTTGTGCACTATTCTTACTCCATCTGTTATCACTGCACCAGCGTTAACATGTTCTAAAAGCAAGAACATTCATTACATCCTGGACTGTCAAAAGCACTTACAAGATCAATTTGTATCATGACGAGGCTGCCCTCCTTTTTGTCAATACAGCAATATGGCCCTTTAAGTATGTATATTCGAAAAAATTGACCTGCATTTGATACCGCAGATCTGATGGGGGCCCACAAGTTCTTTTATAAGAGTTTGCAATCGTCGTAGCAGTATTTTATTGAAAACCCGCATTTGTCAAGCTTATTATTGTTCTATAGGATTCAACCGCCAATATCCTCACTCGGTCTTTCGCTTTAGGAATTAAAACACCTTGGAATGTGCGAAAAGAAGGGGGCGCTTCCTTGTTCTCGTACATCTCCCTTCTGGCGCGGTCTAATGCTCCAGCTATTCCACTTTTAAAGCTCATGTAGAAAGCCCCTCCAAAACAATCAGGCCCCGGCGATTTGCCCGGACTGAGTTCTTCAATCGCAGTCTCAACTTCCGAAAGGCTTATTGGTCTGTTGAGCGCCTCACGCACCTCGTCTGATAATGTTGGCATTATTGACAAGAAGTCAATTTGAAAGCGCTCAATAACGCATGTTTTTTTTTTCCATCAAGACTGAAATTAGTGTTCTATCATTCTAACATTATTAGTGATTTGGCTGTGATAGCTTATTTCTTTTATTTCTTTTGAAACCGCGGGCTTTTTTCTCGTCACTTATTGCTCGCTTGGTTGGCGCCTCTCCCATCCATGAACGCTCGGCCTTGCGAGGGAGGAAGGTGGGGCGGAAGCGCGAGGCATGGAGGGGGGGGGGGGGGAGGGGGGAGTCGAGGGAGGTGGAGGAGCGTTCTACTCTGTCGGCTGCTCCTTACGGCGTGGCCTCGCGGCCGCCGTATCTAGAAAGCCATCTACGACGTGCACAAAGTGCGCACCAACGCGGGCCTCATCTTCAAAGGGATCTGCGATGTAGACAAAATACGCCATGCCGAGTTCCGGCAGGTCGGTATGTGGCGTGTTTTCAACGTTTAGTTCGCGCTGAAGCATGAGACAGCACGAAGGTCAATTCGCGCGCTGCTGCTGTCGCGCTTCCTAACTCCAGCGTTTTCACAGCAAGTTTCCGTGGTCAACGAGCGACATTTCTTCATGTTTAGCTGTGCGCGCGGGACACCATGTTTGTTAATTTAGTATATTAGTTTGTTAACTAAAAAGGCGAAGCACCAATTGCGATAGCAAATTAGTAGAGAGCTATACGGAGTGAGGATAGTAGTTTTATCAGCTGTATAAACTTGGACATGCAGCAGCACCAGCAACGCGCAGAACTGTTGTCGACGCCGTCGGCGTTTTGCACGCGTTCGCACAAAATGCGTACGGCGTTGGTGACTGTTGCCGGAGCCTCTGATATAAATAGGCACTTGGTGCCGCAGCTAAACGTCGCCTCCCTTCCCTCCCCCTCCCCCCCTCCCCCACGGCCTCTCGCGCGTCGGAAGAAGGCGCATTTGCTCTACATATATGGTGATTGTAAAGGAGGAAAGAGACGCTTACTTCTGCAGCCCTTAAGCGAGCACGGCGCAGAACGCGCGTTTGTTCGCCGTGCGTTCACTCCCCGTGAAAGCGCGTGCCCCTCGCGCCCTTTCACTCGCACATACAGCGTTCGGCGCGCGGCGACGATTTCAACTCCATTGACGTCATACGGAACCTCACGGCGACGGCGACGGCTACGGCGACGGCGACGCCGACGGCAGAAATCTGCTTTTGAGTGTCCATATAATTGCTATCGCAATAATATTCTTACTTCGTCTAGTTGCCTACTAATTTGCTATCGCAATCAATGCTTCGCCATCCGTGCGAAACTGCGACATTTTTAGATGCGAAGCATCTTATGGTCGGGGCTATGTCACTCCCTCCCTCCCTCCGGGCTGCGTTGTCCACGCCCCTACTGCGTATGCGCATCCTCCTCCCCCTCCTCTCCCTGTCTCATCTCCTCTCCGGATTGCGCAACGAATGGCAACACCTGCGGCTCCGCGCGCGATAATGCGAAGCAGCTTAGGTTAGAGGCGCGATGGTAGGCGCCCCAGAGGCACCGGCAACAGTCACCAACGCCGCGCGCGTTCGGTGCGAACGCGGGCAAAACGCCGACGGCGTCGACAACAGTTCTGCGCGTTGTTGGTGCTGCTGCATGTCCAAGTTTATACAGCTGATAAAACTACCCTCAGTCGACCCCATGGCTGATTCGCATACTACTCAGGGTTCCCCTACGGGAAGATGGTGTAATTTTTTTCTACCGCTTTGACAGTCGTAATGCTAACGCACCCATAAGAGTTGCCATATTGCGTATCACCGGTACGGAACAGCCCACGCGTGCGCCCGTTCCTTTACACTAGGGATGCCGGAACGAAATGGGCAAAAATATTGCATTTTTAAACCGTTTGACGATAGCTTTGCTTCAGAGATTCCAAAACGTTCGTTGGATATGAGTACTTTTCTTGAGTAACCCACTCACCTCGTTATAGCCAAAACACTCTGAGTGGAAATAAGTAATAATAATCAATAAATTAAGGCAACCAGTTCCGGCGTTCCTATAGCGACTCTACGAAGTGCGAAAGTGCTGATGCGCCTTTCTTAGATTCACACAGGGCTCATTTGTTGGTGGTTGGCCATTTTATCCCGCACGTTTGTTGAACGGATACTGCGGTGCCCCACTATAAGCGACATATCGAAATGAGAGGAGCAGCATGAGGACACTATCATAACTCACAGAACATCTGCTACTCTCGCTCTAAATTTCGCAGCTGTGTAACACATATAGACAGACACGTGCGGCCAACAGGATAGTCGAAAGCTTTAGTTAAAGCGTGTTGTAATGCGGTCGGTACAGTTTCTGTAACACGTTCGCCCGAGATACACTGAGGACGTTTTCCACGGAGCCGATATTCAATTAGCCTTGAAGAAGCGGCAGGAGTTTTGGTAAGTATAGTCAAATGTGGTTTGACAATATAGGCAGTGTTCCTATTTTTGAACGCGTTGATTTTTCTCCCCATTTCATTTTTTCCCGCGTTTGGTCTGTTGCGTGAAAGCTCGCCGAAGCTTTGCGTGAGAGGCGTTCCTTTAAAAGCAGCACACACCCAGTGCATTTTCGGCGCAACCTGCTAAAGCGCCGGGTATTTGTGGTCAGAGACCTAAGTTGGCGAGAGCGTTATTGAAAAGCGGCCTATGCTCAGTGCGCTTATGGCGCAGCTCGTTAAAGCGTCGGTGTGAAAGGCGTGCATTGAAAAACGGCACGTACTCAGTGTACTTGTTGCGCAGCACCCGTGGGCATGTACGACTTCCAGAAGCGCTTGTATTAACGCGACAGGGTTAAGGGCCCCGTGTCGCAGAAACTCCGGCGTCGGCGTAGGCATCGGCGTCCGTGGCGGAGAACCGTTGTGGCATTATTACGGTTCCGCTCAGAACAGAACAAATTTAAAGAATTTTTTCTGTTACGGGGGCGCCCATGGACAGAGGAAGATAAAGTCCGACGAGCAGCACCAGTAATAAAGCGGAGTGCAGCCCAGACGATCGAGATAGGTAACAGCAACAACAACAATACCCTGATAAGGGTTTGTGGTCTACAAACCTCGTTTCTGCACTGTAGACTTGGAATGACCAAACACAAAGCTCCCAAAGAAGAAACCGCGAACGTCGGATCGTCTCACTGTCCGTTCAAGCGACCATTGTTCGCTTCTCTCCTTTCTGAGTTCAACATCCCCAAGTCTGGTCCACACAAGCTGAAGGTCGGTTCCGCTTACATCGTATCACCTCTTAACAAGCTCGCTTTGCCCATGTCCAGTCCTCGCTCCCTAGCGACGTCGTGCTGGAAATGTACGATGTCCACTCCAATCCACCCGTGACCAGCAGTTACGGCACTCTCAAGGCAATTGTCCTCGAGCTTACCATGCTGTCTGAACGTAAGGGTGTGCAACCGCTTAATTCTACTTAGGAACTGTGTCACCGCCGTCATACACAACTTCCCCGCCCCATAAAATCACTGTTAGGAAATCAAGCAGCAACTTTTGACCAGCAGCTCCTACGGGAGCTTTTTGTTGGGCGTCTACCAGTGTCCCTGCAGATGATCCTGGCCACTGTTTGAGACCTCTCCCTATCGTCTTTGGCTGTCCACGCTGACAAAATTATAGAAATTGCTGGACTATATCCAGCTGTTTCATGGGCGCGCATCTCCAACGTTCCTGCAGTTTCGTCGCGCTGCCCATATCAGTCCGCCAACTCGCCTAACGAGTACATGACACTGCGCCAAGAAATCAACAGCCTTTAGCAACATGTTGCTTCCATTCTTACGCAAACCCATCGAAAGGGCAACCGCGGTTTGTGCTCTGGATCATCTAGGCGATCCTACCCTCACCACTCCTGCTGACGCACTCGATCTCCGTCCCCGAAGCGCTGAGTCATTTCTCAACGCTGCACTCGCCTTTTCTGGTAGCATCAGCGTTTCGGCGCTGCGGCGCTGCCGCAGAGCGCTGCACACGTCCGTGGGCATGTACGACTTCCAGAAGCGCTTGTATTAACGCGAGAGCGTTAAGGGCCCCGTGTCGCAGAAAACCAGGTGTCGGCGTCGGCGTAGGCATCGGCGTCCGTGGCGGAGAAATTCACCCGTCCACTTGGCGCAAGGCCTTAGTGAACAAAAATTGAATTTCTCAAAGTAAAATCCGTCAGAAAAATCGCAAAGTACGACTTAACTACAACCTACGGACATGATAGCGTCGGGTTGCAATTTGAATGTGAAAACCTACTTTTGTTGCGAGGAAACTCAAACACAAACCCCTTTTCCAGCATTTCTGTGGCGCGTGCGGATAGGTTACTTGCGAAAGACCCATCTAGATGGCGCTCGCCTCCATGGCAGCGTAGGGAGCCTACATGCAAGCGCTGCTGCTGCATGTAGGCTCCCTACGGCAGCATAAAACGATAGCGGCGCGCAGAGCGAAAGTGAAAAAAAAAAGAAAGCGGCAGCTGTCGGGAGGCCTGACAAGTATTCAGGGATCTTTGAATGCTAAAGCGTCCTCCAAATTTTGGACACGCGCCCACCTCGGGCCAACAGCAAACAATTAATAAAATAACAAAAAATGTCCTAAGGCCTTCACATTTTGACATAAGACGCCTTATATTTCCTCTATAAAAATGTCTTCCCAGCAGTGGATTTGTGTTTGAAAGTGAAGCCGACTTTAAGGGTATCTATGTAAGCTTCCTATTTGTAAGCTGGCTTTCACACTTCATGGCTGGCAGTGAAGCTTACTCATTAAGAAAATTGCGATGCGAACGGGTCCCGATAACGCTATCGTGTTCCACTTTTAAAGACGAAGCTTAAGTGTCCTCCAATTTTTTAAAGTGGATGAAAGCATCGGCTGATGCGTCCGTCCAGCAGTCGATATAAAGAAGAGACGTTTACTGTATTGGTGAAAAAAAAAGGCAGCGAATAAACTCATACGAACGTATCTGTTACAGGCATAAGTAGCGGGTCAAGTTATATAGCGAAGTTTTGAGGAAAAAGACGGCACAGATTGAGGAGATGATTGATGATCATCAACATTGATGACGATCATCATCGTTTTGCCGAAAACGATGAAAGGGGCCACTAATGACGACGTGTGGTTCTCTTGACATTTGAAGTCACGCCTTCTACATCGCCGACACCACCAGCAGAGTCATGTTTCTTGTCGATACTGGCGCTGAGGTCAGTGACCTGCCAGCAAAATCTATCCAGCACACCCTTTTCCCCTTAAACATGGAGTGCTAGGAGCATTCCTGTGCGCCGACGCAGATTGATGCTTGCAAGCCACGGCCTACCCCGATCATTCCGGTAGATTTTACTCGACGCCAGCATCAGTGATGCTATACTCGGAGCAAATTGAAGATCTCCCCTTGAAAATGGAAAATGAATTGTCTTTAGTGATACGCGTCAGTCTGGATATATACATTAAACGAGCGCAGGTGCACGCACAAAAGCGAACACATTTAATTTAGACGTTGCAGCCGGGGTCTGACCTACATCAAGAGTCTGATTGCAAGCACACAGTGCTCACTTTACACATTTTCTCTGAAAGAAAAAACAAAAAAAGAAAAAATTATAAAAGAGTAAAAACGGCACTTACCTATGACCAAAAGCACGTGTACATTTAGTGACGTCATGCACACCAACACGTACATTCCCTCTTGTCAAACTCAACGAACAAACAACGAACAAAAAACACGGTACCGAGTTTATGACCACAAGCACGTGTACATTTAGTGACTTCATAAATGCCAACACGTACATTCACTCATGTCAAACTCCCCCCCCCTCCCCCAAAAGAAAAGAGAGAAAGAGACACAGAAATCAACCTGCATGACTACAATCGTTCGGCGGACATGCAGTGACGCTTTAACGTGACTACAAACTTTGGCATGATAAAACAAGGCGAAAAAATACAGACAGGAAATTTGTGAATAACCTACGCTCACGCGTGGATTATTCACAAATTACCTGTCTGTATACCTGTACCTACCTGTCTAAATCGTCTACCTGTCTTCCTGTACCTAGCTGTCTAAATCGTGTCCACGAGGGAGGAAAGACGTAGCCAATGGAATGTCACGTATAAAGCGGTCACGTATAACAAAGTGTATGCCAGGGGCCCGAGCTGCCAGGATAGTGTTTCTTTTGTTTTTTGTTTGAAGTTGCTGCAACTTTTGTCCGTCCCCGAAGACGGTCAATACACCCCCATCTGTTTATAGGACACTTGCACTGTGACCCCCACTGGCCACTGAATTCCACGAAGGGCATTCTATTGAATTCTTTGCACAAGCGGCATCCATTCTAAGTAACGCTCCTCACTACACCAGCACTGTAGCTCATGAGTGCGAGAAACGTATAACTACAGGCATGCCTTGGTTCTTTTGAATATACCGAGTGACTACTGAATTAAAGGCGTTTCGCGTAACTGTGTGCGAAATGGATCTGATATACGGACAATTTGCGGAAAATTTCGCGCACTTAAGTTACGGCTAGGACTGCAGAAACCGCTTGCATAGCAGCACGCAGCTGCACGTCGGCATGTCGAATTTGAGTAAAGGTCCACTGGAGAAAACGCAAAACACACAAGAACGCGGTGCTGCAGAACCCCGAGTATACAATACAGACTCCCGCGCCTATATCTGACAATGGTGCCCTTAAACCAGTGGTGACTGACTGCAGCACAAGGTTGTCGGATTTATGCAATTCCATTATGCACTCAGCAAGCAAATAAATGTCCACCATGAGACCACGTCGTGTGCACTTCGCAAGGTGCAATGCACAATTCCCCTCACGCCGTTACACTTCTCCTCGGTGCGTCCACGAGAAGCGCCATAATAGTGCTATTACATAATAGTTATATCTCCTTTATTTAATTTTATCCTGGAATCTATTTCTGTAAAACTGCATAGTTACGCTTACGACTGTGCTCTCTACAGTGTAAGTACAAAACTCGATGATAACAACGCTCTCATTTATTCGTTTTCAAGTTTCTTTTAGATGGCGCGGGCTCTAAAAATTGAACATTACCTTCTAGAAAACCGTTCTCGTGCACTTTCAGAAAGCGTACTAAACCCTCACTGTAATATTACTCCCGTAATTCTACGTTCTAGCAGAAAATTTGAGGATTAGGTAGTTAAGCCTACTTTTCGCTTCAAAATTGCCCTGTTCAGAGCACATCCGATCACTTGCAACGAAGCTCTGAAACTACGCGCAACTGCAAAAGCGACTCAACTCAAACACGTATGCACGAATTCAAGACCTACTCATAAATATGCCGCTACCACCGGGGACGCCTACACAATTTCCGATATCAAGGCAGAATCTGTTCAGAAAAAAGAATTCCGTGTTCCACATACCGCTCTTATGATATAGGAACGTTAAATCATGATCTCGCATGGACGTTCGTGGCTTAACACCTCTTTACTACCGCCCTCGCACTCGAACTCCTGCACTCCTTTTTACTGAACCCACTACATATTGCGGCTGTTCCCGGTGGCAAGTTGTTTTTTCGTCTACTTTCATTTCGCTTTAATCTATTATTTCTACATTCGAATTAAGACTACAAATAACTTCATTTAGGTTTTCCTTGGCTTCATGATCTGTTGGCTTCATAAGCTTGTGATTAAGAAAATCAGGACCCCTCGGTTACCCACCCCCCGTTCTTCTCGTTCGCCAATAATCAAAACATTTTTGTCATTATGATCATGACTTTTCGTTCTATGTGTGTGCTGTGTTTAGATTTCTCACTGCTGCCCCAATAAATGCTGCGATATGCAAAAGTAAATGAATAAATAAATAAATAAATAAATAAATAAATATTTTATAACTGAACATATTCTGTTCCAGAAGTACTGCTGTCCGGTTGTTCATTATGCGACGAATTTGCTGTGCTAAGGGGTATAAAATCTATTTCAGTAACATTAAGCGTCACACTCTCAGGGCCTTTCTTGGAGCCCAAAAAAGGTGTGTCTACTACTAGACCAGGGGGGGGGGGGTACTCTGTAAGAGTCCCCCTAGTGGACTGCCCATTTCCGCTGTGACGATTGGCTCCAGCTACACGAGCGAGAAGGACACTGGCTAGTTCCATCTCGCCCGTGCAGCTAGAGCCAATCGCGACTGCCGCAATGGACAGTCCACTAGGGGGACTTTCACAGAATACCCCTTCCCCCCCTGATATTGGAAGTGATGAATTACCACAAATGGCTAAGTCCTCACTTTCAATGAACAAAACCAAACGTGAGTAAAACGGTCACAGCTTGAAACAAAACAAAAAAAAAACTGTTTACCAGAGTAAATTCGCGAAGTTCCATATCATGCAAGAAAATAAAAGGACAACTAATAAAGCCGGCAATCTGTCACATTGTGGAATGTTAAGCAATCAGTTTCACGATACCTTGAGCGTCATCGTATTTCCTTACAGTATACTCGAAACTTTATGATTTCGCGCTTTGTTTATTCCGAAAAAAAAGCAAGACAAGACCTTAAGTTGACAACCTCCTTGGCAAAATGGAGCAGTGCCTAAAGAAAAATGCTTTCTTGAACCCCGCTGTAGCCCAAGCTCTCGCAATAAACTAGCACCCTAATTGCGTACTATGGTGCGTCACGTAGTCAGTCATACGCGCTTGTGATTGCGTTGTCTACATGCTTCCCGGGATGCGTGAAACTGATTTGCTATGAATACACTAGTTCTTGTTGCACGGCTACTCCTCTGAAATGGTGTTAAACAGTAGCGAAAGATTTTGAAAATGCACGCGGGCTTTGTAGCGACAAGCAGCGAAAATTGCTTTGTATCTACCATGATCACCACAGTTGCCGAAGATCTTGGCATGTCAGTGGACCTATACAAAACACGGCTATTATAAAAATAAAAAAAATGCTGACTGACGGTAATTTCCCGCTTCTTTACAGTGATTCAAAGTGACACGCCCGTCTGAAAACATGAAGGCTCGCATCGAAGATCGCATCGTCTACTCACCACACCCAAACATCGATATCCCCTTGTGCTCGTTTTATGCCCTGGCAAAAGAAAAGCTGCTGATTAACCCCAACAAGATGGCGCTGGTGAGAGCAGTGTTCCTGCCGTGTTTCATAGGCAGTGATGTTTGCAGGGTTAATCACTTTTGCCTGGTTCGCGCGAGAGGAATTACAGAGAATAAGAAAGTCTGTAAGTGAGCTCACGAAATAGGATAAAACAAAACAAATTACCGATTGACTACTGAATTAAAGCCGCTGCACTGAACTGTGTAGTAAATCTGTCTGATATACGGACAATTCGCAGAAACGTTTGCACAGTTGTGTAAGTTACGGCGGGAACTGCAGACCCTCTTTTTAAGGTCTGCAATTTAGCATGGCAAATTGCAGCGCGCTACTCGTGGCCCTACTTTTAACAGCGGAGCTGTTTAAGCCGGGCGTAATGTGCCTGCTGAATCCAAAAATGTGGGCCGATCCTGGCGGTAGTACAGAAAGGGTCGAAGCGCAATGGCACATACCCCTGTGAACTAGCGAAGCTGATCCTGGCTAAGTCTAGCTAAGCATCGTTGGGACTACTTAAGCTTAGTCAGTCATCGATTATCAATCAATAGCTTATCCGGAAAATGCTGGGGATGACTTGTTAGTGCTTAGCCTAGCCCAAATACGTAGCCAATACCTTGCGACAGCCAATCAATAGCTAAATGATAATCGATCAATAATCAATAAATTCTGGAAACTGCTGGGGTTGACTTGGTAGTGCTTAGCCAAGCCCAAAAGCCAGGACTATAGCTAGGTGCTTTCAGCTCCGCTGTCTCTTTAGCCTTGCGTCTCCACTGCAAGTTACGCTAATTTATTTCTTGTTGTGCACTGTTCACATATTGCATGAAAAGAAATTAACAAAAAGAAGGTTGGAGCGGAATTCGCAACACCAATTTTTGTTTCTAGCTGTAAATTCTATGCTATTTGCTTTGCCGTCACGCATTCAAACAACTTAAATCTTACTCCAAACCATCTCTTTTTTTCCTCGCAACTTGTCTTATGACGGCTGGATACATGAAATGTCATCGCACGGAAACAGCTGTGGAAACAACGGAAACAATAGTGCCTGTGAGGGAGAGCAGAACGGCAAGCAACATTATAGCAGGTGCTTCAGCTAACTAGGGTCCACGACGCAGGGCCGTGTGCGTGAGCACGCTGTTTGAGTGTTGCGACGACATGGACCCAAGCGCATAGGGGTTGGACCCCCACGCCTGTACCCGTGTCCGGGGACAAGGGGATCCTGAGGGTTGAGTTGATTCCGAATGTTTGGACCTTTAAGACCCTTCGGCAGAGGTGACACACCCCTTTGGACTCGGCTTCACGTAGACGCCAATCCCGGACAACCAACCTTTTGGAAATTATAATAGCCTTTTCCTGTCCGCCTTTATCAACTTTGTCTTTCTCTCTAACATTTATTATTTTCTGGTTCTGCTCACTTCCTTTTACTTCCAAACTTTAAGGCAGCAAGGGTTAACCTTGTGTGGAACAACCAATTTACGTTATTCATATTAGGTTATATTGGGCATGTACCGCGGGCGTGATCAGAATAATCTTTCTAAAAGTCATGTCACTTCCCTAGCTGGGCTCCTGTCACGTTCCGTGGTGGGCGCCTGGCATGTCTGCCCAATAGTATACCATCAACATGGTTTCAAAATTTTCTGCACTCCCGGTCACTCTCTCAAGTGGGGGAGTGGACAGGAATACAACGTTCGACGCACCTCATAAATAATAATCATGAAACAAGTGTTGTCCGAGTGAAATGTTCATTTTTAGTCAGAATGATTGACAAACACCATTGTCCCTGGCTATAAAGTGATAAAGATGGCTAGCGGCAGCATATGGCTGCACGTTCGTGACTAGCTGCAACGCCGCAAACTGACAAAACTTGTAGCTTTCTGGGACATCTCAATTATTGTGAACCCACACAGAGCTATTACCACTGTCCGTCAAGTCATTGTGGAAAACAACTTGTTAGAAATCACTAAAAGCGAACTGCTCGAAGGGTGGAACGGTCCGAACGTAGAAAAGTGGCAAGAAATAAAATAAGGAACGACAATATACCAATGCCAATCATGTACCTGATTATAACATTTGAAACCAGCAACCTACCCGAATACCACGACACTGGCTACTGTAAGCTTCGCGTGGGACCATACATCCCAAATCCGCCCCTATGCTTCAAGTGTCCGTGGTTTTGGCATGGGTGTCAACGCCGCCGTGGTGGCTCAGCGCCTACGGTATTGCGCCGCTAAGCCGGAGGTCGCGGGATCAAATCCCGGCCGCGGCGGCCGCATTCCGATGAGGGCAAAAAGCACGAACGCCCCTGTCCCGTGCATTCGAGACACGTTAAACGTCCACTGGTGGTCAAAATTATTCCGGAGTCCTCAACTACGGCGTGCTTCATAATCAAATCGTGGTTTGGGCGCAAACGCCCTACTTGTGCAAAGTGTACATCAACTGACCATTTCTGTGACATCCGCACTGCCACTACCCGCTGCGTCAACTGTGACGCAGATCACCCCGTTACTGGCGATGGAGCCCGTCTTCTGGCTTATGGTGTCGATTGCTTATGCAGGGGGGCGGGCGGGGGGTCATGCTAAATTTGGCACTGTTAAACGGGGCCACGTGCTGGCACAGTTGGAGAAACACTGGCCTAGAAGATTATGCGTATTTTCAGGGCGAACATTTTCAACTTATCTCTAATTCATCGCACTACACGGAAACATTTCTGAGGCTCACAGATTGCGAATAATTAGAGCCCCTTGACGACATATGTGCGCGAGATGCACCTTACAACCGCCCATTCAGCTTACTTCAACCTAGAGCTATTCTGAATTGTTGCAACAACTGGGCACCAGGTGGCAACCATATCATGTAATGAAATGATTAGATGCCTACACCCTTGAAACACTCCCCTCCCTCTACAAAACCATGTGGGCGAATACGTACATTGAAGAAGCTATTGCGATTCCTATAGTTGAACAATGCAAAGAGCCGTCTTTAGCCAGTACTTACAGACCAATAGCTATTACAAGTTTTCAGTGGAAGCGTTTCGAAAGAATGATAAGCTGGCTCCCCCTAATCTATCTTCTAGAAATAAAAAAAATACGGCAGCACTCCTCTCGCGATCACCGTCGACGACAGTGCGATAAGTATATGAGCAATGCAGCGTCACACAGTATTTCGGAAGTCACGCTTATGTAACATCAATAGTGGTCACTCTGGGATTTCCGTTGTTTCGGCTTTATGCGACATACTCCGCTATCGTGCCGCATTGCAGTGGTACTGGCTTGCCAAGGTCTCCCGTGAGCATGGCGGCTTCAAAACAAATAGCTACGTGTTACTTTTGAGAGTGAGCAAAGCTGAGATTGAAATCCTCTGCATTAATTATGTCTTAGCCACAACATCTCCTCATATAATCCTTGCTTGTAGTTGTATTCCACTAGCAAAAGCACTAAAAGTCATGGATCGAGCAGCATTGTGAAACACCTGGTAAAAATGAAAGTTTAGTGTTTTTCCGGAGGAGCCTAAATCAGCAGTTTTGATGTGCTAGCTTGGAACAAACCTATAAGCTAAATAACACAAATTATGTGCACGGTGAGCTAAAT
The DNA here is from genome assembly GCF_013339745.2 of Dermacentor silvarum. Classification (NCBI taxonomy): domain Eukaryota; kingdom Metazoa; phylum Arthropoda; class Arachnida; order Ixodida; family Ixodidae; genus Dermacentor; species Dermacentor silvarum. The sequence continues at coordinate 171,492,740 of NC_051157.2, forward strand.
GCCAACAACTGGGCACATTAGACAAAAGGACCATTTCAATATGGCTATTATCATCTCCATTGCATATACAGATGAATTTCACTCTTGTGGAGAAGTTTCGTCGTGACGGCAAAAGATACTTGTACGAAATATTCCCGTTCATACAATGACATATGTGCGTCAAACATGGCTCAGCGCTTCCATAGTCACCGTTTATGTTTTTACTGCTTACTTTTTACTACTGTTTTTACTGCTTTAGGCGACACGGGCCTGAACTCACGATTGTGATATTTATGCAATTTGTCCTTTCACCTTGTTCCTCCCATTGTCATCCCCCATTGTGACCCTCTTTCTTCCCCTCTTCCCCTTCCCTTACGTAGAGTAGCAGGCCAGATGTTCCATTTTCCGGCCGACCTCTCTACATTTTGAAATCATTAAAAAACTTCTTCTTTACTACTTACAGGTAAGCGACCTACTCAGCCTGACACGTGCCGAAGTTCTGGCTGGCATGCAGCGCTATGCCATCGGTTTCCGACAGAATGGCATGCTTCCCGGAGACAATGTCTGCATTCACCTGAACAACAGCGTGGAAAATCTGATAGCCATTTACGGCTGCATCCTAGCGGGTGCGACAGTTTTCCTGGCCAGTTCCTTGCTCACCGAAAGTAAGCAGACGTCCCTGAAACAGTTGATTTTATAGCGTACGGAAGTCCTGGAGGCAGCTCCAGGAATTGATGTCCTTTTGAGAAAACGAGCTATTTTAAAAGAACTTACTGAGATTGGGGTGACCGCGCTTGCTGAAAGCTGTTGCCCTATCGTATGCGATAGCATAGTTTGATGTATTCAACATGTGTAGGACAGATATATAACCCCATAAATCCTCTCCGAAGCACGCATCTGTACTTGTAGTCAAGAGTTCATCGAAAGTCAATCTGGTCTAATTGTAATGCTGACGACATTATTGCGATGACTGACCCAGGAAAGGGAAAGGTGCAAACAATATACGTTTCAAATCCCATATGAGTTGCTTAGTCACTACGGCCAAGAAAACACCAATGAAAGGTCGTCATGTCACGATCAGATGACGTGAATGCAAGTAGACAACAGCCAGGCTGCCGTGTGTCCCGCTTATGTAGTCCCGGCGTTTATTTGAAATAACGGTCATTCCAGCAGCAGGTGGATTAACAGTTGATGCATTTTTTTTTCATTTGCCGTGATCCGTGATGTCGGTACCGTGTATGAAAGACTGAGCTGCAATGTAAACATGGCGCAGGTTCCCGGAAGGATACATAGAGCCACACATTCTTGAAAAGATATCACGGTGAGAAGCTAGGAAATCAATTTTACGTTCGGAAAGCGTGTTTAGATAGTCCCTACTAGGAAATCAATTTTACGTTCGGAAAGCGTGTTTAGATAGTCCCTAGAGTGATTTTGACCTGCTCCAATAAAGCTTTGCCCCAAGGATATATCTTTCACGGAAAACTTTCTGACAATAACTTTACACGAATGTGTTGTAATAAACGACACACAAATTGTTCAAAAGTATAATCCTCTCTAGTCTCTGTGTCCCCAATCAACTCGCATGCCATGAGCCAATGACTACTTCCGTTTACATGAGCGCAGCATTATTCCGTTACTAATGTCGTACATGATTTAGTACGATTCCAACAAGTGCTCCAGCGCATCATTTCGTCACCTTGTTTATTTATTTTACAGAGTACCTACATCACCATAAAGGCATTACGTAGGGGGGAACAAAACATAACCAGTAAAACAAAGAAGATTTTGCACACATATACTACAAACAGAAGCACTACAATAGCATTTAGAGAAAGACATACAAGCAAGGTGAAACAAGCAGATTTTCAGGATACATAACACATACAGTTGTTTTACAAGAGCGCCGTCACAGCATAGAGTAGAATAAGCCATTATTTGACACATTTACTATATCATTTGATAAACTGTTCCATTGTCTAATTGATATGGGTAAAAAAGAGTAGTAAAAAGTGTTTGTTCTGCAGTTATAGGCTGAGATTCTTTGTTGTTATCACAGCGAGTCGATATGTAATCTGGTTCCAGAAGATAGTTATAGCGATTGATACCTTTCTGACTGTTATACATGTATATTCGATGCAATAGTTTAAGCCTTAGCTCTGTCTACGCATATGTAGCAGATCCCATCCTAAAGTGGCCTTCATTTCTGAAACGCTAGAGTACGGGCTGTAATTATTGCAAACAAACATTACTGCTTTGTTCTGTAGCTTTTCCAGTCTATTAATGAGGTAATCTTGATAGGGATCCCATATTACACAGGCGTAATAAAGTATTGTTCTGACATGTAAGAAGTATAAAGTTTCTTTAATTCACGCGTTGCCTGTTTGAAACTTCTGCGAATCAAATGTAGCAGCCTACTAGATATTGCTATTTGTGAAACTGTTTATGCAAAGAGAGTGATTCGGTGAAATATACTCCTAGATATTAGTATTCCGACTGTATGTCGATAAGCGTGCCATTGATGTGATATATGTGCTGAAATTTGGATATTTTCCGGAAAAACTTACGCTACTGCACTTTTTAATATTTAAATTCGTGTTTCATTTTTTACACCTGTTCGCTACCTTATCTAAATTGTTTGCAAAGTATCTACGTCATTTCAGTAGTAATTTATCTGTAAATCACAGTCATGGGCAAATAGTTGTATGGGTGATGTAATTAGTTCGACAATGTCATTTATGTAGAATAAAAATAACAAGGGGCCCAGTTCGCTTCCCTAAGGAACGCCCGAAAAACAGTTATTGGTGACGATGCGGCCTAGTTTAGGACGACAGACTGGGTTCTTCCGTTTAGGTAGTTTCGTACCAATTTTGAACGTTTTCGTTTACATTTAATCGAAGAGCGTACGAGACACAGTATCGAAAGCATTTTGAAAATAAATAAAAGTCAGATCGAGCTGACTATTTTATCAATGGCTTTAGATAAGAGGTGCTGAAATTCTATTAGTTATGTGTTGCAGGAATAAACGTTTCGGAATCTGTGCTGGGAACGTGTAAAGAAAGCGTTTGAGTCAAGAAATGCAGATATGTTACTATACAAAATGCGTTCGAATATTTTGCAACATATCGACGTTAGTGAAATCGGCCTGTAGTTTTATTTTGGGCTTTCTATCGCCCGATTTAAAAACTGGTGTCACGCTTTCCGTTTTCCGATCTTGGGGGATGAGGCCTGTTTCAATGGAAAGCTTATAGATGATGCTATGACACTCTCTAAGGACCACTGAGGATATTCCATCAGGTCCAATTGCTTTTGTTTCATCTAAATGCCGTAATAAAGAATCGACGCCACTAAAAGGAAATTCAATGTCTGGCATCATATCGCCTTGATTGGCGTTGTTCAAAAGCGAAGTCTCCCCAGCAGACACTTGCGAAAACACGGATTGGAAGTACTAGTTAAAGCATTCCGGCCTCTGATAGTCTGACGTCACGGTTTTCCCGTCAATAGTATGGTATGAATATGTCTTCTTTTTGGTTTTATTTTACATATTTCTCAAACAATTCTGCGTTTTCTCTCAAGTCCTTGTTTAATTTAACAAAGAAGCAATCTTTCGCTGATTTAAATATTGCTTTCAATAGATCATTTATCTCTTGCAAGCACTTCTGATATACCCGACTGGTGTCGGCAGAAAACGTTTTATACGTTCGTCTCGCTTTCCTTATAAGTTTACGTATTTCTACGTTAAACCAAGGCTTTTTTGCCGCAGGTACCTGCATGGAACATGAATTTCAACTATTAGAAGTATTTTGTCACGAAATGCTGACCACAAAGTTAACGCACAGCGTGCGTTTGACAGCTACTGGAAAGTAGGAAAGAAATTTTCAAGTTCGGTTATAATAGCGCCATAGTCTAATCTGTCGTAGATTTCCTTTGTGGGATTTGCGCCATCCGTACTCGCTGTACGTTAAGTTCTATGAGGACTGCGCTGTGGTCACTATACCTGGGCAAACAGTCTCTTTTGGTATTAAGTTCTCTTCATTGCCAAATCATCATCATCATCATCAGCCTATATTTTACGTCCACTGCAGGACGAAGGCCTCTCCCTGCGATCTCCAATTACCCCTGTCTTGCGCTAGCAGATTCTAACTTGCGCCTGCAAATTTCCTAACTTCATCATCCCATCTGGTTTTCTGCCGACCTCGACTGCGCTTCCCTTCTCTTGGTATCCATTCTGTAACCCTAATGGTCCACCGGTTATCCATCCTACACATTAAATGGCCTGCCCAGCTCCATTTCATCCCCAAATGTCAATTAGAATATCGGCTATCCCTGTTTGTTCTCTGATCCACACCGCTCTCTTCCTGTCTCTTAACGTTAGTCCTAAGATTTTTCGTTCCATTGCTTTTTGTGCGGTCCTTAACTTGTTCTCGAGCTTCTTTGTTAACCTCCAAGTTTCTGCCCCATATGTTAGCACCGGTAGAATGCAATGATTGTACACTTTTCTTTTCAACGACACTGGTAAGCTCCCAGTCAGGATTTGCCAATGCCTGCCGTATGAACTCCAACCCAATTTTATTCTTCTGTAAATTTCTTTCTCATGATCAGGGTCCCCTGTGAGTAATTGACCTAGATAAACATATTCCTTTACAGACTCTAGAGGCTGACTGGCGATCCTGAATTCTTGTTCCCTTGCCAGGCTATCGAACATTATCTTTGTCTTCTGCATATTCATCTTCAACCCAATTCTTACACTTTCTCGATTAATGTCCTCCATCATTTGTTGTAATTCGTCTGCATTGTTGCTGAATAGGACAATGTCATCTGCTAACCGAAGGTTGCTGAGATATTCGCCGTTGATCCTCACTCCTAAGCCTTCCCAGTCTAAGAGCTTGGATACTTCTAAGCATGCAGTGAATAGCATTGGAGAGATTGTGTCTCCTTGCCTGACCCCTTTCTTGATAGGTAACTTTCTACTTTTCTTGTGGAGAACCAAGGTAGCTATGAAATCCTTGTAGATGTTTACTAAGATATTCACGTATGCCTCCTGTACTCCTTGATTACGCAATGCCTCTATGACTGCTGGTATCTCTGCTGAATCAAATGCCTTTTCATAATCTATGAAGGAAATATACAGAGGTTGATTGTACTCCGCAGATTTCTCTTTTACCTGATTGATGACATGGATATGATCATTCGTAGGATATCCCTTCCTGAAGCCAGCCTGTTCTCTTGGTTGGCTGAAGTCAAGTGTTGCCCTGATTCTATTGGAAATTATCTTGGTGAATATTTTATACAATACTGAAAGCAAGCTAATGGGTCTATAATTCTTCAATTCTTTAACGTGTCCCTTTTTATGCATTAGTATAACGTTGGCATTCTTCCAGCTCTCTGGTACACTTGAAGTTGTGAGGCATTGCGTATAAAGGGCCGCAAGGTTTTTAAGCATGATATCTCCTCCATCTTTGAATAAATCTACTGTTATTTCATCTTCTCCAGCAGCTTTTCCCCTAGTCATGGCTTTCAAGGCCTTTCTAACTTCATCGCTAGTTATAGAAGGAGCCTCTGTATCCGGTTCATCAGTATTCGAATTAAAGTAGCTTGGCTGTTTTGGGCACTGTACAGGTCAGTGTAGAATTCTTCCGCTGATGTTACTGTGTCATCGAAATTGCTGATGATAGTACCATGCTTATCTTTCAGCGCATACATCTTGCCTTGTCCTATGCCAAGCTTTCTTCTTACTGATTTAATGCGGCGTCCATATTTACGGCTTCCTCAATCTTTCCCACGTTATAATTTCAAATATCCCTTACTTTCTTCTTGTTGATCAGTTTTGACAGTTCAGTGAATTCTATCTGATCTCTTGAGTTAGACGTTTTCATGTTTTGTCGTTTCTTTATTCGGTCCTTTGTTTCTTAGGGGAGCTTACCTACTAGTTTCCTTGGTGTCTTACCTCCCACTTCAATTGCTGCTCCTGAGATCAACCTAGTTACGGTTTCATTCATGACCTCTATGTTGTCTTTATCTTCATTTTCTAAAGCTACGCATTTGTTTGCGAGAAGCAGCCTGAATTGGTCTGCTTTTACCCTTACAGCCTCTAGGTTGGCCTGTTTCCTCCTGACTAATTTCAGCCTTTCTTTCTTCAAATTGAAAGAAATTCTAGACTTCACTAACCTATGGTCACTGCACTTTACCTTACCTAGCACTTCTACACCCTGCACTATGCTTGGATCGGCAGAGAGTATGAAATCTATTTCATTCCTTGTTTCTTCATTAGGGCTTTTTCAGGTCCACTTCCTGTTGCGGCGCTTCCTACAGAAGGTATTCATTATTCGGAGCCCATTTCTTTCCGCGAATTCTACTAACATCTCTCCTCTTGCATTCCTAGAATCGATGCCGTAGTTTCCAATTGCTTGCTCACCAACCTGCTTTTCCCCACTTTTGCATTGAAGTCGCCCATGATACAGTATACTGAGTTTGCACCTCAGTGATAATTCAATCTTCATAAAACTGTTCTATTTCTTCATCATCGTGACT
>NC_051157.2:171499346-171520022 GCF_013339745.2 Dermacentor silvarum
AACGGGAGACCCGCATAACATTTGGAGATGTTAAGTTTCATAAGAGAATTGGAACGCCAGGTTTCTATTAAATGTAAGTCTTGTTGAAGCATTGCGTGGCCCGTTTTGTCCTTGATGCGACGACAAAGTACGCAGTCGTCTGCGAAAAGTCTGATAGAGGATGAAATGCCGTTAGGAAGGTCGTTTATGAAGATGATAAAGAGAAGGGGACCGAGGACGGACCCTTGTGGTACGCCGGAGATCACGCTGGAAGTGCCAGAGCAATGATTTCCGACAGCTGTGTACTGGAGGCGATTTGTTAGGAAGCAATGAATCCATGACAGTGCGAGAGGGTCGAGATTGGGGCATGAAAGTTGGGCCAAAAGTCGCTGATGGGGAACACAGTCGAATGCAGGTAGATGACGTCAGTTTCAATTGATGAGTCTAAGTTCAGATGAAGATCAGTAACAAATTCAAAAAGCTGTGTATCGCATGACAAACCAGGCCGGAAACCGTGTTGATTGTGAAAAAAGAAGGAATGATCCCCAAGATGACATGCTATTTGTGAATATATTATATGTCTAGGAGTTTACAGGCAATGCTTGTTAGAGAAATGGGGCGATAGTTTGAAGGATCAGAGCAGAACCCTGACTTATATACAGGTACCACTTTACTGATTTTCCAGTCATTTGGAATTGAGCTATTCGCAATGGACTGAGTAAAAATTATTTGTAATATTTGACTGGAAATTTCTTTCGTACCTTTTAGTATATTAGCAGAGAGGTTATCTGGCCCGCGGACACTAGAAATTTTCAGGTTTTCAATTAGCTTCATAATGCCTTGAGAATTAATGATAATAGGAAGCATGCGGGGGAAACAGTAGCTAGGCAAATCAAAGTCCTTTAGTGTAGACTCACGAGTGAAAACAGAAGAAAAATATGAGTTGATTACGTCTCACCGCTGATCAAATGGCACATTTGAACCGTCAGGGTAAGTGAAATAAATGTTATTGGAGCGATTGTTTGGTTTCAGAGTATTCCAAAATGTTTTTGGGTTGACACGTATAATGTTCTGCAAGTCGTAGTGGAAGAATTTCTTTTTGGATTGTTTCAAAGTGTTAGTGTATTCACGAAGGCATGTAAAGTACTTGTCCCACTTTGAAAAGATTTCGAGCGTTTCGCATAACGAAAAATACGTTTTTTTTACCCAACAGCCTCCTTAATGTATTAGAAAACAAGGGCTTTCCTAAATCACCGCCAATGCGAACAAGAGGCACATGTCTCTCAACAAGCGATAGTAATTTATTCTTACATAGCATCCAGTTTTCATCTACTGTACGAGAAGGAGCAGTCTGACGGAAAGAAAAAGAAAACTTGTTTAGTTCAGTGTTGATTTTGATAAAGTCTGCTTTGTTGTAGTCCCTAATCTGTTTTGTTGAGGGTTGTCGGATAGGAACTGCAATGCAGAGATTAAATAGTAGTAATTTGTGATCGCTTAGACCGCCAACAGATGATAGCGATTTTATTATTTCAGGATCAGAAACAAGAACAAGTTAGTTAAATGGGGTTTAGTGGCGCAAAAGCGACTCAGGCTATGCTGCGCCAAACACATGGTGTTATAAACTAAAATATAAAAACAGCAAAAGCTGTGTTGATCTATAGTTTGTGTAAAAAGCCGGTGTCGTCTAAAAATCTAAGCACGTTAGGTAATGGTACTAGGGGATTGTCTCCTAAAACTAAAACAGGATGTAATGGTATGTGTGACTTGTATAAGTTCTGCAAAAGTTTTCGTCTATGTGTTTCAATGTGTGTACATGTCAGTAAAGTGTGTATGACTGTTAGCGGTTCCTGGCACTTCTCGCATGTTGGTGGGTCTTCTTTCTAAGTAAAAAATTGTGTGTCAGGTATGTTTGTCCAATTCGTAGTCGACATAAAACGACTTCAATGAACCGTTCCTGGTGGGTACATGACTTCCACTCACCAAGGACGGGTTTAGTAAGATGTAGTTTGTTGTTTGCACAGTGGTTCCATTCGTGTTGCCATTTTGATGTCAATGCCTTCCTAATCGCACTGATACTATCTTTATATGGGAGTGTTGTGTATGTTATGTCTTTGCATGCTGCTGTTGATGCACATCTATCACCTGCTTCATTTCCCGGTATCACAACGTGGCTTGGGACCCAGCAGAAACGAATTGATCTCCCGTATTTGTTAAAAGCCACCATGTTTAAAATATCCCCTAGCAGGGGTTCACACTCAGATTTTAGATGAAGAGCCTTTAGTGCACTTACGGAATCAGTGTAGATGACTGTATTTTTGTGTTTGTCGGTGATAATCTTTTTAACTACAACCCATATAGCATAAACTTCAACAGTGAAAACAGCGGCATGCATTGGTAATCGAATACTTGCTTCCCAATTTTTTGTTACGGCCCCCACACCCACGTGTTCTTTTGTTTTGGAGCCATCAGTGTAAACTTCCATGTAATCTTGATACTTATGCTGAAGAGCACAGAATTCTTGTAGAATGTGTTCGTCTGGGGTGTCTCTTTTCTTTAGGTGTGTTAGTTTCCAGTCACACAACTGCGTGAAGTCGTGCCATGGGGGCAATCGTTGTGGCTTTTTAGTAACCTGAAGGACATCATGAGGAATGTCATAATCCTGACAATATTCTTCATATCGCAGGATAAGCGGCCTAATCATGTTCGGTTTATTTGTATAATGTAACCGCGAATTGCACTGTGTGACAATGTTGTAGCATATGTGTTGTGGTGATGACTGTATTCTGAGTATGTAGGAAAATGTAAGTAACGCCCTGCATTGCTGTAATGGGGGCTCATTACAGTCAGCATATAAACTTTGGACAGGTGATGTTCTATATGCACCACTTGCCAGTCGCTGTCCAAGGTTATGTACCGGATCCAGTCGTCGAATGTAAGACTGCCTAGCTGAGCCATAAACTACGCAGCCGTAATCCAGAAGGCTACGCACAATAGATCGGTAAATACGTAAAAGGCATGTTCGGACGGAACCCCAATGTTTATGGGACAACACCTTTAGAATGTTTAACGCTTTATTTGCCTTAACTTTTGTTGTTTTGATATGGGCCAGGACGTTTAGTTTTTTATCAAAGATTACTCCCAAGAATTTATATTCTTGTTTTACCGGCAGCGTTACGTCATTCAATTTTAGAACCGGGTCTAAATGCAATCCTCGTTTTTGCGAGAACAGCACAGTAACAGTTTTTTGAGTAGAGAAGCGGAATCCGTTTGTGTCAGCCCATTGTATTAGTTTATTTATTGTGATCTGTAGCTGCCTTTCACATGTTGGTAGATTTGAGGCGCGGCATGCTATTTGCAGATCGTCGACGTATATGGAGCGCATAACAGAGGGGGGGATGACTTTGTTAATGGAGTTCATTTTTACTATAAAGAGTGTTGTGCTAAGTATGTAGCCTTGTGGCACGCCGTTTTCCTGGACAAATGAGCGCGAGAGCACAGTGCCTAGACGGATTTGGAATGTTCTGTTGGACATGAAATCAGCGATACAGTTCAGCATTTTGCCACGGATTCCTAAACCAGCGAGGCCACGTATGATTCCAAATCTCCAAGTAGTGTCCTACGCTTTTTCTAGGTCGAAGAAAACTGTCAGGCAGTATTGCTTGTGTAAGAATGCTTCACGAATTTCATGTTCAAGTCGGACCAGGTGGTCAGTCGTTGAACAGCCTTTTTTTACCCACATTGATGTAAATCAATTAGGTTCTCCGTTTCAAGAATGAATGTCAATCTCGCGTTTACGACACTTTCGTACGATTTACCTAAACAGCTTGTCAAGGCAATGGGTCGAAAACTGCTTGGGGATGTGGGGGGTTTACCTGCTTTTAAAAAAGGCACAACTACTGCCTTTTTCCAATCTTTTGGCATAATTCCACATGCAAATACCTTATTAAAAATTTTAGGAGTGCATCTACCGAAGCTTTGGACAGGTGTGCAAGCATGCAATAATGGATGCGGTCAGGACCTACTGCGGTTTTTTTACCAGCACACAGTACCCTGTTAAGTTCTTGTCAAGTGAATGGAGCATTATATTCTTCCTTAGACGCACAAGCAGTTGGCAATTTCTCCTTTTCTGCTGACAGTTTGTATTTTAAGAACCTGTTGGAATAATTCGCCGAGCTAGAGACATTATAGAAGTGCTCCCCAAGTATATTTGCTTGTTCTTGTATAGTGTTGTCTGAGTGCCTGAAGGTGTAAGTAAGGGTATCGTGTATGATGAGTAGTCCCCTCTAAACTTCCTGACCTGTTCCCACATCCTTTTGGATGTGATGGTGCTATTAATTGTAGATATGTATTTCTGCCAAGACAATTTTTCAGCTTGTCTCCGAATATATCGAGCTTTCGCTTTGGCTTGTTTGAAATTGAGAAAGTTGCTATGCGTTGGGTATCTACGCAACATTCCCCAGGCCTTATTTTGCTTCTTTTTTGCTTCTGTGCATTCATATGTCCACCAAGGATTCAGCTTTTTTCTAACAATGCCAGAAGATTGAGGAATAGCCTTTTCAGCTGCGGCAATAATAATTCAGTAAATTTTTCATTAATTTTATCAATGCTTAGGTCTGTCGTAGTAAGCTCTTCCAGCCTAGCACTTTCTGTGAAAACAGACCAGTCTGCCAGTTCTAATTTCCAACGGCGCGGTTTATGAAGTATAATGGGCAGCGTAGGTGAGAGTTTGATTATGGAAGGTAAATGATCACTGCCATATGAGGTGTCTAGTACTTCCTATTTAAAATCAGTAAAAAGAGACGGTGAGCAAGAGGCTAAATCAAGGCAACTAAAGTTACGGGAGTTTGGTGAAAAATATGTTGGTGCACCTGAGTTTAAAAGACAAATGTTATTTGTTAAAATGAAGTCTTCGATAAGTTGCCCTCTTTGGTCAGTTTTATCACTGCCCGAAAGGGTGCAGTGCGCATTAAAATCTCCTACTAAAACAAAAGGCTCCGGCAGCTGGTCTGTTAAATTTTCCAGGTCTCGGGTTGTGAAATGGGTATGTGGTGGGATGTACACGGAACAGATGGTGACAGTTTTATATGATAAAACGGTGACGGCTACAGCCTCGTACTGGGTATTTAGTAAAACTTTCCGTGTAGGGATGCCGCCTCGCACAGCAATAGCGACTCCCCCAGATAGACGGCCGGAGTGTTCGCGGTCCTTACGCACGACAGTGAAACCTTTAAGAAAATGTGTATTTTTGGGGCCTAGGTTTGTTTCTTGGAGGCAGAATGCTACTGGCGATAACTTATTTATTATGTCTTTGATGTCACCTAGATTGTGCACCAGGCCCCTGCAATTCCAACGAATGATGAAAGCCATTTTATACGCACTATAAATATTTACTTATGCGTGTGAGCTTAGAATTTGTAGGTGACAAGTATTCGAAAAATTGATTACTCTTAAGGGCGGTAACCGTTCAGGTTACCGGTCCCTTTTTCGGCGCAGTTACAAGAAGTTTGTCCTTCTTGTTGCGGTCCAGGGAGCGTGGTTCTTTCAGCGTCGATGACGCTGGGGTTTTCGGGTCGACCTCCATCGCCTTCTCCGAGGCGCTGGACGATCGAGAGCCAGGCGCCGAAACACGCGTCTCGGGCCTTGGAGTTCTGTTCAGCTTTGGGCCCTGTGACACTGTGGTCTGCCGGCCCGTATTCGATGATGATGCAGCAGCACTGGCTGCTACCACCAAGGGGGCGGATGGAGTTTCTACAGGAGTACCGCGCGCGGACCCTGTAGACTCCAGAAACCGGTGTGGCGCTGCCCCCTGCCGCGCCGCACTGGCATAGCTAAGTTGAGGTAAGTGCCCCAACCTTTTCCTCGCTTCATAGAATGAAATTTTTTCTTTCACGGTGATTGCGATGATTAATTTTTCTCTTTTCCAGTAAGGGCAGCTCCGTGAGTAAGCTGGATGGTCTCCCTTGCAATTGGCACATTGTGCTGGAGCATTGCAGTTGTCAGAGGGGTGGTCGTTGGCACTACACTTCGCGCATGTCTCTTTACCTCTACATGATTGTGAAGCATGCCCGAACCTCTGGCACTTGAAGCACCGCCTCGGGTTCGGTATGTATGGTCGGACGTTGATTTTTAAGTATCCTGCGTCGAGTGAACTAGGCACAGTACTGGTTCCAAATGTGAGTATCACGTGTTTTGTGGGGATTTGTTGGTCGTTTCGTCGGAGTGTTATTCTTTGTACCTTAATGACGTTTTGATCTTGGAATCCTTCAAGGAGCTCTTCGTCACTAAGGTTCAGGAAATCTTCTTCTGATATTAGTCCCCTGCTTGTGTTCAGCGAGCGATGTGGAGAGATTGTCACGTTCATGTCACCGATATTGGTGAGTGCAGTGAGTTTTTCGACTTGTTCTTTCTTGGTTAATTCGAGGAGGAGGTCTCCGCTAGCCATCTTTGATGCTTTGTAGTTATGTACAATCGTGTTCACAAGGCATTTGGATACTAAGAATGGTGACAGTTTTCTCACAGTTGTGTTTCCTTCACTGTGAAGGACATGGTACTTGGGATAGGTGTCTTGGTTTTCTTTCAAAAAGAACTGGAAAGGTGCATCGGTGCGCCCCCTTTATAGGGGGCGATCTTTGAAAGGGGGGGGGAAGCGTTTGCCATTTAAGCTTTGGGTAGTTCGGCGGCGATGGTGGCCACCCACCACCGAGCCCAACAAGGGGACGCTACTAGGTTGAAGAGATACCTGCAGACGCCAGCCATGCATCGCCGCTATAACCTAATATAATATACCCAAGGTTGGATAACTACACAAGGTTAACCCTCGCTGCCCGGAAAATCGGAAGTAATATAGAAGAGAGTAGAAGACAGGAAAGGTGAAAAGGCGAGAGAGAAAGACGAAGATTGGAGAGAGAGACAGGAAAAGGCAACTACCGATTTCCGCCGGGTGGGTCAGTCCGGGGGTGCCGTCTACATAAGCCGAGGCCAAAGAGGTGTGTTGCCTCCACGAGAGGCCGTAAAGGTCCAAACACTCGGCATCGGCTCAACCCCCAGGATCCTCTTTTCCCCAGACACGGCTAAGCCATGCCGTTTATGCGCGGGAGGGTCCAACCCCCATGTGCTCGGGTCCGTGGTGTCGCAACACACCAAACGCCTGCTGACGCAGACGCCCCTGCGGGGCAAGAACAAGGTCGAGAATGTTCCCCTCACGCGTTGGCATGTTAACCATCTGAGTAAAGTTGAATGTTAGGATCGTATCAAGAAAATCTTCGGATTGCCAGCTATGCACCTCTAGATCATCCCAGTTAATGTCTGGAAAATTAAAATCGCCACACAGCATAAAATTTGCAGACGGGAAGCCTGAGTAAAGATCAGCTAGTACAGAATTTAGTTCATGGTTGAAAGAAACATCACAGGCAGGAGCGGGATAACAAGCAATAATCACAATCATTCTTGAAGCAAGTGAAATATTCACACACAGAATTTCGTGTTGGCAGTTCAATTCGGTAACATACGAAGGAACACTTAATTTCACAAAAATCAAAATGCCGCCTCCCCTACGCCTCAACCTGTCACCCGTGGACAGCGTACGCTAGGCTATCATGTAGTAGCTGGTGATCAGCAATATTTGGATGTAGCCACGATTCTGTAAGTATAGCGAGGTCAGTATCGCTGTCTCTTAAAATACAGTCTACGGCGTCTTTCTTTTGGTAGATAACTACGCACGTTTGCGACCAAGACGGACATATTTTGATAAACGGGATTAGCGATCGGGGCGAGGCAGGATTGGGGGGGGGGGGGGCAGGAGGAGGACGCGCATGCCTAGAAAAACGCAGGGACTGCTACGCCTTCAGTTCAACCACAAAATCAGATTTAGCATTGTACGTGAATTGCTTGCCATCAAGCAGGAGCTGGTCAAAGCGAAGTTTAAATGTTTTGCCGCTTTGTTATTAATGAAGGTAAAGTTTCCTTCGCGCTTGTCGAACTCTGGCTGAGTAGTTATCGCGAATCGAAATACTCGTGCCTTTGAGCTTGGAAGCCACTGCAAGAGTTCTAGATTTATCTTTAGATCTTGCATATTTTACAATGATAGGCCTAGTTTTGTCTTGCTGGTAGTGACCAAGCCGGTGCGCAAGCTCCAGGTCCTCTATATCAATGGACAAACCGAGTTTCCCGGAGCAGAATTATACTATTTTTGTCTGGGACTGAAGCCAAGTTTTGCCTTTTGTGTCTTGAATTCCACAAAAAGCAAGTTTAAACGACGCAGGCGGTTTTCTGCGTCATCGCATTTTTCGGTAAGAACTTTGATTTCAGTGAAAAGTTTTGCAAGGCTATCATTCACATCTGCCGTCAAACCTTTTTCGTTTGACTGAGTCGACTGCACAATCTTCTCTAGGGCATCAACACGAGCCGAAAGGCTGGTCACAAGGGTCTCGATGCTAGTCTGTGATGCTCGGATTAGAGAAATTTTGGGCAGAACGGAACTTTGCGATGTTTCGATGCGAGATATGGCCTTTGCAATAGATTCAGTGGACTGGGGTGAAACGGCATCTGGTCCTGGGTTTGGTTCCACGTCTCCCGACAGCAATAGGAGCAGATGAACTGCTTGAGCATTGATGTAGAGAGACAACAGCGTTCCACACAACAGCCTACGACAAGTACCAATAACACAAGTGGGGCACGACACCGAACGAAAACAGCGATTTCCAGAGCGGGCGCAAGCCGCGTTCGAAAGCTAACTGACCTGCCTCAAGAAGGGCATTTTTGTGACCACTGTCGTTGCGGTGGCGTGCCCCAACTCGGTCCTGTCTGGCGGTGCAATATGTAGTCAATGCGGCCATCCCTCGGACATAGTTGCTCCGTGTTGCCAGACGAATAACAGGACTGTGTCCGGAAACGGCTTGTGTGCGGTGACTTGCGAGGAATCGTTCAGGATCATGGGTAGCGTCTGGGCGGGTGCGCTTTGGTGATAAGCCAGGAACAGGTGGCTGCCGTGGAAGCCCAGCTGAAACGACGATGCGAGCCACAGGATGAAAGCCTGCGTCAAGAAGGGCATTTTTGTGACCACTGTCGTGGCGCTGGCGTGCCCCCTGCCGGTGCAAACAAACAATAGTTGGGCTTTATATCATCCGTAAAATGTCAGCAAATTATTTAAAGCGAATAAAAAAATGTGATGGAAAATTCCTTGCCTATGCTTTACTTTTAATAGGGGGTTCAGAGGGGTGAGGGGCCTGGCTGGCGCCACGAGCCAGTGCAGCCAGCAGCAGCTGCAGGAGGCGCTGGGTGGTCTCGTGTGACCGGCGCTCCGGGTCGAGGCGCTGGGGCTCCACTTCGAGGGGCTGGCGGTCCACATCGAGTTGCTGCTGCTGCACACCCCGCATGCTCTCCACAGCTTCTCTGACTCCCCACATGCTCGCCATGTGTGCCTCATGGTGCTGTTTGCAAGAATATGTAAAATTAAGTAGTACTTACAGAAACTAATAACAAGGCTTTGGTATGTTGTTGTATTTGTCCGCATTCGCACGCTTTGGAGTTATTGTAATAATGCTATTGGCACTCTATAGTGTGACACCAAAAATGTGTTCTGGACCATCAAAATTGTGCCGTCCCGTTTCATTAACATGTCTTGCATGGCTGTACGTGCTTACTTGAATTTGACGCTACTTCTTTCTTTTAGACACATAAGTGCCTACATATTGCCAGTTATTACATGATGTGAATGTATACAAGAAATGGTCATCCCATCACTATATGTATATTTTATGTTTGTTTGCTGATCGATACAAACAAACCAGAGGTCATATACACTTGAATTCTATGCACAATAAATGCATGTGTGCCCTTACACATACCTGCTGGTTTTGCTGGAGCAGCTGCTGGCGAAAGCTTGCTTCCTCTATTGCCCTCGCCTCGGCTGACTGCCCCTGCCTGACATACTCCGCAGACGGCGTCCTCCAGCTCCTGCTGCGTCGCCTGTCTGCGGGGCGCCTGCGAAGCTGGCAGTAGGTAGTAGGGCAGCGGCTGCGGGGGGGGGGGGGGGGGAGGAGGAGGGGGGCGCACCTGCGTAGCCGGTGGGTCTTCATGCAAGACAAAAGCAGATTGCTCACATACTGTTATCCAACCCACAAAGCTTGATTATCCTAGCCGGCTACTTAAACTTCATTGTAGCTACATAGGTACAACAATTCACAAAACACCCGCGCCATTAGAGCAAAACGATGCCACAGAAAGTTGTTGGTAACAGTAACCTATAAGAAGCACAAGGAATCTCTCATAACATAATACCCTACAGCCAGTATCTGCGACTTACGCTGAACGATACTGACAGCTACATCATGTCATTTCTGGGCTTGCATTTCTCCTCCATAAGTAAGTGCAATAACTTATTCTAGAGACGAACGTGACAGCGCATGACAAGACCATAAGGCAACTACGAACAATGCTATTATGGAAGCTAGTTAACTGCCTTACGTGCAAGGCCACTCGGCCCAGCAACAGCAGCAGGGCCCCACATCACAAAGACATTGCTGGTTGCTGGTGTCTCCGTGAGGGAAGCGCTCGTCCCTGCTGCTACCTCCGAGTCAACGGCGTTGTCCGAGCTCGTGCCCTGCGGTCAGAATAGTATTTGCACATTGTGAGCACTGTGTGCACTGTGAGCACTGTAGGGTGAACGATGGCGGACGTGCGGCCCAACGAAGGCTGTTCACGGTCAAAAGATGTCCTGAAACGGTTGGGGAGCTCCAAGAGCTTAGTGCGCTGGCTGACAAAGCTCCTGAAATAGCAGAAGTAATACTGGTGACAGGAAGGTCGGTCATATCATCGGGCGATTGTCGAGAATAAACGGAGTCAATGTCCTCAAGCCTACCCAGACATTCACCACGGAATAAAGTGGCCGATGAAGACAACATATTGGTAACATAAATGGTTCCATAAAAGTTCTCAATTGTGAGAACGGCAAAAGTAATCACGAATTTCTTGCGAGAGGCGAAGGATCCGGAGAGTGAAAACAGAGCTGTATATTTTGGCGCGGAGTAGCAAGAGAAAGGCGCGAGAGCAGATCAGAAAGGAGGTATATCAGTGTCCACGGCGACGACAGCAGGATGAAAAGAAGAGAAGCGCGGCTCAGATGGGGCATCACATATCGGCGATAACGCAAGTTCAGCACGCGCACAGTCAACCACGGCTGGAAACCCAAGGGCTGGAAACCGGTCGCCGAAAGTGACATTCACCTGTTCTCTCAGAGTGGCGACAGACACCCAGGGTCGACACAATCACAGTTCTGTGTGTGTTAATAGAATCGGGGTGGCGGCAACGGTAGTGCGCCTGTGTGTCCGTGTCTCCCTTCTTGTGGTCGTCTGTTTGCGCTGTCACCTAAAGTTTCAATGGTATTGCGTTGCGCAAAATCATTGCAATTACCTACAACGCTTTTCTCATCTTGCGAAGGGTCACGAACAGACGTCGGGGCCTGAAGGAGGACAACCTGCTACGGCTCATCAACGCCTTTGTGCTGTGTCACTTCACCTACACGGTAGCCATACACAACTGGCTCAGAGCCGAGCGGGACAAGCTCAATGCCCTCATTAGAAAAATTCTTAAGAAAGCCCTCGGGCTGCCCGTCAGAACGCATACCGAGGGCCTCCTCCGTCTCGGCATACACAACACCATGGAGAGAGAGAGAGAGAAATAACTTGATTAAGGAAAAATATGGTTAAGGAGGCCGGAGGGTGGGTCCTTAGTCCAGGACTCCAGTGGCAACCGCCACGCGCCGTGCCTGGTCGAGGAGGCTCAATTGAGTCTCCAGGTCAGTCCGGGCGAGGATGGCTGCTCAAGGCTCCCTAAAGGAATTTTGTGCTAAACGGGGTGAATTTGAATTTTGGGGTCGTGATTGGCACTCCCATGTCACATGGGGCAAGGATGGCCTCCCCCCACACCAGGGGCATTGACTGGCATATCTGGTTGGCCAGATGGCATGCCATTGCCCCAGATGTGGGTAGGTGTTTGTCTGGATTTTTCTGTATAGCCGAACCTCCTCCACTGTTAATTGCGGGTTTGTCGCGGCGAGTTCTTGGCGAGAACGACGTTGATGTTCTAAGACATCGCATGCTAGTATTTGATTGTTATTTCCGAGTGGGTTGTCATTCCTTGCTCGGATTGAAGTCTCGCGAGCAAGAGCGTCTGCCCCTGTGTTGCCAGTGACACCAACATGCCCCGGACACCATACAATGTGATGTTCTTGTCTTAGTCGATCGCCCAAGATGTTAAGGGCGATCCTAGGGATTCTTCCGTGGAGGAAGAGTCGGCAGGCCGCCTGGGAGTCCGTAAGGACGTAGGCGGGCCTGTCTTCTCCCTCCCGTGTCTTTATTGCCAGGGCCACTGCAGCCGCCTCCGCTGTGCTGGTGCAGGCTGTGCGGACTGAAGCTGTTGTTATGGTTCTTGGAATACCGGAGGGTCCCGAAGCAGCCACAATAACGTGTGCCTTAATGTTCCGTGCTGCGTCTGTGTATATTGTGTTGGGGTTATTGCCCAATCGTTTTTCTAATTATTTGGCTCGGGCATAACGCCTGCCTGAATGATATTTTGGTTTATTTTTTTTGGGGATGGGGGAGATCTTTAGTTTTTCTCGCATCTCCCTCGATATGTCCACTAGTTCGCTGCTGCAGTATTGTGGGTTGACCGGGTATCCCAGCTCTTCTAGGACCCTCCTGGCCGCCTGTGACATATTAAGGCGTTCTCGTTGTGTGACCATTGCCATTGCTTTGAGTTCTTGAAATGTGTTGTACACCCCAAGAGCCTCGAGTCTCTCCGTGGATGTCCCCAGTGGTAGACTCAGGGCGGCCTTATACGCCGTGCGTATTAGGATGTCTGCCTGCTCTGTCTCTTTACGGTTAAGCTCGTGATACGGGAGGCTGTAGGTAATTCTGCTTATTGCAAAAGCTTGAACTAGTCTTAATGCGTCTGATTCGCTTAGTCCTCTCCCGTTCCGCGTAATTCTTCCTATCATTCGTGTGATTTGTTTTACCGAATTCTTTAGTGTGTTTAGGGTATGGTCTGCTCTAGTATTGTGTTGTATCCACAGCCCTAAAATCCTCACTTTTTGGGATTCTTTAAGTGTCGAGTCTCCAAGCTTCAGTTCAGCTTTTTCAGTTTTGTTGTAATATTTTCCGTGCACCGTAATGCATTCTGATTTTTTAGGAGCAGATTTCATTCCGTTCTCAGTGGCGAAATCGTGCACTATTTTTGTAGCGTTTTGAAGAGCTTGTTCTTTTGTTCCGATTGAGCCTTTTGTCGCCCAAAGAGTATTGTCATCCGCATAAAGGGCAAAATGCAGATTTGGACACTTTTCCAGCCTATGGGCTAGATTATTCATCCCCAAGTTGAACAGTAGGGGTGAGAGAATGGGTCCTTGTGGTGTGCCCCTACTTGGCATATTGAAAGCGCCGGATCGGGTTTCTCCTATGCTGATAGTAGCAGTTCTATTCCCCAAGAAAGATTTGACATAATTGTAAGTCTTTTCACCGCACCTGGTTTTCTCAAGTTCTTTCAATATTAGTTCGTGCGCGATGGTATCGAATGCGCTTTTGAGGTCTAGGGCCGCTACTAAATGTTCACTACCTGTTGGAATGTGGCTCAGTACCTCTTCCTTCAGTCTTAGGAATACACCTTGTGTCGATAAGTGTGGCCTGAAGCCATACATATAGTTTGACAAGAGGTTATTGTCTTCTATATAGTTTCTAAGTCTTGTGTGGATGACTCGCTCAAAAAGTTTTCCCAGGCAAGACCTGAGTGAGATGGGCCTGAGGTTTTGTATGTTACGAGCCTTGCCGGGTTTAGGTATCAAAATTATTTCTGCCTCTTTCCACTGCTCTGGAATTTTCCCGGTTGGCCATACCTTTCTGTTAAAGTATTCAGTTAGTTTCTTAATTTGTTCATGAGTAATGTTCCGTAGCATTGCATTAGTTAACCGATCCTTTCCAGGCGCTGTATTTTTCTTAGCTGCCTGGGCTGCTGCGAAAAGCTCTGCTTCCGTTATGGGGGCGTCCAAGATTTCGTTCGGGGGCCCATCGTATGCTTTCGAGTATGACTGAATAATTGGTTCCCCTATGTATCTTTCTTTCAGTTTGGCTATGAGTTCGCCTTCTGTGCCCTGGAATTCTCCCACTATGGCCTCAAGGGCGCGTGACGATTCTGATTGTGTTGCTGCTGGGTCTAACATACTTCTAAGTATGTTCCAGGTTTTCTTTGTGGCGAGGTTTCCCCTTAGGGAATCACTGAGCTGCAGCCAATTTTCTGTTTCTAGTTTCTGCGCGTAATCGTTTGCTTCTTGTGCAATTACCTCTATTCTTGCTCTGAGTTTTCTGTTAAGCCTTTGACGCTTCCAGCGTTTTGTGAGACCTCTTCGGCAGTCCCATAAGTGTAATAAATGTGGGTCTACAGCGGGGTGTTGCACCATGAGAGTGATGCTCTTGGAGTTAGTCGAGTGGGCTGTTCGCACTTCTTCCGACCAATGGTTGATATCTTCTATCTGCCCTTCTGCAAAGAGATACTTTCTAAATTTTTCCCAATCGGTTATGTTGGCTGTTCCAAGCTGTCTACGGATTTTTGGTGACGAGGTTGATAGACTGACAATATAATGGTCACTGCCTAGGGTTTCATCTAGGTTCTTCCAAGACGCTGCCACTATGTTTTTGGTAAACGTCAGATCGGGGTAAGTGTCTAAACTCACTGTTCCCCAGTCTAGTAGGCGCTAGCGGCAGCGTTTCTAGTTTTAGGTCGCACTTGTCCGCGACCTGCACCAGCCTGGTGCCCTTTGCCGAATCCCTTACGTATCCCCAGTGCGAGTGGGGTGCATTGAAGTCACCGGCAACAATTAATTTATCTTTGTGATTCATTTTACCCATTGTTAATTCAATGATGTTCTCAATATCTGTGCATTTTTTAGGGGGGGCTGTGTATATTAAGAATGAAAAATTTAGGTTTCCCCCTCTTTTTCTTGTGGATTTCAATAATTTGGTGAGGAGTTGAGCCTTTAAGGGGCTCATGAATACTAGTTGCGATGTTCTTTCTCACCAACGTCGCTACTTTCGAATGCTTGGGGTCCTGATATGTATAGTAATCCCGTAGCTTTACCGGCTTATTTCCTACCTCTTGGAGACAGATTATATCTGGCCAGATTAACGATGTATTAATGAATTGTTGTAGGGCTGCTGCCCTCTTTTGGTAGGTGCAGCAGTTCCAGTGCCAATTTCGATGTTTTCCTCCAATACCCGTGATCTATTGGCCATGTGGGGTTGATAATTCAATATCGGAGGAGTCGGAGACTACTACATTTTTCGTTTTTTGCGGTTGTGGAGTCCCGCGGTTATCGCCGGCTCTTTTCCTTTTCATTTGCTGTAGATTGTTGATAAATTCATCCACGTAAGTTTTAAGATTTTGAAATTCATTAAACATCTGTTGTTGGAAGTTTTGTACTCCCTGCAGCTGGAGGAGATAGCCGAAGCTCAGGAACGGGCCAGCTAACTGGGCTATCCACCAGGCCGGCCGGAAGGCAGATCTTTGAAGAGATCGGACTCGCCCCCACCAAGAACTTGGCTAGCAACACCCAGATCGCCTGAGAAATAGGGGAGAAGCTCGTCGTCGCCCCGTAGCCCCGCAACGTTCATCCCGTGCACAACGCAGGTCGTCGCAACGCAAGAGCGCCCACGATACTATAATAAATCTACAAGGACAAGATTTAAGCAAGCTTCGTCGAGACGGCAAGGCTTTTGCGGTTTTGTCGCGGACACGCTGCGCAAAGTCATCAACTGCTCCTCGGTTCGGACGACGGACCCTGAGGTGGCCTTGCTATTGGCCATTACACTCGCCATGCTTGGCGGGGGTGCTATAGTATGTCATTGTACTCGCGAGGAAGCGCCGCTGTTGCACCGCATCAGAACCGACTCCGCGTAACCAATCACCCCAGCTAGGTCATTCAATTAAGACTGGACGTTGTGCTTCCTGCTCTATGCCTTCTGTGGTGATATCGGCGGCATTGAACATTTCATTTGGCTATGCCCACAGTTCGACACAGATCTTTCAAGACGTCGTTTTCCCCGGAGGGCCCGCGGCAATCAGGAAAGAGTGCAACGAGTGCCGATTGCCTTCCCGTGAGACACGGGGCTCATCGACACCTGGTGACACACCCCTTATCTCAACTAACAGAAGGCTCGGGCAGAACAATTTCCGGCTTTGTATGCCAAGCTAAAGCGGCCTACTGCAACACCACCACCACCACCCCCAAAACCATGGTTTAGGAATTTAAACCACGTGATCTTTTCTACAGAGCGAAGTAATATCAATTGGCTGGGATGTTTGGGTGAAACCGACACCTTCTTTGAATGGCCACACAACCAGCCTGCTGAAATAGACGCTCGGAAGCTACACATTTGCTGGAATCGACATGAATTCATCGTTATGTAAAATACGTGCTCGAAACCCGCGCGCACGCCATGCGACGTGTTTAGTGGACTAGGAGTGACACAACAATCAACGACGGGGGTGCTATAGTATGCCTTGAATTGCGAAGGCATTTCAAGCCTCTGGCTTCGGGTGGCGTGGTGGCGTGTGATGAGTTGGTAAAGAGAGTGGAAGCATTCGGCTCAGCATCACTCGGGACTCGAAAAAACAGTCAACAGTCGCTCTATCACAGCCGCACAGTCACTGCTCATGCTCCGCCATTCTAGTACGACTTCAACATTTTCGTGCAAATCACGTCAAACTCTCGAAAACGAATAATCGAACATGCCATTAAGCCAAATAAATGAAAGGTGGACATTGATGAAGATTATTCGCTTTGCGGGATACTTTTAATCGATTAATCGATTAATCGTCCATCAATATTACCAACCCTAGTAGTGCGCGTTTGCCATACGCAGGGAGACGTCAGAAAGCGAGATCGTAATATTTCTAAACTTGCGACATAGTTCACCACTGAGCACAGAAACAGCAGCTCCGGTATCAACAAGCTCTTGTACAGCGACGCCATCAATACACAGAACTGGTTTTGGCACGTAAAACCCCATAAAGAAGAAGAATACACACCTTGATCTCGTTATCAGGAAAACACCGAGGCCTTGCAGTTTTCGACACGAGCGCAGTTCTTGCCTCCGAAACTGTGACGCCCAGTTTTCCGCTTGGACGGGCTGGGTGCGTCGGAGCATGGGCGAAAGTGAACGGCCACGTGGGGACGGCGACCGGCGTGAGCCGAAGGCACGTTGACCCGACGAGAGAGATTCAGGCGCCGGCCCAGACGAAACCGAGTGTGGTGGTGGCTCAGGACGAGCGTAGACTGGGCTTCGGTCGCCGTCACGTGCGGTTACCGCACAGATAGCAAAAGCGTGCGACATGGCCAGGAAGGTGGCAGAAATGGCAGATGGGCCGGTTGTCAGCAGTACTGCAAGGGTTTGCAGGTGGTGGGGTGGGACGCGAAAGAGGGAGCGGGGCCGTACGTACAGGCCGTCATGCCACGTAGAAGGCGCTTGATGCTTGCCCGGGCTCCGTGGCGAAGGAAGCCCGAGGCCTGAAGTGCTATGCAGGATGCGCCGAGTGTGGCGAAACTCGGGATCTTCACGAGCTCTGACGACGCCCCAAGGTGAAAGAACTAACGGTAGCATGACAAAGTTTGTCCGTTAACACGCCTCCAGTTTCATTGGTTTATCTAATTCACTCTGGGAGGATATCACTCCTTGGGCGTTGCCATATGAGCGGTCGACAAACTGGGGCTCACGTGAAGGTACGGTCGGTGCATGGTCGTGCCTTCTTTTACTTGTTTGTGGTTTCACCAAGTGCATTACAGGCACAAGCAAGTTATAAAATAAATACATTTAGTACATTAATATTAGTCACATTAACGTGGGTTCTAAGCAATTTCAAGTTTACAAGATGTACACTGAATGTGTATTAGACTAATTCGTAGTTTAATACGTTTCGCATTATACCACGAGGGGACGCTCGGCCTCTTTTTTCATTCTGGATTGGATTGGCGCGGCTCGCTACGTGCTTGCGCTAGCATTTCCGAGCACAGATTGGTGTGCGTTTGGTCTTCGCGCTGGGATTTCAACAGATCGCTCGTTGCTCGCGCTTAAGTAAGGATGCGACACGAAGTTCTCATCTACTAGAGCAGATGTGGTTTGCCAAGCGCTTACCGTGTAAGCGCTCAGGAATGCCGGAAAGCACTGATACAATTAAGGGTCCGAAGACTACGCTTTATTTTTTTACTGTGTGTCACCTTCATACTGGCCAGCGCTGAGCGATGGCTTCTAACAAACGCAAGAAAGGGTCTTTGCAGTGCACGTGGCTGTTGACTCCCAGGTGGGACTCCAGCATAGGTGCAGTTACCCTGCACTCACCACTGACGAGGTGGCGCTTCACTTTTTGACAATTCTCTATTTTTGCGTGTGAACGCCCTTGATGGGGTCCACAAAGTTCACGCTTTGGTTGACTGTATCCTAATGCAGATTGATGCATTGCCCCGTGAGCATCCACTAAATTTCTGATACAGTTGTATGCGGCCCGTTGATCGATATGAATAATGGTCGTCGGTTGAACATTGGCTGCAATAATGGCGCCTAGCGTCGCCGCCTTTCGTCGGTCAACATTGAAAAGTCGCAGCACCCCTCTGTCACGCAGACCATGCCCAAGACCCATGGTCCAATATATTTAACACCGCCATAATTTGGCGCTCAGCGGAACATTGTCGCCCGTCATTAGGTGGCCTCGATTGTACTTTACCTCGCCGCGAAGAAGGCACTCATCAATTTGTGTTATCTTCCTGGGGCCACCAAGTGAAGGTCGCGCCAGCAGCTCATCCATCGCGACCTCACGGGAGTAGTTCCTCCAGTCGGCGATGGCGTGCTCCAATAGAGGAAACAAGTCGCCGGTCATCTCCTTCAACAGCCATATTTCTATGCTTTTGCTCACGCAGTACGTGAGCCAAATCATTTGCCGCCTGGAGAGGTGGTTGTTCGGACGGCCGAGACGGTCCACGTTGGCGTAGTAACTCCCTTCGCCTCTAGCCTGTGCAGTGCAGCGGTACCATGTACTGCGAAAACTGCTTACGGCCCCTGTTGCACCTTAAGAGAGCCCGGCGTGCATTCTGAGCCTTCCTATATAATGTGACCACTTCGCTTTCTCAAGTTGGTTGGTCCGGGCTGAACCCCATGTGCTCGCAGGTGCCCCAGTACTCCGATGACGTCGCTTGACCTGGCCGGTGGCGCGGGTGCGGTGGACGCACAGTGCTTGAAGCCGGAAAGAGCCGAAAGGATGCAGGAACGTTCCTCCGCAGCCTAGTCACACTAGTCTGTGCTCGAAAGCATAATTTGCTCGCCACGCTGTCTCCGCAGACGAGTGCCTTCGCCTAACTCATTAACAGCCATGTCATGACGTTATGGAAAGGCAAAATTGACGCTGAAAACTCTACGTCAATCGTTAGGTGAACGGGTCCAGATGGTCATATTGACGCTTGCTGCCGCTGGATGCGATGACACAGCTGCCGCGCTGCCGCCGCCATGTTCGCAGTTCAACTCGAGGGGGGTTTCGCGATTTACGATTTGACACGAGTTCGCTTGTCAATTAAAACGTAGGTCACGCCCCGCGCGAGGCATGTAACTCTTGTGCACGCGCCCACCACGTTTGGGCCATGCCCCACTATTTTTCGGCAACAGCGGCGTGGTGCGGAATGAGAGGCCATCAACAATCCTGACCGACGAAATAAAAACACACAACGCACTGTCATCGGTGATGTACTGAGCACCACTACAAAACAAAGCGTCGACTTTCGCTAGCTTATGCACATATCTTCTTGCGCTGTCGTGGACCTACAACACGCTTTCGTTGCTTGCATTGTGGCGACTCAGGGCACAGCAAATAATTATCGCTGTAGCTACTTGCAAGGCATCGATGCACCGCGGTGGGTGACGATGCTTAGTAGTGCGTACTGTTTTTCAACGACAACGCATCGCAGCTGTCGTTTGGATGGCTGCTCTGTCACCGCTCTTGTATCGGACCCGCAGTTTGCAAACATGTCAGCGTCGAGAAACGCTCGATTTTCTAGACCCAGTGCGATGACATTTCTCATCACAAGCACGGCACACACTAAACAGCGCTGTCGCTACGATATCCATCTACGATCGCTGTTAGCCAGCAGCAGAGGCAATCGGTAGGCACAGTGGAGTAAACAACCACTCAAATTTGCTTACGTGCGCCGGACGCACCTTCACTTGGCAAGCGATGACAAGCGATCAATTGTGTCACTGGTAGCACGCTGTTCATCGCAATGCATCGCGGAGGCTTCGCGCACGCAGATAAACTGGGCATTTTCACTGTGCTGCGTCAGTCGGACCCTAGAATATAGCACAGCCACTTTGCAGCGACAGCCGTTGCTCCGTTCTCTATGCTATAGTGTCGATTCATTGGTAAAGCGGCGGCCTCAATAGCGTCATTGAAGCACCTACGGTGAACAGCCATGACGCAGCGCTGCGTTGCCATCCCCTAATAGACAGGGAATGGACAGATCATTGTCAGGACTGACTTCTTCGAACATAGCACTGCAGCGCCCCTGGTAACCTGATCACCGTATGAACCCTTCTTTGCCTGCGACCCTCTAGATGTATCCGCTTGTAAGCTTTCGCCTTACTGTCCTCACTCGCGGCAAAAAATGCAAAATTTAAT
>NC_051157.2:171520122-171679810 GCF_013339745.2 Dermacentor silvarum
TCTACCATGTTCCTGGCCATTTAGCACGCTTTGCCATCGCCGCTGACTTTCGCATACCGAATGGCGAACGAATTCAAGGCTACGTTTCATCATCGCGAGCCACTACCACGCCCCTTTTTCGCGTAGTCCAGCGCCTGATTCTATCTCAGGGTGAACGTGCCTTCGACACATGCGGGGCCCTATCCCAAAGTCGCCGTTCCCTTCCCTGTGCTCCGTCGACAACACACCCCGGCCAAGCGGAAAACTGGCCGTCGCAGTTACGGAGGCAACAACTGCGCTCGTATCGCAAGTTTTAAGAATTCGGTATTTTTTCCAGCTATAAATCAACATGTATATTGATGGGTGTCGCTGCAAAAGCGTTGTTCATACCGGATCTGCTGTCCTGTGCTCAGTGATTAATGATCTCGCATGTTGACAAAGATTACGACTCCGCTTTGTTCCGTTTCCTAAGTACGGTAACCGCGCATCACGTGCACGGTTCGCCTTGTCATTCAAGATATTTTTTATGTCGTTCAATGTGTCGTTTTTTCACCATGCTCACATGACGTCATTCTGGGCTGTAAGTTTCTTTCTACAAATCATGCGTTGTTGAATGTGCGCGTGCCGAACTTACATTATCTCCAGTGTGTGGATGCCCCATTTGAGCCGTGCTTCTCTCCTTTTACACGAATATTCGTCGCCGCGGATGCTGACATAACTCTTTCTCTTCCGCTCACTTGTCTCTCTCTTGCGACTCTGCTGCTTATTCTACTGCTCTGTGTTCCCCCTCCGAAGCATTAGACTCTCGCAAAACTTGCTCTTCCTTTTGGCGTTTCTCTCAACATATTGAAAACTTTGGCGGAGCCGTTTACGTTACGGATTGGTAATGTCTATCAGCAAGTTTATTCTGTGGTGAATGTCCTGGGTTGCTTTGCGAACTTGACCCCGTTGATCCCCATAAACTGCCTGATCCACATGACTGACCTACCTGTCGCCAGCATTACTCCTGCTTCTTTAGCGGCTTCGTCACCTTCAGATGTCTTCAACCCGTCAGTTGATCACACTCTCCGATAACCAGAGCACCCAACTATTGGAGCTCCTCAGTCGTTTTCAAACTTCATTTGACCATAAGCAACCTTCTTTTGGCCGCACATGCGGAATCGTTCACCACATCTAAACCGGCACCCGTGCACCTCGCGCGAGCGCCCGTCTCGAATCTCGCACGCGAAACGCCGTGTCATGGACGACCAACTGAATATCCTTCACCATGGTGTGATACAGTCCTCACACAGTCCTTGAGCCTCCCCAGATTCACTCGTGAAGAAAAAAGGATGGTAGCATCAGGTTCAGTGTGGACTATAGGCGTCTAAATAAAATCACACGCAAAGATGTTTATTCCCTGCCGCGATTCGACTAGGCCCCCGACTGCCTGCAGGAGCAGAGTTTTTGTCGTCCTTTGATCTTCGATCGGGGTAATGGCAAGTACTTAGGGATGAAGCTGACCGCACGAAGACTGCGTTTGTAACTCCCAATAGGCTATACGAGTTAACGTGACGCCATTTTACCTTTTTAATGCGCGTGCCACTTTCCAACGCTTCACGTACAACATACTTCGAGGCCTCAAATGAAACACGTGCATTGGCTACCTAGATGACGTCGTAGTCTTTTCGAGGGACTTCGATTTGCATCTAACCCGCCTCGGAAGTGTCCTTACTTTTCACACAGATGCTGGGCTGAAGCTTAAATGAAAGACGCGCCATTGTGTTGCACGCAGGCTCACAACATGGGCCATGTTTCATGCAAGGATGGCGTTCTTCCCGACCCTGCAAAGGTCCGAGCCATCACCGAGTTTCCCAGGTCGACTACAATGAAACAACTTCGCAGCTTTATCGGCATTTGTTCGTATTTTCACCGATTCGTGCACCACTTTGCCGTCATCATTGCCCCTTTGACACAGCTTCTCGCAGACAATCAATATGTTTCGGCATAGTCTCCCGCTTGCGACGACGCAATTGATATTTTACCCCATGTCCTAACATCGCCTCCTATTCTGTGCCATTATGACGCGGACGCTCTCACAGAAATCCACACGGACGCTAGCGGTGTCGGCCTAGGCACTCTTTTTGACCAACGCAAATCTGGCTTCGACGAGTACATCGTCTGAAACGCCAGCCGCACCCTCACCAAAGCGGAAACAGACTATTCTATTATGAAGAAACCATGTCTCGCTATCGTTTGGGCGATCACAAAATTTCGACCTACGGCCGACCATTCGACGTTGTGGCTGATCACCACGCCCGGTGCTGGTTGTCATTCCTCAAGGATCCATCTGGTCGCCTGGCTCGTTCGGCACTACGTCCCCAAGTCTATGATATTCGTGTCGTTTACAGGTCCAGACGCAAACACGCCGATGCCCTTTCCCACTCTCCTCTTTCCCATGAGCTTCGTGCCGCGCCTGTAGTCAGCTAAGATCTGCGTCCCTTACCTTTGCCAACATGCCATCCGAGCAGCGCCAGGATCCTTGGATAGCCTCTGTACAAGAGTTCCTGACTGACCCGTCACAGCGTACCGCCAACCACAGACTTCGACGCGCTGTTCGTCACTTTATCATCTATACCGCCGCAACTACTTATGTGTTGTCCGTTAATGGTTGCTCATAATACCTCCTCGTATACGTTCCGACATCTGTGCCTCCTTCCATGCGGCCCCACGATGCGCCCATGCCGGAGTATTAATGGCCTACGCACGCTGCAGGTAGAGCAGAGAAGATTGCGCAAGTTCAGGGCCACCGACTGGGACAAGTTTCGCAAGATTAGGGGGGAATCTGCGGAAGACGTGGAGGAGAAGCCTGATCTCGAACGCTGGATGGAACAGATAGAAAGAGATATCGAGGCAGCCAGCAAGGAAATTAGCACGGACCTCCTGGTCGAGAAGATGGATAGCAGGCTAGTCCATCTGCTCGAGGCCAAGCAGTCCCTCCTGTACAGGCGGAAGGAGCAGCGTCTCAACACAAGGCTCCGCAAGAAGATTGCTGAAGTTAAGAAAGTAGAGGAGCATTGCGAGGTAATCTCCAGACAGCCGTGGGACGATGTATGCAGTTTGATCGACGGCCAGATGCGCAAAGGGGGGGTCCTGGAACCTTCTTAAACACTTGCTGGATGAGACGAATACCAAGTCGAAACCAACGAAGCACTGTGGCGCGCATGTTGCGCGCAGCCAGGCAGGAATCCTCGGACGACGAAGTCCTGGGGAAGCTGGTGAAGAAGTACCTACCGATGGCTTCCGGCCCGGTGGCAGCCCTCAAGGATTACTGGGGCTCCGACAACAAGGAGCTGGACGCGGAGTTTGGGGTTGAAGAAGTTAGGCGGGCGCTCCACCACATAAATGGCAAATCGGCCCACGGTCCGAATAAGATCACGAACAAGGCGTTGAGGAACCAGGATGACAAATCGATAGAGTACTTGACCGAGATTGTAAACCAGGCGTGGAGCACCGGCAAAGTTCTGGGAATGTGGAAGAGGGCCAGTACCATCCTCATCCCAAACCCAGCAAGCCGCACAGTTGCGACTTCGGTACTACTGGCGGGGAAAGTACCGCTTCGTACGGCAGTACGTCCGCTCGTGCTCCGAGTGCCAACGACACACAACCCACCTTTGTGACCACTGGGCCACTCCAACCCCTGCCAAGTCTCACCCAGGCTTTCGACCGCATCGGAATTGATTTGTATCGCCCCCTTCCGAATACTCCAAATGGCAGCCGCTGCGTCATCTTTGCTGTGGAACGCCTCACGCGCTGCGCCGAAACTTAAATGCTTCTGTACACTTGCCACATCATGTGAACTCACCTTGTTAATCCTCCATAACCTCGTTCATTGGCATGGTGCGCCTTGTGAGCTACTTAGCGACCGTGGACGCTCTTTCCTCCCCGAAGTCTTAGAAGTACTTCTACGTGAATGCAACATTGTCCATTGCACTACTAGCGTAATATCACCCCCAAACCAACGGAATGACTGGGTGATTTAACCGTCCACTAGGTGATATGCTCGCCATATACACTGACCCTACCCGTTGGGACAAGATACTACCCTTCGTTACCTACGCTTACAACAGCGCCACTGAGTCTACCACAGGATTCTCCCCGTTCCTCCCTCTTTACGGCCGTGAACCTTCTTCCTTCAAGGACACTATCCTGCCATATCGCTCTGATGCATCGGAAACCACTACATTATCTGAAGTGGCCACCTATGCTGAGGAATGCCGCCAGCTCGCGAGCTCACTTACCTCGCAAGTCCAGCCCAGCCAGAAAGAATTTCACTACCGTAGCTCCTCTTCGCCTTCATATTAGCTTGGAACACTGGTGTGGATCCGCGTTCCCTTCCCCACTCCCGGCCTTTCCTCAAAGCTGGTGTCTCCGACGTCCCTTGTCAACTACGTCATTGAGCCCCTCCCGCCATCTACAGACCAACGGCGCCGCGGCCGCGAAATGTTTCACGTCGAATACCTGAAACTGGACTACGACCTGCCTGTATCACATTTTCCTTAGGTCATCAGGCTGACTCCCTTTTTTCACCGGGAGGTGATTGTAGTGATATATATTGTCACAAAGCACTTGGGGAAGTCAGGGTTCGCGACTAGAACGATAAAGTAGCGAGAAGTAGCAGAGCCGATCGAGCACCAAAACAAGATTTATCTCTCCTCGTCGTTCTCGCTCCCATAGCTACATACTCACTGCTCCTTATTTCACAGTACAGTTATCTCCCCCGCGGAAAAGGAAGCCGTCCCGGCGACCTAGGGTAGCACAACAGAGGCGGATCATAGTACGGCTTGAGACGCTGGACATGCACAATGTCGCGTCCTCGATGGCGATAATCCAAAGATAGCTCGAGGGGTTTGACGATATAGTTGACGGGAGACGTTTGCTGATCACGCGGTATGGGCCCTGGTACTTCGACGCGAGTTTCGGTAACAGTCCAGGGGTAGGGGCTGGAACCAAAAGCCACACTAACGAGCCAGGAGCATAGGATGCAGGAGCATGGGAAGTTTCTCGATGGTGCTTCGGGCGTTGCTGGTCTTCGGATGTAAATACACGTGATAGCTTGCGACATTCTTCTGCGTGTGCTCCAGCTTCAGACGAGGTAGTGGTTTCTGTGTTTTCAGGGCGCTACGGAAGAATAGTGCCCATTGTGGAAAAAGGTTCGTGTCCGTACAGGAGAAAGAAGGGCGAAAATTCCGTGGGGGTATTATAAGCGTAGGTCCGAATTGGTAGAGCATGGTCCCGTTTGGTTTGGTCCTATGCAACGTACATGGCCAGCATGTCACCAAGAGTACGATTAAATCGCTCGGTCATGCCATTAGTTTGGTAGATGTTGTCCAAGATGTTGTCCATCATTCTTTCAAATGTGGCAGGCGCGTTACACAGGCCAAATGGCATCACGGTGAAACCATCGGGTGTGATGAAGGCCGTGTTTGGACGGTCTGACTCAGCCACTGGCACTTGCCAGTACCCGGATCGTAAGTCTAAAGATGAGAAGAATTGGACGGCCTGGAGGCAGTCTAGCACGTCGTCAAGGTGGGGTAGTGGATAAACGTCCTTTCTCGTGATCTTATTGAGGCGCCGGTAGTCCACGCAAAAGCGAATTGTGCCATCTGTCTTTTTGACAAGGACTACAGGAGAAGCCCAGGGACCGTGCGAAGGTTTTATGACACCGCGTTGGAGCATGTCTCCAACGTGCTCAGCGATGACGCTACGCTCCGTGGCGGATACACGATATGGCCTCTGGCGTCAAGGCACATGGTTGCCGGTGTCGATGTGATGCACAAAAGTGGAAGTACGGCCTAAGCGAGATGGTTGTAGGTCGAATGACGTGCGAAAGCCGTCAAGGAGATCGGCGATCTGGGCGTGTTGACTGGGAGTGAGGTTGGGATCAATACATCGAGAAAATGTTGGGTCACACGGCAGTGTCGGAGGAGAAACTTGAAGGGCCATAGCGTCAACCTCAGGAGAAGCCGGTTCGTCAGGCACATCATAAAGTAAGCTTGGCTCGATTGCATCAGCATAACCAAGACACGCATCGTGGATCAGGCTAGCAGGGCAACGAAACAGGTTCGAGACATGAAGTGCGCTGCAACCTTGTCGAACGGCAAGAAGGGCAAAAGGAAACACGAAGGGGTGACGCCGAGCAACAAGTTTAGACGGCGTGAAAAGAACTGTGGAGTCGGAAAACCCAACGCAGGAAACGGGTACAAGTGCGGCAGAGTATGGAGGAATCTCGGTGTCGGCGGTGACGAGCACACGACCGGAAGCGTCATCATACTAGTACCTTCAAGAACGTTGGGGCTGAATGGCGACAGAGCGAGTTCAGGACGGGCAAAATCTATAACGGCATGATGAGATGACAAAAAGTCCCATCCTAAAATCATGGCATGGGAGCAGCGGTGCAGAATAGCGAACTCAACACGGTATAAAGTGCCGCTTATAAGAACACGCACGGTACACTTCCCTAAGGGTTCAATCGGCGCAGCGTTTGCGGTGCGCAATGAAACGGCAGAATATGGCGTCGCGACTTTTCTTAGTTGAAGACGAAGCTGGTTCGAAATCACTGATATTGCTGCTCCCGTGTCTACAAGCGCATGAACGGCAATGTCTTCTGCATAAACTTCAAGGACGTTCGCAGGAAATAAATTAGGGCTTGTGGAGTTCGTTGAGATCGCAGTTCTTGCCTCCGGAACTGCGTTCCTTAGTTTTCCTCTCGGATAGCTTCAGGGAACGGACAAGCGGTGACAGAGAATGCCGACTGGGGTGACGGAGACCGACAGGTATTGAAGGTGCGGGAAGCAGGAGGTGAGGCTTCGAAGTGCTGAGCGGCAGGAGCGGAACGGAACGGAGAGTCGAAGCCGTGTCTTGGTGCCCTCGGAGAATCCGAAGTATACCATCCGCGCTGGCGGCAAAACCGCGCTACATGCCCTGGCAGGCTGCACGAATAACAGATAGGACGGTTGTCATGGGTGCGCCATGGATTGAGAACAGCAGGCTAAA
This sequence comes from Dermacentor silvarum, assembly GCF_013339745.2. Taxonomy (NCBI): domain Eukaryota; kingdom Metazoa; phylum Arthropoda; class Arachnida; order Ixodida; family Ixodidae; genus Dermacentor; species Dermacentor silvarum. Next base: position 171,527,137 of record NC_051157.2, read on the forward strand.
CTGATGGAGATATTGGCGAGGCGGGCGCACGGGCTGCTGTGACGGCCAGTAGCTGCTTGTAGGTGCATATGTTGCAGCTATTTGCGGAGGTGAGGGAAAGGCGCTGATAGGTCTGGGTTGAATAGCGCAGAAGGAGGCCTTGGATTCGCGACAACGGCAGCGTACGTAAGTGGAACAGGCGGAGGTGGCGGTTGATGAGCAAGTGGTACGCGGTAGCGACTTGGTCTTGTATCACCTGACGGAGATCGGGAGACAAGGGCGACTCTGACGCTTGACTGACTGGCAGAAGACACAGTTGGCGTGCCACTCCTTCTCGTACAAATTGCTTGATTCGGTCGAAGATCTCTGAACTGCAAGTAGCACTGACACCGTCACTCAGAGCTGAAAGCGCGACATCCGGAGCCAGAGCTCGGCGGGTAGAAAGCCGTTGTTTGCGTTGCTCTTCATAGCTCTGGCAAAGCGTTTTGAGGTCGTTGACCGTCTGAGGATTCTTTGCCAAGAGCATTTGGAAGGCGTCATCGTCTATGCCTTTCAATATGTTCTTGATTTTGTCCTCTTCGGTCATATCTGGGTTGATACGCCGGCAAATGGCAACTACATCTTCAATGTAGCAGGTAAAGTTTTCGCCCTCTTGTTGGGCACGACAGCGAAGCTGCTGTTCAGCCCGAAGTGTGCGTACAGCAGGACGACCGAATACTTCTTGAAGTTTCGTTCGGGATGCCGTCCAGGTAGAAAAGTCAGCCTCATGGTTGCGGAACCAAAGATGGGCGACCCCGGAAAGGTAGAATGGTACGTAACCAAGTTTGTCAGCGTCATTCCATTTGTTGTGGGTACTCACTCGGTGGTACGATGACAGCCAGTCCTCCACGTCATGATCGTCAGTGCAATTGAAGATGGGAGGATCCCGTTGGCGTGGCGCCCCAGGACAGACGACCGGAGGTGGTGCCGGGGGTGGTTTGGTAGGACCAGTCTCCTCAGGCATGGGAGATGTGACAGGGATTGTCCGGCTTCGGAGATCCAGGTTTGCAACAGGTCCAGCACCTCCACCAAATGTCACGAAGCACTTGGGGAAGTCAGCGTTCGCGACTAGAACGATGAAGCAGCGTTAGGTAGCTCAACCGATCGAGCACCGAAACAAGGTTTATCTCTCGTCGTCGTTCTCGCTCACATTGCCACATCCACACTGCTCCTTATTTCACAGTACAATATGAACACCACCAAAAGACGAAAAAAAAATTATTGTTGCTGATGCTCGCACTCGCGCTGCTTGGCCCTTGATCGGAGTGCTCGTTTTATTTAATCCCTGCGATAAATCAAGACTACACCTCAACGTGTGCTTGCGAAAGAATTCGTTGAATTTAAGAGAGAAAGCTAAATTATGCGAGGACGCCAAGGAATGTCGAGCACGTCAAGTTGTCAGACCTAGAAGTGCGAACAACCGCCGAATCCGGCTCCTGCGACACCCCCCCCCCCCCCCCCGCACTGGTATGGTTTGTTGTTGAGCAAAATCCGCGCGGATGTTAACGTCAGCGTAGACCCTTCGCAAAGGCGTGACGTACGCACCACGTAATGCAAGCTCGTCAAAGAAAACCATCGCATTTCTGCGAAGTGTGAACATCGCTTAGGCCACAGTGAGCGGAATCTGACTATACCAACTCTGGAACACGTCGTGTGAGACATTGTCAGACAATTACAACAGGTCGTAGCGCGCCATGCAAGCGTGACTTTTCTATAAGATATTGCACATTTGTAGGCTTTACAACTCCTCATAGACAATAATTTCAGCTTGATAAATTATACCTATTGTGACCGTAGTGAGTGCTCTCAAACGCGACCATGCCTGCTCGCATGAAAAACACATCTCCGAGCAATGCCTCTCTGAACTCTGTGCGCGAGGTTATAAATTTGGCTACGACTGCATCATGCGTGGCGCGAACAAGGTGTCCCATCGGCGCTCACGACACGTGTATGCTCGAGTAGCGGTTTCCTCCACCTCAACAACGATGTCAAAGTAAGGTGCGTACGTAGTGCCATTTTATAGATAATGCAATAACATGTTTTTTACACTCCGGTTTCAGCAAACAGCCCCCTTCGGTCGTTTTGAAAGAACGTTACACGTCAACATAATCACTCGTTGCCCTCGCAGAAGAAGCACCCTCGACCGCGGAAGAGGTTGAATTCCCGGTGGTCAGCGGTTCTCCGCCTGTAGGAGAGGATGTTCCAGTGCCTCTTGCTGAGCCGCCGACCACATTGACAATGCCGGCGCCTGTTGTCACTACGACGCCCCCAACAGCACCCACGATGCGCCCCACAGCGCCCCGGGTGCCTCCCCCAGCGTCAACGATGTCCCCCACAGCGCCTACAATGATTCCAACGGCGCCCACGATTCGTCCCACAGTGCCTACAAAGCCACCTGCCGAGTCCCCCGATGGGCCCACGATGCCAGCTACAGCGCCCACAGGTGACCCCTGCCAAGCTTTCTGTTAGTGTGTTCATACCCAATGAAGGCAAGTCTAACTACCGTGGTAGTTTGGCAGCCATGGTGCAGGGCCGCTGAGCTCGGTGTCGCTCATTCGATCCCGACCGCAGCAGCGGCATTTCAATGAAGGCAAAAATGCTCTTGTACTTGGTTTTAGGCGCACGATGCAAACCTCATCTGCGAGCAGCTAATAGGATTTATATAGGAAGACAGACTAAGCAAGAGACATGCGGGCAGGCAGATAATTATATAGACAGAAAAATGAGGAACACACATGGGGATAAGCAGGCATTACGGTAAGTAGGCTGTGTAAATTTATCTTTAGATTATTTAGTTTCGACTATTGCCAACATTTCGAGCGCAGCCTGAACATTTCAAATTTATCTAAGGCACACTTGTTCTACGCATTACGTTGGCCAGCCAAATGCATAACGTTAAGAAGTTAAAATTGCGACGCCCCATACATAGCACGCGCTTATAGGCCACTTCTCTGTTTTGAAACCAAAGGCAATGATTAACGTTTCATTTTGCATTGTGAGATCACCCGCTGATCTTCACCGGCGAAAGAGGAAAACACAAATCGCATTAGTTGGTAAAGATTTCATTCCACAGTAATAAAGTTGAAGAGTGAATTTCATCTCTCTGGAGTGAGAAAATATTGCTCAACAAGCGGGAGTTGAGTCTCGACTTGTGCTTGCAGAATTTCTCTTTACATCGTACGGACAAAATCAAAAGTCCACAAACGGCAATGCAGTCAAAGGGAAGTCCGTAGGCGATGTATAGACTTCCTAATATTACGTTGATGAGGTGGATACTATGCGATTTGGCTTTTCTCTCCGGAACCTAATGAACCTTGATGCAGATTACAAGAAAAGTCTATAAGAAGGCAATACATGTCTATACGAAGTTTCTACATAGTTATGTATGTTTATAAGGAACATGTTACGGCTGTCGCCCGTGTCTCCAGGGCTGGTGGTCTCGGATGATCGCTTTCGAAGATAGTTTGACTTTCGCGATATGTAGCGTGACAGCACCAGGCGCGTCGGTGTCGGTCCAATTCTGGGATGGTGCAGGTTTGAGCTAATTAAAGGGGTTGTAGCAACTCTCTAATGGCGTTTTTCACTGGTCGATCTGGAGCAGGATTTTTTGCTCCACAGCTGCGAATCCGAATTTCACTGGTCGATCTGGAGCGGGTTCGCGCTTTTCACTGGTCGTCTCGGATCAACTCGCTCCGCGCCGGATCGCTCTAACTTGCTCCGCTGCCGAGGCGCGGAGTCGGGCGGAAATAGGACGAAAGGATACGTCACTTCCGCTCGGTGGGGGACGGCGATCTTGGTGGCCATAGAAGCATGCAGAGCGGAAGTTGATTTTTTTTATGTGTGTGCGCAGACTTCCGGTACGATTCAGCGCGGAGCATTTTCGCTCTCCGCTGGCAGATTAGGGTTGGTGAATTGCGAGCGCTCGCTCCAGGATTTCGGCGGCCGCTCCAGATCGACCAGTGAAACACGCCATAAGCCAAATACAGCGGACAAGATGGCGAATTGGACCATAGTATTTCGGAATTCTGACAATATTCGCAATAGCAACGCATGGACTAGTCACTTGACATCTCGGGAAAGCAAGATTATCCCGTAAAGTTATTGCAAGACAATACTATTGCAGAACTTCTATAAACTACTTATTAAAAAGGAAAAGTTTATAGCAAGTCGCACGAAATTCCTAGATACTATGTAGACTGTTTAATTAAAATATGCGTCTGAAAGATGACGCTGCTGTTGTTCCTTACGAACACTTCTTGCGCAGAAACCGACAAGCAGCCCATGCTGTGTACCATGAGCGATAGAATTACCTCGAGTCTGCAGTTCCCGCAAGACGGGCTGTGTGACTACATCTTCTTCGACTCACTGTACAAGGGCGGCCGCAACTTGCTAACCGACCCGGCTACCTACAGCAGCAGCCTCAACACTTTCCTGAACGACCACCGTGCCTACCAACGTACAACTCTAGGCGTCGGTTTCGCATTCATGTGAGCGTCCGCAGCCATTTTTAGTGTGCCAAAAAGCTTTCAAGTGTCCCCAAATGTGTAAATCAAGCATTTCAAAGTATATTTCGTATTTGGACAGTTGTGGATCAGTAAATCTTGTCGAATCTAGCAAGAATAGGTCCGGCCTTTTTTTGTCTTTTGAATAAAACGGATTCAACCGTTGCACATAGCAAATTAACTAAGCGTAGCCTAGGCATTTGAGAGGACCAATTGTTAAGTGACCACATTTCTAGCGTCCCAATTTTGGTCAGTTAGAGACAACAAACAGAAAAACTAGATCAATACAGACTAATAAAATATTTTGTAAACGTTGGGGTGTTACATGGATTATTATAAGAAAACAAAGATCAAAATTCCATTTTGGTCAATTCGCGCCTGAAGCACCAGCGCTGGTGCATCAGTGTGACGTCATGCATTTGAAAGTATATTTCGTATTTGGACCATTGTGGATCAGTAAATGTTGTCGAATCTAGCAAGACTGGGTCCTGCCTTTTTTGTTTCTTGAATAAAACGGATTCAATCTTTGCACATAGCAAGTTGACTAAGCGTAGTCTCGCAGAGGGCGCCAAAATCCATGAAGTCATGACCAACTGGTGCAGGAACTTCAGGGTGGCATCGCCACCTGTCGTTTCGTTTATTTACGTTTTTTTTCTGTACGAGCGTTCATGGTACGGGCGGCATTTTATGTATTGTAAAAGAGCAACCTACCAACAAAGCTACACCGATTAATGTCTCTTTACAGACGAGATCAAAATTGTGGCACATGCTTTACTAAATTGCATTTTTACAATATAAAAGAGAGCAGCCACCCTACTGTGAAAGCAGGCTTGCTAAGCCAGACAAGATGCAAAGCAACAAAAGTCGGAGATCGGCTCCACCTTGCACTCTCAACCCCAGCTCGCCGTGACGCCATCTATTTATTTTAAGGCGAAATCGTTGTATGCCCCATAAAGCGAAAGATCCGGCGTTAACATCCGATGGTACCAAATCAAACGTGACCAAGTGATGACGTCACGTTCCCAGCGTTGGACCTGCTGGGGCTTGTACTGCGAAATCCCACGGTGAAGTAAAGCGAATGAAGGTGAATTAACGTGTATTAAGGTGGATTAAGGTGCATTCGGGTGGATTACGGTGGATTACGGTTGTTACAAGTTAGAGGAAAGTGGATTAAGGTAGAGATTTATAGTAAGGTCATAACTTGAAGAAGTCATTATGCTTTCGCTTTCATGTCACGTAAGTATACCTAAGTGACTGTCAACTCTTTATTGTTGGTTCTGTCTACTGCACCAGCCCTTATTACAGGCTGTAGCAGAAAATGCGACGCTGTATAATCATAGAGGTTGACAGAAGATGCATGCAATTGATGTGTAAAGGTGTAAATTACTGTAGTAAAATAAAGTGGGAACTTCGAAACCGACTGCACATCACGTCGCGTTGTAGAAACATGAAAGCGTGGGCTTTGATGGCGGTTGTTCTGGGCTAGTGAACTTATCGCAGGCAAAACTGGACCACATTATATAAGAAAAAAAACGGGTCAGCTATATATATATATATATATATATATATATATATATATATATATATATATATATATATATATTGTAATGAAGTGGAAGCACAAGCTCGGTAACACGGGGAAAAAGGGGGAAAAGGAAGAGGAAGTGAATAGAACAGCCGGCCCAGTGAACGGGTGCTGTGTCTCTGTCTCCTGTTCTTTCCTTTACAATGGCGCAGTCGGCTAATACTGAGACTCCGGAATATCTGGCCCCGAGCATCGCAAGCGGACGGACACTACCGGGACCGCATTCGTCGCCGCAAGTATTCACCACATCATCCGGGGACGGCGTCCAGGCCTCCTCAGTGGCTCTCGCGGACGACGGCGCTAGTGAGCTCAACCAAGCCCTCTCTGCTATCTCAAAACGACTTCAGACAATGACCGACGCGTTTGCTTCAGTCGTCGGACAAAGCACGCTTTCACTGCAAGCACCGACGACTCTTCCTGATTTCTATGGTTTCCAAGAGGACCCTGTAACTTGGGTGCGTACCATAGAGTCTGTAGCTAATCGTTACGCGTGGACAGACGCCGTGAAGAGGTCCATGGCAGAAGGTAGTCTCCGAGGTGCAGCTCAGGCTTGGAATTTGTTTGAAGGACGAGCCTATCCAACTTGGTCCAGCTGGACCGCGGCGCTGCTCTCTGCTTTCGAGAACTTGCCAAGCGCCTATGACACTCGCTTTATGCAGATGCGGTCACGCCATCAAGCTCCAGATGAAGACATAGCCGAGTACATTTACGACAAGCTGTGGCTCCTTAGCACCTGCAACCTTACCTGGGCTTCCCCAGCGGCCAAGCAGTATGTCATAGATGGCATCCACGACTCCACGCATGCTGTCGTCCTGTCCGTGTATGCGTTAGAGACAGCGCCTGACGCTTTCGTCCGCAAAGCTTCAGTGCTACAGGACACAGCTAAACGGCGTCGGGCTGCCACCACACAGCCGTGTGCTACTTCTCAAGTTCCCCTGATGCAGTGTGGAAGCCCCTCCGTTGGCGACGCTAGCCACTGCACTAGCGACGGGGTGCAAGACAAAAGACAGCAAATGCGATACCAGAGCAGCACAAGGCCGTTGGTGTCAATTCACGTCGACGGTATCGGAGAGCTGACGGCGCTTGTAGACACAGGCGCTGAGCGTTCAGCGCTGCTTCGGCGGCACGCGCCTGCCAATCTCCATCCCTGGACTCAGGCACCCTTGCGATGCCTAGGGGGAAACGTACAGCCAGCAGGCACCATTGACCTGCGGCTACACACAACCGCTGGTACAAAGCATCTACGCGACGTGCCCGTCTTCGACGACTTGCCTGCCGACATCATTCTTGGCGCGGACTACGTCCTTTCTAACGACGTGCAACTGAACATTGAGGGCGGTAAAGTTATGCTGCGATCCACAACCTCCTGCGCGCCTCCGACTGAGTCACAGAGAGGTGAGCCTTCCGGCAGGAAGACCCTTTCTAGCGTTCTCGAGCAACATCGCGCCCTGTTTGCCGACAACAATGCACAACTACCCGGTACTGACTTGCTTGAGCACCGCATTCCGACAGACAGTCACCCACCTATATGCGTACCAATGCGACGGTATGCTGAACGCGAACGGTCTGTCATTGCCGAACAAGTAAGTGAGATGCTGGCTGCTGGCGTGATTAGACCGTCGTGCAGTCCTTGGGCCGCACCTGTTGTCCTTGTTCGCAAGAAAAACGGCTCTTTGCGGTTATGTCTTGATTATAGAGAGCTCAACAAGCATACTATACCGGACTCCTACCCACTGCCCCGCATTGACGATGCCATCGATATAGTACGGAATGCAAGATTCTTTTCGTCGTTAGACCTGCGGGCTGGGTATTGGCAAATCAATGTCGCAGAAGAAGACAAATTTAAAACCGCGTTCCGTACACCATCAGGCCTTTACGAGTTCAACCGTATGCCCTTCGGCTTACGGACAGCTCCCAGTACGTTCCAGCGCGCTATGAACACTGTGCTGGGTCCGCTTAAGGATCATGGCTGTGTTGTGTACCTCGATGATATCTTAGTTGTGGGCACAACAGAAGAAGAACATCTTCGGAACCTAGACGAAGTTCTTGAGAGGCTCTACAACGCTGGATTCCGACTAAACCGTGAGAAATGCCAATTTGGACTTACGGCCATCTCGTATCTGGGTTACTCCATCTCTGAGAAAGGCGTACAGCCTCTCCCTGAAAGGATATCAGCCGTTACGAACTTCCCCACTCCGACGTGCATTAAGCAGCTGCAGTCGTTTTTGGGCATCGCGTCTTATCTGCGAAAGTTTGTTGCCAACTTCGCTTCGACAGCTGCTCCCCTTACTGACCTGCTCAAGAAAGATACGCAGTTTAAATGGGGCCAATCACAGGAATGGGCGTTCCAATCGCTCAAACATCAGCTGACCGACTGCCCTGTACTGAGCCACTTCAATGAAGACTGGACCACAGAGGTGCACACAGACGCTAGCCAGGTTGGACTCGGAGCAGTACTTGTGCAGCGCGACCCAGATGGTGCTGAGCATGTTGTCGCCTATGCCAGCCGAAAACTTTCAGATGCTGAAAGTCACTACCACTCCAACGAGTTGGAATGCCTAGCTGTTGTGTGGAGCGTTGACGACAAATTTAGACACTATCTTCTTGGTCGGCATTTCACGGTGGTAACAGATAATGCTGCAATTTCATGGATGTTCTCAAAGCAACACCTGAAGCATAAATTCGCACGCTGGATAATACGACTACAGGAGTATGACTACAGCGTCCGACATCGCGCCGGTACTCTAAACCAAGTGGCTGACGCATTGTCGCGAAATCCTAGTGGGGACGACTCGTCTAGAATGAAGGAAGCCTGGATATTATTTTCACAGCAAGACGTCACCGAGGCCCAACGCCAAGACACTGACGTGGCGGCTATCATAGCTTCACTTGCGGACGCACAGAACAGCAACAAATTTGTCGTGCGTGACGCAACTCTCTATCGTCGTCTATGGAAGAATAAGTGGCAAGTTGAAGAACACCTTCTAGTCATCCCTGCTTCGTTGCGGCCTGGTATTCTTCACGCCATCCACGATACACCTGAAGGCGGACACATAGGTCAGCGAGCGACACTAAAGAAAGTACAAGAGCGCTTCTGGTGGCCCAAAATGAGTAAGAGTGTTCGTGATTACGTCGCTAGCTGCGAAATATGCCAACGACACAAGCGGCTTCCAGGGTGCCAGCCTGGGCTACTCACACCCATTCCACCTCCTGCTACCATATTTCACACAGTTGGCATCGACCATGTTGGCCCCCTACCAACGACAGCGGCTGGCAATCGCTACATCCTCATTGCTGTTGACCATCTATCCAAATTTGTGGAGGTGGAAGCCGTGCCTTCTCTGGCACCCAGCTACGTGACAAGATTTTTGAGAGACCGATTTGAACTGAGGCATGGTCTTCCGACCAAACTAATATCCGATCGGGCACCCACCTTCCGCAGCTCCGAACTCCGTGCCTACCTACGCCATGCAAGAGTTGAGCACCACTATGCCTCAGCGTACCATCCGCAAGCAAACGGCCTGACGGAGAGAGCTAATCAGACAATTCAAGCACGTTTGGCTCCCTACTGCAGAAATAGTAAGCCGGGAGAAGCAGATTGGGACGAACATCTCCAGGCTGCTGCTTACTCAATGAACACTTCACTACAGAACTCAGCTGGGACATCGCCGTACGAAATAGTCTATGGCCAGTTACCCCGCCTTAACGCGCTCAATTTGGATACCCCGATCAGATTTGGACGCCCCGTCGCGCGACAGACATTATGCCGCAATATTCGAGAAGAAGCTCGCAAGAGTGCCGCGAGAGCCCAAGACGTTCAAAAGCGTCATTACGACCGTCGCCATCGTCCCGCGCCGCAGTACCAGATAGGAGATGAGGTGTGGGTCCAACGAGGTAGTCGACCACCGGGCAAGAAGCTTTGCGCGAAATTTGAGGGTCCCTTTGTGATCACAGAACGCCTGGGGAAGAACACTTGGCGTGTTCGCACTCTGGATCAACAGGGAACCTTGGACAGGAGAAGAAAGAACAATTTCGCCGTCCACGTGGCTCGTCTCAAGAAGAGGGTCCACCGACAAATCTGATGTGGTTGTGCACCGAGTTTCAAAAATGCAGTGTGGCCGAGTGTAATGAAGTGGAAGCACAAGCTCGGTAACACGGGGAAAAAGGGGAAAAGGAAGAGGAAGTGAATAGAACAGCCGGCCCAGTGAACGGGTGCTGTGTCTCTGTCTCCTGTTCTTTCCTTTACAATATATATATATATATATATATATATATATATATATATATATATATATATATATACAATGAACGAGAAAAAAGAGGACCGAGGGGCCCGATCTTATTAATCATGCATATCACAAGAAGCCAATGAACAGTTACACCAAGAACAACATAAGTGACATTACTTGTACTTACTAATTTAATTAAAGAATTGATACATGAATGAAAATGGATGAAAAAACAACTCGCTGCAGGTGGGGAACAAACCCACGTCGTCGCATTACGCGTGCGATGCTCTCACCATTGAGCTACCGCGGCGCCGTTTTCCCACCCACTTTCTGGGGTGTTTATGTCGTACCATTAAAATTAACTCCTATGAGATTTAGCCAGCCTCACCACTCACAAACCTAGGCGGTAGATGTGGAACATACTTTCCGCCGCAGGCGTCACGAGTACGTGATTCTTATATATATATATATATATATATATATATATATATATATATATATATATATATATATATATATATATATAAATTATTGGCAATTTGTGACGTCACACTTACGTACCGGCACCGGGGTTTAAGCGCGAAATTGTCTCGTAAACATGCTTTACCACGAGATCATTGATGGTATGGTTTCTACAGAATACTTTATCAGTGTAAGCTAGAGTCTCTTGAACTTGCGAGAGTCTGCCCTCTGCGCTGGAATAGCGGCTATGGTGTTGCGCTGCTAATTCAGGAGGCCGCGGGACCAAATCCCGGTCGCATTTCGATGTGGGTGAAATGCAAAAACATCCGTGTCTTCTTTTCGGAAGCACGTTAAAGATATACTAGTGGTCACAATTTAATCCGGAGTCTACCACTATGGCGTTCTTCATAATCAAATCGTGGTTTTACACGTAAATCGCCAGAAAACATTCATCCAACATGCGATAGCCTATAACGACGCTTCTACTATAGCTAAACAAATGAATTGTGGCGCGAGGAAAAGACGAAGGAAAAGCAAGGGGAGAGAGGATGGGTCGTCACAATCTTTGGCGCCCTATCATCTCTCCTCTTGGTTTTCCCCTTGGTTTTCCATTTTTCCTCGTGTCACAATTCATTTGTTTAGCTATGCACCAACTCGCCAGACACACTACCTTGCTAAAGCTTCTACTATACTTGCGAACAATTTTTTTTGCGGCAGTGAAGGAAAAGCTATGGAGGGGAAGCGCACGCGTGCCAGCGCTTCTGAAAATAGCACGGCAGTCTCATTCGTGTTGGGGCACAGAAAACAACTCACTTACTACAGCACAAATAATAACACCAGGCTTAAAGCATGACATTCAGTGCAAAATTTCACTGTTACTGGTGACTGCTCTACTGCGTCTTTGCAAATGTGCAACTGTCATATGTAGCAAGCTACGATGATTCGGTATCATAGTCTGGGCTTTTACGTGCCAAAGCCATGACATCAATATGAGGCACGTTGTAGTTAGGACTCTGGATTAATTTTGGCCACCTTTGGTTCTCTACTGTGTACAAAATGCACAGTTCCCGGACGTTTTGGCATTTCACCTCCAGCGAAATGCGGCCGCCGCGGCCGGGATTTTATTCGGCGTCTCGGCGGGTGCTGATTCAGTATGAGCTCAGAGAAACCGAAATTAGGTAAAACTGGTCCTCAGAATTTTCTCGGACTACCTGATGAGTTGGTAGTTCCCTTTTAACGACAGTAGAGAGATTTAGCATCGTGTACATTGTACGTGGCCGTGTACCCTGTCGGAAGCGTGAATTGCGACGACCTAGGGAACACCTGGTGGCTCTGTGTTCAAACCAGAGTGAACGTTCGTCTATTGCGCGGCACTTCTTGGCGGTCGAGATTGCGGTGTCGACAACTTTGACTTCTAGCGAAAAACAATGACGTCGGCAGACTACACAGCACGCCGACAACAAAGGCAAGTAGGAGCACATTGGAATTCGGTCACGCAAATCACTGAGGGCCGAAATAATGAGAAAATGTTTTATTAAAAAGGCGACTCAACAGCGATGTACATCGAAGGAACAAAGATTTTCCGGGGCTAATTACTGTACAATGTGGCGTGTTCTATGTTATTCGATGCTTATTCTTCGGTAGGGAAGAGAGGCTCGCCTAGAAGGCCTTGTAATTCTTCGATATCGATCGCTGTTCAATGCCTTTATTTCACATGCGCCACCTTACCCTGATTTAGTACTATCTTACTCTCACATAGCGCTCTTTAACTTACTTTATTTTAGAACGAAGCTGTCTGTGACTAGGTTTCAATTCATTTTTCGTGTAGGTCAACACATCTGCATGTGGAAAAAGTCAGCACCCGAATTTGATGCAAAATCCCTTTATTCTGTGCAAAAGCTTATACTTCTCATCACTTGGATATGCATTTTCAGTAGATTCGTTACCACAAGACACCATTTTCAAAATCAGTAGAGTACGAGATCGATAATAAGGGTTTCTCAAAGATGTGCCACTGTGCGACCAGCGTCGGCCATGTGTACGCTCGCACCGCTCTCCCTTTTGTCGTCCTTCCAAGCGCTGGCGTGCCTAGTTGCATTCCGCTCTACCGGCGTGGCGGTCTCGTCGCGCGTGTCTAGTTTCCTCCGAGTCCCCGAGGTGGCGGTACTCTTATTCGTGAAGGTACGCTGCCGATCAAATAAAAGTGTGTGTGCTTGTGTATTTCTTCGGGATTACCATCGTCGCCACTCAAGAGAAATAAAATTACCTCCTACCTTTGATCTAAATTTTGTGTCACCTCTATGCCGCGTGCTGAACTGCTTCGCTGGTAATCCACCTTCACAGCAGTGGAATGGCCTGTGATTATTTAGTTTAATTTACCTTCTTTTTATAGGCGGCACTACTTTCGTAGTCGGCATACATATTGTTGCACGTACGCGTGAGCGACAAAAACAATGACCGGTGAACGTGCTTGCGGTCCCGATTTGTAAAAGAGGAGGAGGACGAGGCTGAGTTTATCAGCCAGCTGGCCGCTCTTGCGCTCACTTTCGCAACTTAAATAAATGGCCCCCATTATCCATAAGGGTGATAAACGGTCTCCTTGGCGCATAACAGGGTAACATCGTAACCGTCACTGCTGCTGCTTCGTCGAAGCCGTTGGACTTGCCGGCTTCCCGCAATGTGCCGTGACTGCCTTCGACATGTCCGAAGAAGGACACGCTCCGACGGCAGTGCCTAGCAGCCCACTGTAATTGACCCTTTTCGCGGCGATCTCGTGGGCGCTGCCATGTTTGATCACGTGGTGACGCGTCCATTGCTTGCCTCAACTAGGGAACCTTCATGCAACGCCGCTTTTTTTAACGGCGTTGCATGTAGGCTCCCTAGCCTCAACAGCCTCCATTGCCTCCTTGTTTACAATGGAAGTGTATGACGCCAACGCGGCTTAGAAAACCTCTGTTTTCGGAGATATCGTAGACGGTGACTAAGTGGACGACACGAAGCTTTGATCACAGCTTCAGAGAACATGCATAATCGCCTTCGGAGCTGATTAAGCTATGTCCAAACGGCGCAAGCAGCGTATATGGTGTTTGTTCTAAAACCGTGGCTAAATATGTATTCCAAGCTATCCAAGCTTTCCGATTATGAATTCAGTCAGGATTAGTGTGTTTTGCTTTTTGTTCTTTATTCGGCAAACATTTCGAAGCAGTGGCTTGTCTGTTTCTGACTCAGTCAAGTTCCTCGGTGCGGCCACTATCTGATTATTTTCTGCCTAATTTCTCGCGGGTGTGCTCAGTTCCGACAGATTTGTTCTTGCTGCGCACGAGGCTTGAAAGGTAGCTGTTTTGTACATTGTAATACCTTGTAGCAAATATATATTACAGCTAGTAACTCGCTTACTGTTGTGGACCGTCACGAAACATTCAGCTTCGACCATTCGTGCGCCATCGGTGTATACCGTCATTTATTGTGCGTATACAGCGCGCATAAATTCAAGTGTGCGCCCATTCCCTTATTCTTGATACCTCGGCGACAGAGTGGGCGTAAGTTTTCCTGCCATTTGAGAGAGATATGTATAGATAACGTGCGCGAAACTTACTATGACTGAAAGCGGCGCTACTCCCTTTGTCATTGTTTAACGAGTACTACTCACTCTTGCCGACGTTCTGGGGATGAAGACCTTTCTTTGAAGGTTAGCGATACAAGGCTGGCGGATGAGCAAATTTCTGTATCCTCGAGGAAAGCCGTACGTACATCACGAAGTGCCGGTAACACGTTCGGACAGTTGCAGCAGCGGTCCGCGAACTTGGCCACGCAAATTCATTCTATTCCTTAACATGTCAGTCACTATTTTTGCAGCCAACAATTGCATACGTCTTCAATCCACATGATTCAATCTAGCATGATTGGAGCACAGTGTGTTAGCGAAAACTCAGTTGTATTTCCGACAACTGATCGCACAGAAGTAAGGTAGAAGCGGTAATGGTTTCGTATTCGTGCGCAGTCGCTGAGGAGAGGTATGGCGCGCCGCCGTGAGCGCCATCTCGTTTCTCTAAAACAAACTGCTCCGCGAAAAGGGTCAATACTAGCAAGTTTTCCAGGCTTAGAGTGTTTCAAATCCGAACCGCGAAAGGACGCTAAATTAACACCGTTCTTCACCACTACGACCGCTTCTACTACAGCACACCATTTCTGTGTACGTGATGGACTCTTGTGAAAGAAGGGATTTTCCAGAATTGGCGCACGTTTTCTCCTAGTGCTGCCGGAGAGCATTCGCGTAGCGATTCTGAGTGCTATGCACGACGGTCCAACGTCTGGCCATTTAGCTTTGGCAAGGACACTCAGCCGGATTCAGGAATGCTTTTATTTGCCTGGAAGGACAGCCTATTGAGAAGTATGTGGCCAGCTGCAAGCAGGGTCAGTGCCACAAACGTCAATATACTGCTCAAGCTGGTCTCCTCCAGCCGATAGCGCCTCCAAGCACGCCTTTCCAACAAGCGGCCATTGATTTCGTGGGCCTTTTTCCAGAATCAAGGGAAATCGGTGGATAATTGTTTGCATCGAGTACAGCACATGCTACTGCGAGGCGGCGGTCATGCCATCAGCTACTGCCACTGACGTTTCAACGTTCCGGCTGGAATATGTCATCCTGTGACATGGTCCGCCTCGCGTGATCGTCAGCGACCGTGGACGACAATTCACAGCAGATGTCGTAGAGGAGCTGCTAAGTTTGTGTGAACCCCACTTGCGTCACTCGACACCACAAACGAATGGGCTTACGGAGCGCACCAACCAAACAATTATAAACATGATATCTATGTATGTTTCATCCGACCACAATAACTGGGATGACGTACTGCCTTTTATCACGTACGTGTTCAACACCGCCAAGCACGAGACTACCGGCTATAGCCCTTTCTTCCTGCTGTACGCACTACCACCCCGGTACAGAATCTACACTCTTCTCCCTTTCTGTAGTCACGAAAATCCCATTATCGCCGAGACCCTCTGCCTTGGCGAAGAGGCACGTCGTATTGCAACTTTTGCGCATTTTTGCACCACAGGATTACCAGGGCGACCTTTCGCCCTGATAATTTAGTGTGGTTGTGGACTCCTGTATGGAAACGCGGGTTATGCCCAAAGCTTTTGAACACCTGAGATTGCCCATTTGTTATTCCTAACAAACTCACGGAGGTCATCTATATCATAACTCACCTCACAGCGAGTGGTAAAAGAGCTGCCTAGACCCAAGTGGTCCGTGTGACCCGCTTGAAATTGGTCACATCAAGGCGACTGGGTTGACTCGCCCGGCAGGCTTCATCTGCGACGAGAGGAACGTTGCATGTACGCATGAGTGACAAAAACTATGGCCGGTGAACGTGCTTGCGGTCCCGAGTAGGAAAAGAGGCGGACGACAACGCTGAGTTCACCAGCCAGCTGGGCACTCTTACGCTCACCTTCACGATCAAAAATAAACGGCCCCATCTTGCCGTAAGGGTTATAAACAGCCTCCTTTGCGCGTAACACTATTGAGACTGCACTATCCCCGGTTTGTAGATGATATTGTCTGATTTAGCAACAATGGGGTAAATTACAACAAACGATTCAGGACGTTAAGGGAGAAAGTGCAAGAGTGGGGTTGACGTTTAATATGCAGACGTGAAAGATCATGTTCAATAGCCTGGCAAGGGTACAAGAATTCAGGATCGCCAGTCAGCCTCTAGAGTTTGTAAACGAGTGCGTTTATCTATGTCAGTTACTCACAGAGCTGATCATGAGAAAAATAGTTACACAAGAATAAAATTGGGTTGGAGTGCATACGGCAGGCATTACCAAGTCCTGACTTGGAGCTTACCATTGTGGTTGAAAAGAAAAGCGTACAATCATTGTATTTTACCAGTGCTAACATATGAGGCAGAAACATGAAGGTTAACAAAGAAGCTCGAGAACAAGTTAAGGACCGCACAAAGAGCAATAGAACGAACAATCTTAGGCCTAACATTAAAAGACAGGAAGAGAGCGGTGTGGATCAGAGAGAAAATGGGGATAGCCGATATTCTAGTTGACATTAGGTGGAAGAAATGGAGCTGGGCAGACCATGTATTGCATTGGATGGATAACCGGTGGACCATTAGGGTTACAGAATGGATACCATAAGAAGGGAAGCGCAGTCGAGGATGGCAGAAAACGTGATGAAGTTAGTAGTCGCAAGTTGGAATCAGCTAGCGCAAGACAGGGGTGATTGGATATCGCAGGGAGAAGCCTTCGTCCTGCAGTAGACATAAATATCGGCTGATGATGATGATCTCCGGGATGACTGCGTAATTTTCGCCGAGCAGTACCACACTTATGCATTATAGGTTTCAGGTGCGCGCAGTTTTAACGTGCGTTTAGTTTCAACCTTTCTGCGATAATTATGACTTATTACTGCTCCGCACCGAGCTCTACGTTAATTTCGCGCGTCTTTTTTTTCGATCCAAGCTTACTATTGACGCCTTTGTGGTTGTCCTACGCGCACTAGAGAATGCCTGAGGGCGTCCAGCTTGACAAGACAAAAGTGGTGTGTGTCCAAGGGGCCACGAACCCCAAATCGCTGTGAAATCGACAAAAAAGTCCTTTTACCTCTAAGACACAAATTATAAGTAAAAAATTTAATATTGCCCGAGGGGGGGATGGGGAGGGAGTATAGCGTTGGAGAGAGCAGTCCCTCTTATGAGCTCAATTTAATTTACCATCATAATGCACCCCTTCGTTCAGTCTCTCTCCAATCTTCACCAGCTACAGCTTTTCAAGATTATCGTGATAACGCCAATGCATCCGGCTGTAGTTCTGCCACGTGCTCACAGTTATCTCTTTCCAGAACACCAGTAGAATGGAATAACTCACCTGCGTCACCAGCATGTATCTGTGATCCGGTGCGATTTAGCCAGGCTTTGGCTAAGACAAACTAATGGTGTGACTTCGCTTTATTGCTACTGTTTGTGTAGGTACCATCTAACACATCACCCGTTTTTTTATCGTAAATTGCTTATGTCACTAGTACACTGACGTTCAGGTATACTTAAAGCTGTTCGTTTTTTATCATAGCCGTTGTTGGCCGTATATACCACGTTTTCTATACCTTGCTTTTATCTTGCATTGTTCATATGTTTTTGTCACTCTCCTCTACAAATATCCAGTACTATACTCAATAAATGAATTGTTACAGAGAAGTTTTCAAGCAGCTAGAACATTTAATAAGCACAGTTATCCGAGAGTTCTATGTCACGCTCGCTGCGCATCCGGTCGCTAAAGCTGGCGTGAAATTTCTTCTAATCGTAAGAGGGAAAACTTACGCCAATGTACCCACGAATTGGAGACAGCGCCAAGGAAAGTAGTCGTACTAATTAGGCCTAAATTTACGGGTTTCATTCCGTGAGAATACTACGTGCCAGTGGCGTAGCCAGAAATTTTGTACGGGGGGGGGGGGGGGGGTGCTCACATTGCAGCGCGGCCTCCTGCTTACAGTATGGTCGAGGTATCAAATACAATAAGAAGAAGTGCATTGACTTTGCCAATGCCATTGTATCTTAGGTGCTGCAAACGAATTCTTGAAAGCTGCGCACTGTCAAGACAAGCAAACTGTGTATTTTTTCATGCAAGAATGTATTCGTATGTCCCAAAAATGTGGCAGAAATAACTGATATCAATCCTTCCATGTTTTTGTCTATTTAAGAAGTAAAGAAAATATTGCGCGAACTTCAGAACTACATTAGTTCAAAACCACGAAAGCAGTGCATGCAGCTGATATGAAAACGGAGAGGCCATGAAGTGAACAGGTTGAGGACAAATATTTTATGAACCCTTGTCCTTCAAGGACCTTGTTTACATTTTTGTACATATGCAACGGACAGAGAAAAGCCTCAACTACGGTGTCCTTCGTTCCGATGTATTGCGCAGGAGCAGCTGTTACCCGTCATATATTGTGAGCAATTGCACCGTAATCATAGTCGCAACAGAGAGTACATATAAAAAGCAGGAGTTCTGCAAAATATACACTAAATCTTCGAAAATGCAATGGAATATACAAATGCGAAGATACAGCTTGGTGGCATTGCGTATGGTACAATTACGGAAAAGTCCCTTGATTTCCCTGTGAGCTGTCCTTTGAAAAGTCAATGTCAGCTGCCAGCTGACAGCCAGCTGGATGTCTGTGGTTTTCTAACCGTTGGTGTAACTGCTAATACGTGGTCCATGAATGGAATGAACCCAGTTTTACGACAATATTACTTAGCATTTTTGATGGAACGCTCCCACAATCCTGCTGTCAGACGCCATTTCGTCGGCTGGTGATTTTGACATCCAGTTTTTGCCAGTTCCAG
This sequence comes from Dermacentor silvarum, assembly GCF_013339745.2. Classification (NCBI taxonomy): domain Eukaryota; kingdom Metazoa; phylum Arthropoda; class Arachnida; order Ixodida; family Ixodidae; genus Dermacentor; species Dermacentor silvarum. Next base: position 171,546,290 of record NC_051157.2, read on the forward strand.
TACTTGTGTAAAGAATTTTTAGTACGAAGCAGTCCCATTCTTGCGGTCATTTTCGATCGCCTGCTGTACCACAGTTATGTCGTAAATGGCGGCGCTCATGTCGACGTTACTGGTCTGCAGGTCCTTTGACAGAGGCAGAGCCACCGCTAACACATGCTCCGCCACATGCAGGCTCATAAGGAATGGCGGTGACAAAAGTGCCAACGCTAGACTATGTGTTGAACTGGACTTTCGCCACTGCCATTTAATTTTATCTCCTCTAGAGCCGCGATCACCGGTTCAAAGAGATTGACAAATGAAAGAACTGCATCATGTTTTTCCACCCAGCGCGTTTCACATAATCCCAAAAGTCGCGGCCTTGCGGACTCAGGACACATCAAACTTATCATTTCTCGTAAAACGTGTGAGCGGTTACGATATTTGCGGAAAATGTGCGGTGTTTTCTTCAGCGTTCCAAAACCGTTTCAGATATCGTTGATGGAGCACGCCGCATAGAGAACTAGGTTGAGGGAGTGGCTGGCGCAATGTGTGTATAGTGCAGCTGGATATTTCTCCCGAACGGCAGCTTGCACACCATTCGTTTTACTAGCCATCGAGCTGGCACCATCATAACCTTGGCCACCAAGATGATGCATGTTAATTCCAAGATCTAGCCAAAATCTTATAATGGCGTCGGCGAGGGCCCTGCCACTTTGGTCCTGAATTGGCACACAATCTAAAAACACTTTTTCGATGTCGTTGGCATCCTTGTTTAGCTACCTTGCACAAACATTAAGCTGTTCGATACCAGCAATATCCGTCGCTTCGGCAGCAAGTATGGAGAACCAGCCTACAGCGTCTACTTTTACAACTAGGATTTCTTGGACAATTTCGCCACAAATTTCTATAATTTGGCTTCGTACATCTGGGCTTAAATACGAGGCATTACTGGGACAAATTTTCAAATAGTTCTTCAGATCTGAATCTCCACAATCAGCTCGCAAGCGAAGAAGCGCTCTGAAAGTAACAGTATCTTCAGCGGGGGCTTTGCTTAAGTCCATAGGACCACTGTTCCTATGACCATGGAGAGCCAGACCTTGACGCCCGAGAAAAAGATCTGTTTCAATAATAGACCGTTAACTTTCGTCTGTTTTCTCTCACTTTACTTTGCCTGCCCTGGTCCAGCTGATCGATCACATTGGGCGCGCTTCCCGAAAATGTTTGGAGAAAATTGTCAGCTGCCAGCTGACAGTCACGGTGATATTTGTATTTTCGTGTGTGAGGAAGATTTCGAGCGTGTGCTTCCATTTCTGAAACAGCTTGGACACGAGGGCTCCAATGCGCACATGTTAATAAGAACATGAAAGCCATAAAGTTCCGGAATTCAAAATCTAAAGCACGCCTTTGGAAATGTCAGTGAGCCTTTCGGGTCGAAATTTTATAACTTCGTACTCACAAAGTTTCAGAATTGAAATTCATGTGCTCCGTAGATTCTGCGGCCACCACGAGATGCCGCAACGCGCCCGCGGCGCTGGCATCTCCCCCTGGCTACGCCCCTGCTACCTACCTTGAGGGTACTACAAACGAACGAACGAACAAAAGGGCGGACGGACAGACCGAGCGACCAGCCAACCGACTAAATAAATAAATATATAAATAAAATATTACATAAGTAAATAAACAAATAGAATAATCATAAGGTGTGTGCCAGCCCCGCCTCTTTGGCGAAAGCCTATAACGTCGAAGGCCGCCCGACGGTCAACTGACAGTCGACCGCTCGCATTCGCTCTTCGTAATCAGCGACCTCTTCTTAACCGGTCTCTTCTGTAAGTCCGTCTTGTACTAATCGGATACTTTTAATAGTCAGTAGATTGAATACTTGTAGAGCCCATAAGCATGATTGGGCGTTACACACAGTCAATTGGGGCCAGTAAATCACGCGCTGACGATCGTGCCTGCTATGTGACGAACCGCTCCACGGCTCAAGAACAGCTGCAATTTCAAACCATAGCCCGTGCGCGCATCCTCTTGATCCTCTTGATTGAACCGTATACACGCTGACATCGGGGGAGGCGGACACGACTGCTGATTTTGGCGTCTTTCCACAGATAACTCACGATGACATTGTTAGCTATCTTGCGTTCTCAGCCACCTTCGTTACTCTCGATCAAATGAAATCCTCTAGGGGTCATTAGAATATCATAACTATTTCAGCAGTGAATGAGTGAAAAGCCAGTCGGCGAAACGGTTTTGGGAAGATAAAGTTCTCAAACTTTAAGACGTATGCTGAAGTTTTTCAGGAATTATTAACTGCATGGGAGTGAATTAGGTGCGATGCATTGTAAGTAAGTGTTTTATCCTTGATCAACGGAGCAGAATCAGCGTGGTTACACGCTCTGGCCTTCGAATTCTCTATAAGCGCCTCGGCCTCGGTCCTCCGCTTCTGCGCATGTCGCTTTCCCAGCGTTTTTGATGCACGGAACTTTAGGGCTTGGTGTTCCAGCGCTGTCGAAGAAGTGAAGCCTGGTTCGTACGCGTGTACTGAAAAAGCCTTCGGTGGTCTCCAGGCAAACAACTACATCGTGCACTTCGCGATCCGTCAAAATCAGCCCACCTCGCGTGTTTCCATGATTGGCACGTCGCCTGGTTTGCAAGGACATCTTACGGGATTACCTGTTCCAAAGTGATCACCACAAACTTGCGCGTTGGGCCTCGATGTGTCCAAATTTGCATACTATATCCGTGCCGGCCAGAAACCGCGTCGTCTTGCGCTTCGGGACTTTGCGCGCTCGCATTGCTCTTCAACTATCTTCGGCAGGCTAAAAACGTAAACTGTTCGTTGACTTATTCTTCCTCGCTTTACTGGGATTTGCGTTGGAGCACCCTACAACTGCGCAGAAAGCCGTCTTGAACCGAAAAATGCACGCACGGCGTCGACCGATTATTTCAGTATACCTTCACCGGCGGCCAGTCAGCGTTCGGCGGTACACCGCTATGGCGCATTGCTATCTGAAGCTTCCAAGCCGTGTAAAGCCGAAAAGATCATGTCGGTGGCCCTTAAATAAAGTGTGCAACATGCCTACCAAGGACAAGAAAAAATAGACTTTTAACTAAGTAGAATGCAACCAGGAATAGAACTGGTCTACTCCGTTTATAATGGCTGGGATGCCGGTCACACGTGATTTTTTTAATTTTTAATTTTTTTTGCAGCTACTTGGCGACAGCGAAGGAAGACTTGAAAGTCAGGAACCCTAGTCCACTGGCGCCCTTCTGGAAAGAGGGCATTTTCCACGTCGGGATCCTCGACACTCCCGCGTGGGCAGTTCGAATTGAGACTAGAGCGGCCATTGCCACACTGAAGGTACGGGTCCAAATATCGCACTTTTGCAATGAAACAAAATGAAATGTTTCTGTCATCTGAAAAAAAAATCAATGAAGAGTAAGTGATAAGGCTTCTATATCCATCACCGTTAACTAAATGCAGGTGTATGGAATGACAGCAATAAACGGTATGATTCCCTGAGAAATATGCAGGGTGCCCCATGTAAGTTGTTAGGATGGATAGTTGGGCGTGTTGGTTAAGCATGATCTGAAGTGAAGAAGTGAAAACGACGACGGACGAAGCGAGAGCACACACACAGGGCACCCTGTGTGTGTGTGTGTGTGCTCTCTCTTCGTCCGTCGTCGTTTTCGGGCCTTCACTTCAGACCATGTAAGTTGTTCCAAAACGTTTGCCAAAAATACGATATTTTTGTGTTGCCTGATTAAACAAGTAGGTATTAATTAACAACGTCCTAAAATAGTATAATCAGAACAAAATTATGAATTAGAGTATTGTAGGACATCATCAAAAATAGCCAATCCAGCTTGTTGCTGTACGCGTATATCACGATAGCGTTTTCCGGTTTCCACACACAAACACACACACACACACAGACACACACACACACACATATATATATATATATATATATATATATATATATACGAGGTGTTTTTAAAAAGCAACGGAACTTTTGAAATAGCGCGCCAAAGGGCAGAGGGAGCACGCTGCGGCCACTGAGCGCATGTAGCGGCAGATTTAGACAACAACCTGCCCTTTGCCGCGTTTCCCTCAGACCGTTAGTTGGCGAGCTACAGCCGCTGAAGTGTGCCCATGGACAAGCTGTTCATGTTTCACTCTGACAATGAGAGGAATTGGAATAACAGCGAGTGTTTTTGAAGTTCTGCTACAAACTTGGAAAAATAACAGACATTTCAGTTGCTTAGCCAAGCATACGGGGAGGACTGTACGAGTCGCACGCAGTGCTATGATTGGTTCAAGCGTTTTGAAGGCGGAAGAATGACGGTCGGCGAGGATCCCAAGCCAGGACGACCTTCCACATCCACAGGTGATGACCACCCCGAGAGAGTTCAAACTGTGATTTGTGGAAACGTCTATTGACTGTTCGTGAAGTCGCTGACGAAGTGGGTGTCAGCGTAGGATTATGTCATGAAATTTTGAGTGCGTCGTGTCGGTGCAAATTCGTACCGCGTTTGTTGACTGACGAACAGAAGCAGACCCGTGTTGAAATCAGCCAGGAACTGCTCGCCGATGCCAATGACGATGAAAACTTTCTTAAGAACATGATAACAGGCAATGAGACATGTTTTTATGGATATGATGTTGAAACTAAAATGCAGTCACCGCAGTGGGTGGCCTAAGGTTCTCCTCGTGCAAAAAAGCACGCATGAGTCGGTCAAAATTAATGGTGATGTTGGTTGTGTTTTTTTACTGCAAAGGCATTAGTCCATCAGGAATTTGTACCACATGGTGAGACGGTAAACAAAGAAGTTTACCTGGGAATCCTAACACGTTTGAGAGATTCTGAGTGCAGTAAGAGGCCTGAATTGTGGGAAAATCAGGCTTGGATGTTGCATCATGACATAGCCCCGGCTCACGCGTCGCGCCTTGTCTGCAGCTACTTAGCGAAACACCTCACTCTGTTGTGTCCCACCAACCATAATCTCCGGACGTAGCCCCAGCAGACTTTTTTCTATTCCCCAAGCTGAAAACCACCTTGAAAGAACGTCGTTTCCAAACCGTAGAGGAGATCCAGGACAATGCGAGAAGAGACCTGCGCGCCATTCCAGAAAGTGCGTTCCAGGAGGCTTTCCAAAAATGGCAGAAAAGAAACGAAGAGTGCATTGCCAGTAGAAGGGACTGCTTTGAATTGGACAGCACTTAAAATGGTGTACCATAAGTAGTAAAGGTGTATAGCAAAAGTTCGGTTTCTTTTTGAACACACCTGGTATATATATATATATATATATATATATATATATATATATATTTTGAGAGGACTTCTTCAAGTCCTCTCAAAACGTCTTCGTAGCTCTGTCACTATATATATATATATATATATATATATATATATATATATATATAGTGACAGAGCTACGAAGACGTTTTGAGAGGACTTGAAGAAGACGAAGCTTGGGTATTCGCGTGCTTACTATGGTCTTGTCAGCCACTGCCAGTCTTGTAAATACAGTGTAAATATATTTCTTACTTCTTTTCCCCGTAACATTTATGGTGGAGTTTGCGGGCTCAAGCGCAAGACGGATTTACGCAGCAGGCGCTCCTTGGCTGCATCTACCATGCCAGCTCAAGGCGAGGATGCTTCGGGCTCGTCGGCCCCCACGTCAACCGTCATTCTTGCACAACCGCGCGACCCCGGCACCTTTTCCAGCACTGACAGCACGGATGTTGAAGGTTGGCTTCAACTTTATGAGCGGGTGAGCAAGAGCAACCACTGGAACCAGACCGCCATGCTGGATAAATTGTTATTCTATCTCGCGGGAACGGCACCTGTCTGGTTTCAGACCCACGAGGAGGAACTTACCACCCGGGACATTTGTAAACAGAAGCTCACGAATTTGTTTGGCAAGCCTGTTGGACGGCAGCGCGCCGCTCAAAAAGACCTCGCTTCGCGTGTCCAGACGTGCACTGAGTCCTACCTCACATACATCCAGGACGTGCTGGCTCTGTGCCGCAAAGTGGATCCGAGAATGTCCGAAGCTGATAAGGTCGCACATGTCATTAAGGGCATCGCAGATAACGCCTTTCACCTCCTCGTGTTTAAGAATTCTTCTACTGTACAAGCCATCATTACCGAATGCCGGCGGTTTGAAGAAGCCAAGAGCCGCCGCATCGCCCACCCATTTCCCCGCCTCCCCAACCCGACTGCTACGTCAACCTGCGAAGACCTCCGTACTATGCCCACGCCCAATCGCTGTGATGACATCGTCCACATCATCGGGCCTGAAATCGAGGCCGCATCTCCTATCCAAGCCCCAACCCTTGGCTCCGACAATTGCCAGTCCATCGTTTCCCTGACCCAGACCATCGTACGCCAGGAATTGGCCAACGTTGGCTTGACCAACGTCTGCTCCATTAATCGGCCTGACTACGCTTCATCCACCTCTGCCATGCGCCCTCGCAACGTGAATGCCCCTCTGCGGTATCGCAACCCGGTTGAATGGCGCACTCCAGGCGACATGCTTCACTTGTGGCCGTATCGGTCACATTTCACGTCACTGCCGCTATTCGTGGAATTCGACCCTTTGACCCTATCTCCCATCCGACCATCCGCCTCATGCTGCTTCTCGCTTCCCACCGCGCATGCAACCAGTAACCCCTGGCGACTCTTCTCGGCCCGCCTGCTCTAGCCGCTCTCCTTCGCCACATCGCCGCTTCTCCCGCTCGCCCCCATCCCGTCGGTCACCGTCCCCAAGCTGCTTCCGGCGCACGCTTTCGGAAAACTAACGGGTGCATCACCTAGAGGTGATGCTGCTATGCCGACCCGACGCCAAAATCCTCTTCTGACCCTGCCCACACATCGGAACCTCATCAATGTGAACGTGGATGGCGTACCTGTTACGGCTCTGATTGACACTTGCGCGCATGTATCTGTGATCGGTGCTCAGCTTCGCCATCGTCTTAAGAAAGTCCTCACTCCTGCCCCGTCGCCTGTGCTCCGAGTCGCCGACGGGGGAATGCCGGCCGTTATTGGCATGTGTCCAGCTCGCGTGAGTGTCACCGATCATCATACTTCTGTTTTATTTTATGTCCTAGAACACTGCCCTCACGACCTAATCCTGGGACTTGACTTCCTCTGAGCCCATTCTGCCTTGATAGACTGTTCTGCTGGTGTTGTGCAACTCGCTCTACCTGTTGCTATTGATCCCCCCGATAGTGCTCCGATCCGGCTATGTTCCACAGAGCATATTCGCCTCCCTCACCTTGCCGTTACCTACATAATTATTTCACCCGTTCCGCCCATTCCAGACGGTGACTACATCGTATCCCTAATCCTGATGTCCTGCTCAAGCATAACGTCGCATTTCCTCAAAGCGTCATTAGCATTACGAACAACACGTCCTGTCTTCCGCTAGTGAACTTTGGACTTTGTGCACAAGTTTTGCCGCGCGGCATATCACTTGCGCAAATCACGCCGGCCCGAGACTACCAGATTTCGGGTTTAACTGCTGATGACTCCTCGCGTGCAACTCTTGCTGTGCGTCCTGCCCCTTCAGCCTTGAATGCCCTAATGAAAACGATCGCGCCCGACCTTCCGCCCCAGTGTGCCAATGAACTACGTTGCCTCCTTGCCTCGTACTGGGACTTATTGGACCTTGGAGACCGTCCTCTCGGACAAACATCTGTTGTCAAAAATCGCATTAACACCAGGGATGCGAGCCCAATCCATCGGCTGACCCTACCGCGTCTCTCCTACCGAGCGAGACATCATCCAACACGAAGTTCATAAGATGCTTTCTCGTAACATCATTGAACCTTCTTGCAGCCCATGCGCATCCCCTGTTGTACTAGTTAAGAAAAAGGACAACAGTTGGCGATTTTGCGTAGATTATCGGCACCTAAACAAGGTAACCAAGAATGACGTCTATCCGCTACCACGCATTGACGATGCCCTGGATTGCCTCCATGGAGCACAATATTTTTCGCCCATAGACCTTCGCTCCGGCAACTGGCAAATTGCCGTCGATGACGTGGACCATGAGAAAACAGCTTTTATTACTCCTGACGGTCTCTATCAGTTCAAAGTGATGCTTTTCGTGTTATGTAATGCCCCAGCCATATTTCAACGAATGATGGACGCCCTCCTAAACGGTTTCAAGTGGTCGATCTGCCTCTGTTACTTGGACGACGTGATCGTTTTTTCTCTGACTTTTGCGACGCACCTCGAATGCCTATCGACGGTCCTATCAGTTTTTCGTCGGGTGGGGCCACAACTCAATTCGTCCAAATGCCACTTCTGTCGTCGTGAAATTTCTGTGCTCGGACATCTCGTCGATTCTTCTGGTGTCCGTCCTGATCAAGATAAAATCCGGGCAGTGAAAGACTTTCCCGTGCCAACGTGCGCCAAGGACGTTCGCAGCTTCTTGGGCCTCTGCTCCTATTGTCTTCAGTTTGTCCGCAATTTTGCGGACGTTGCACGCCCTCTTACACAGCTCCTCGAGAAAGACGCTGCCTTCATTTGGGGCCATGAGCAAGCTGCTGCTTTCACTGAGCTGATCCGGCTGCTTACTTCCCCTCCCATTCTCGCTCACTTTGATGCATCAGCTCCTCCGTAGCGATGCCAGCGGCCACGGCATTGGAGCTCTCCTGGCCCAGAAACAAGGACAAGAACGTGTTATTGCTTACGCCAGCCGCCTTCTTTCCCCTGCTGAGCGCAAATATTCTAATACTGAGCGCGAGTGTCTGGCTCTCGTTTGGGCATTGGAAAAATTCCGCCCCTATTTGTACGGCCGGCAATTCGCAGTCATCACTGACCACCACGCTCTGTGCTGGCTTTCTTCTCTGAAAGATCCTTCTGGGCGCCTTGGCCGATGGGCTCTGCGCCTTCAAGAATACAACAACGCAGTTGTATACAAGACAGGCCGGTTACACCAAGATGCGGACTGCTTGTCGCGTCATCCTGTCGACCCACCTGACGTTTCTATGGCCGGCATTCCTGTCACCAGTTCTCTCTTTGAGTGCTTTTGATGATATCGGAGTGGAACAACGCCGGGACTTCTTAAAAGACCTTATTCCACGGCTGACTTCAACGACACCCGACCCTTCTCTTCGAATGTTTGAACTCCACGATGGCATATTGTACCACTGTAACATGCGCCCTGACGCCCCTGACCGACTCTTAATTGTCCCTTCGCATCTGCGCCGGACTGTTCTCGCCTAGTTTCATGATGTGCCGACTGCCAGTCACCTTGGCGTGTCATGGACTTACGACCGTGTTCATCGGCGCTTTTTTGGCCTGGTCTTTACCGTGACGTCTGCAGATATATCGCTGCGGGTGACCTTTGTCAACGACGAAATAAGCCGACCATACTCCCTGCTGGCCCCCTTCAACCACTTGACGTGCCATCAGAACCATTCTTTCGTGTAGGCGTTGGTCTGTTAGGCCCTTTTCCTACGTATGTTTCGGGAAATAAGTGGATTGCTGTAGCAACAGACTACGCCACCCGATACGCAATCACACGGGCTCTTCCGACAAGCTGTGCAACCGATGTCGCCGATTTCCTACTAGAAAACGTAATCCTTCACCACGGTGCCCCTCGACAGCTCCTCACCGACCGAGGCCGCTACTTTCTTTCTAATGTTGTAAATGATATTCTACACTCGTGCGCGACTAAACACAAACTTGCTACTGCTTACCATCCACAAACGAATAGTCTAGCCGAGCGTCTCAACCAGACCCTCACTGAGATGCTATCCATGTATGTCTCCACTGACCATCGCGACTAGGACGTTGCATTACCATTCATTACCTTTGCCTACAATTTTTCTCGCCACGATACCGCAGACTTCTCTCCATTCTTCCACTTGTTTGGCCGTGACCCTACGCTACCTTTCGACACCCTTCTGCCTGATAGCCTGCATTTCACATCAGAGTACGCCCGGGACGCCATACTCCAGGCACAAGAGGCACGCCATATTGCCCGACGTCGACTTGTGTACTCGCAGGAAAATCAGCGGCGCTTATATGACACCCGCCATCGTGACGCCTACTACACACCAGGCGCCCTGGGTCTCCTTTGGTCTCCGTCGCGACGCGTTGGCCTCTCGGAGAAGTTGCTTTCACGCTACTCTGTCCCTTATCGCATCTTGCGTCAAGTAACCGACGTCACCTACGAAATCGCCCCGCTTGACCTCACCGTGGCTCAGCCTCGTTCCGACGTAGTCCACGTTGCGCGTCTTAAGCCGTATCATTCGACCGCCTCCTAACCAGCACCGGGTTGGTGCTTCAGCCACCGGGGGTCATGTGACAGAGCGATGAAGAAGACGTTTTGAGAGGACTTGAAGAAGACGAAGCTCGGGACTTCGCGTGCGTAATATGGTCTTGTCAGCCGCTGCCAGTCTTGTAAATGCAGTGTAAATATATTTCTTACTTCTTTTCCCCGTAGCAATATATATATATATATATATATATATATATATATATATATATATATGTATGTGTATATATATATATATATATATATATATATATATATATATATATATATATATATTGTGAGACGTCGACCGATGCGATGCCTTTATTTCCCAGCAGTCGCCCGAGGCAGAGACGACGCACCGCGCGCGACAAAAAATGATGATGAGTCGTATGTACAGATGAGGACGATATGCGCAAAATGCGCTCACACTAACTCCCCCCCCCCCCCCCTTCAGGAAAGCGGTCAGCAAGGTCGCAAGCTAGAAAGGGTAGGTCCGGCGCATGTAGGGTTTCCGGCAAGATACGTGAACGATTTCCGTAGTCCGGCGGTCAGTAGCTGAGCTGACAGGAGTGACGCGGTAGTTAACGGCCGAAGTTCTTTGCAAAGCGGTGTAGGGACTGAGATATCTTTGGACAAATTTTTCACAGAGCCCCGGTGCGCGAACAGGTGTCCACAAAAGAACTTCGTCGCTTGGGCGGAACGAAGCAACGCGACGCGTCGCATCATAGCGAATTTTCCTTTTGTCCTGAATGGTAGCGGTGTTGGCGCGGGCAATTTTACGGCAGCGGGAGATGCGAGCAGCAAATTCTTCACGAAGAGACGCGAACGGAGCAGCAGGTGCTGAAAGGAGTGTAGTGTCCAAGACGAAAGACGGCGCACGACTGTACACAAGGAAAAAGGGACTGTAATTGGTTGTACGTTGGACGGCAGTATTATACGCAAACGTTACGAAAGGTAGGATGGTGTTCCAGTTGGTGTGATCGGGTTGAACATACATTGACATCATGTCGGACAAAGTTCAATGAAAACGCTCTGTAAGACCATTTGTTTGCGGATGGCCCGATGATGTGGTCTTATGGGTGGTGTCAGAGGCCTGGAGGACTTCACGAAGGACATGCGATAGGAACGTCTTGCCACGGTCACTCAGGAGGACACCAGGTGCGCCGTGGCGCAAAACGATACTGTGCACGAAAAACTCGGCGACTTTGGAGGTAGTACCAGAGCGAAGAGCAGCTGTCTCAGCGTACCGTGTTAGATGATCCAATGCGGTAACGATCCAGCGGTGACCAGCGGGCGTGCGTGGGAGGGGTCCGTACAAGTCTATGCCCACAATTTCGAAGGGGGCGGACGGGCATGATAGAGGCTGCAGAGGACCGGCTGGAAGGGATGTCGAGCGTTTTCTGTGTTGGATTGACACGCAGGATCCAACGTATTTCGAGACAGAGGTGGAAAGGCCCGGCCAGAAACAGCGCGTTTCGATGCGGTCATAGGTCTTGTGAAAGCCCAAGTGGCCAGCCATCGCGTAGTCGTGAAATGCTTCAACTACATGGAGTCGAAGTGAGCGAGGAATGACTGGTACCAATCGGTTACCAGAAGGATGGTAGAATAATCAAATAACGCTCCACCGTGAAGCTTAGACATGCAAGTTGTCGTCTTAATCGACTGTTGGGGGGTCGTGCCAAGCCAGTGAGTCGGTCGATCAACGTGTGGCAGTATGAATCAGTATGTTGGAGTGAGACGAGGTCAGTAGACGGAAGAAAGTCAACTGAGGCAACCGACTGTCCCGTGCTACTGGGCGTGTGCTGAGGCGTTTAGGTAGATGGTGACGTGCAGACTGCAGGGGAAGCATGGGCGTTTGGGGACAGCGGGCAGCGCGACAAAGCGTTGGCACCTTGACGTTCTTTGCCGGACCTATACGTGACAGTGAAGTCGTATTCCTGGAAGCGCAGTACCCAACGGCTGAGGCGTCCAGACAAGTTTTTCAGGGACGACAACCAACCGAGAGCATGATGGTCGGTCACAACTGTGAAATGGCGGCCGTAGAGATAGGGTCGAAATTTTTGTATTGGCCACACCATGGCGAGGCATTCCTGTTCTTTAATTGTGTAGTTGCGCTCAGCAGGAGAAAGATCATGACTTGCATAAGCCACGACTTGCTCTTCGGACTTTCGATTCCGCTGCAGCACGACAGCGCCAAATCCACGCCCACTGGCATCAGTGTGTAGAATAGTAGGGGCCGTTACATCGAAATGACGGAGCACGGGCCCTGACGTGAGAACTCGTTTGAGGGTCTGGATGGCGGCTTCACAGTCGTCCGATCACACAAAGGACGCGCTCGAAGTCAGAAGTTTGTGTATAGGAGTGGCGATTGTGGCGAAATCACGGACAAAGCAGCGGAAGTAGGACGCCAGTCCTATAAAGCTGCGGAGTTCTTTAAGTGCGGTTGATGGCGGAAATTGCAGTACTGCAGCGATTTTATCGAGATCAGGCTGGATGCCATGCTTACTGACGACGTGGCCCAATACTTTAATGCTTCGGCTTTCAAAGCGACACTTTTTAGTATTGAGTTGGAGACCTGCCTTTGCTAGACACTCGAGAACTTGGTCTAGACGTTGTAGATGCTGGGCGAAACTCTGAAAAGATGACAATGTCGTCCAAGTAACAAAGGCAGGTCTTCCATTTTAAGCCACGGAGTACTGTATCTATCATACGTTCAAACATTGCTGGTGCATTGCACAGTCCAAAAGGCATCAGGTTAAATTCGAAAAGGCCATCAGGTATAGCAAACGCAGTCTTTTCTTCATCTGGCTCATGCATGGGAATGTGGAAATATCCGGAGGTCAAGTCGAGGCTCGAGAAATACTCGGCACCTTGTAAGGTATCCAAAGCATCGTCAATACGAGGCATTGGATAAACATGCTTACGGGTAATTTTGTTTAGCGCCCTATAATCGATGCAAAAGCCCACAGAACCATCCAGGAGAAGCACAACAGGAGAAGACCAAGGGCTTGCTGAAGGCCTTATAATGTTGCGTGTCAGCATGTCATTCACTTGTTCTTTTATAACTTCTCGCTCCGAAGGTGACACACGGTACGGGCGACGGCGAATGATGCGAGAGCCGTCTGTTTCAATTCGACAAGTAGTTACAGTGGTCTGCCCCAGGCCTCGCGAAGAAACGTCAAAACAAGCTTCATGCTTCGTTAAAATGGTGAGGAGTGCATTGGTCTGGGCCGGATTGAGGTCTGCACTTAAGGTGGCCTTAATAGCACTAGTGTAGCCTTCTGCGGGCGTACAATGCGCGGAAGATGTGGCAGGCGAAACAGTGACGACACATACCGGCGCAGCGTCGGCGAGCTTGGCGACAGTAGACCCTTTCGGCAGTAGTAGTGGCTCAGGAGTCGTATTAAAGGCTGTGAGGCTGGCATAGCCACTCGAGAACCGGATCAATCAAGAAGCTATCGCGAGTCCTTGAGAAATGCAACGCTGAGAAGGTACAACCAATGCGCCTCCGTCGACAATGTCTGTTGACTCAACGGTAAGAATACGTTCTTCGTCTGGTAGGGTAAGAAAATCCTCTGCTGCACTGAGGTTGGGACACAGGGAATCGAAAACAGGATAAGTCTCGGTGTCGCTGATGTGAATCCTTGGGTCGCCGCACGAAATTAGTGCAGAAACAGCGGACAGGAAGCCCATCCTAATATAATCTGAAGAGCGCACATCAAAACCACCGAAAGTTGCACATGATGACGAATACCGTCTATCAGAACGCGACCTGTGCACTGTCCAGTAGGAAAGATGGGAACGTCATTGGCACCACATTGTACCGGACCAACATACGGCGGTTGCACTTTTCGCAGACGAAAGCGCAGTTCACGATGTATAACAGAAATAGCGGCTCGAGTATCTACAAGGGCGTCGACAGAAACACCTTCCACACAAACCGAGAGCAAATTGGTGGGGCGAGCAGGAGTAATTGGGACAGTCCGACACGATGCAGTTTCTCCTCCAAAAACTGCAGCCTCTAGTTTTCCGAACGGGTGTCCAAAACACGGGAAGCAGCGCACAAGGGCGATGAGGAACGGCGGTAAGGTGAAGGAGAGCGGCGCCGGGGTGAGCGGGATGCTCGAGCCATGTCTTGGGAAGGTGAAGGAGAGCGACCAGAGGAGGTTGTGTACGGTCAGGGAACGTCGGAATCTGACCCTGGTGTCCTGTCTCGCTCAAAGTTGGCGTAGCCTCGCCTTTCACCTGGGTGACGCCCGGGATCGTAAGAGTCAAACCTAGGTGCGCTATCTCGCTCAAAGGTAACATAGCCCCGCCTTTCATCCTGCTGACGCCGACGGCAGTAGCGAGAAATGTGGCCGCGAATACCGCAGTAGAAACAAACCGGGCGCGATGACCGCCACGGAGAGTAGTATGGCTGTGCAGGCGTATTCGCTGCCAGCGAAGCTAGGGGGCCGCGTTAAGCTTCGGCAGGTGGAGACTGAATGGTCGATGGAGGCCAGGAGTCAATTTTGGCATAACTTGGCGGACGAAATGGTCCAGTAGAATTTTCCATTTGGGCGTTTGTCATCGACGCCACTTCGTCCTTGATGATGTCATGCAGTCCAGTAGGAGCGGGGCGAACGGTCGCAAGCGTCGCAGGTCCAGAGAGATGTCCGTGAAGTTCCTCCCTTATGAGAGTGCGGATCAGGGCTCGTAACTCAGCATCACCATTGAGACGAGGGTCGCAAGAGGCGTGTGGCAGGCGAATAGACTGCAGCGTGTCTAGACGTTGGCATGCTGTGATAATATCACCAACGCAGTTTGGGCTCTGCATGACAAGAGCATTAAAGGCGACTGTGTTGATGCCCTTCAGTATGTGGCGAACGCGGTCAGCTTCCGCCATGTCACTCTGTGCGCGGCGGCAGAGAGGGAGGACGTCCTCAATGTAGGATGTATAGGACTCGTCTTGTTCTTGTACGCGCGTCGCCCGCCTCTGTTTCGCCACTTCGGAGCGTCCAGACGACATGCCGAATATCTAGCGAAATTGCTGGGTGAATAATGGCCAGTCCGAAAAGTCACTTTCGTCGTCAAAAAACCACGTCTTCGCAACTTCGGTTAGGCAAAAGGAGACATAGCGCAATTTGTGCGTGTCATCCCAATCGTTGACGTCACTGGCTCTGTTGTAGAGATCGAGCGAATCGTCCACGTCGTCGCCGCGGAGGCCGACAAAGACGGGAGGATCGCGGTATTTGGTGTTCACCGTCCAGGTAGGCCCAGCTGGCTGAGCAGAGGTGGTAGCAGCACTGGTGGATGGGTTGGTTTCTGCCATCACCGTGGTAGGCGAGAGCAAACAACGACTGGACCGGAGCTCCAGGGGAATCGGGAAAGTAAGAGGACGTGGGAATCGAAGCGCGCTCCACCACTTTTTAGACGTCGACCGATGTGGTGCCTATATTCCCCAGCAGTCGCCCGAGGCAGAGACGAAGCACCGCGCGAGACAAAAGACGATGATGAGTCGTATGTACAGATGACGATATGAGCAAAATGCGCACAGAATATATATATATATATATATATATATAATGTAGTGAGCCTGGATGTACTAGAGCGAGGAGATCAAAGATGAAAAAGCAGAAGAGAACTTACACATAGAGGACCGTAATGGCAACTCACTACTATAATTAAAGTCCTCAAGGCCGTTACAGTGTGTTGGAACTGTATATTTGGCCCAGCCGACTCTTTCGAGGTAGCGCATCACCCAGGACAAAAGCACCAGGACGCAGATGCTCTGGCTAGACTACATGTACCCAGAGAAGTTACCCATGAAGAAGTGAATGAACGCAAGGCATGAAGATGCAAAACATAAAGCTAGAAGTGCCCGAAACAGCGATACCGACCATACTGCGACTCTACCACGACACTGCGGAGTTGGGAGGCCATGATGGATTCACTAAAGGATACAGAAAGCTAACGCAAAGATTGACTTTGAATGGAATGAAGGCAGATGTCGCTAAATACATAATGACGTGCCACTACTGCCAAACTAGAAAAGCTAAGTTCAGACCATGTGGAAACAAAATGCTCACTCCAGAATACTCAAATGTACCCTTCCAAATACTGCGTCTTGATTTTGCTGAACTCAAAAAAGGGTGAGGGGGTCAAAAAGACCGAAGCATTTATCGTTACAGTGGGCGAGGTTACACGGTTCGTGGCTGCTAAAGCTGGCAGGGAAGAAGCGAACTGTGGAACTTCTTTTCTAGAGAGGGATATGTTCTCAAACGCTAAGGTCATCGTTGTGGGTCAACTGACCGGCATTCCGAAGCGAAAAACTTCGCCGTTGGACTGAAGCAAGATGCATCGATCTGCGTTTTACAGCACCTTATCACACAGAAGTAAATTGTCTTGCAGAAAGGATGATTCGGGGCTTAAAGACTTTCGTCTCTCTATACTCACACTTCAAAGGCGACTGGAAGTGAGTTCTGGAAGCAGCTGTTCATCACCTGAACCGATCTCAAACTGCTGCATTGGGATGTAGCCCTTACTTCGCCGCTTTCCAAAAACCCTGTTGGTTACCTACGGACAAAGAAGTCGATATAGTTGAAAAAAGTACACTTTGCGAAAAGCCACTGGATTTGACCCATAAAGACAAGTATTGTAAAACTATGAAAAAGAACTTCCACAAACGTTACCAGTTCACGATCCCCAATATTGAACCAGGAGACACGATGTTGATTCGAACGGGGTTGCATTCAACATGCCCCTTTATATGCCCCTATTCAGTACTGAAAACAGTAAAGCACCGAGGGATTCACAAGACCTTGTAATTTGAAGGACCCCGAAGAAGAGGCGTTGATTGCTTATATTCTGGAATATCATCCCAGGAGATATGACGTCATAAATTGTATTCTGATGAAGGCCGGGGTTCGGCCTTCATCAGAATAAAATGCATGGCCTCATGCAGTTATTATGCATGTGCATATCAACCGACTGAAGGTATGTTTACACAAAAAAAGAACGATTAAAAAATGCGAACAACATGCATGTCAATCTTTCAAAGGACAGTTGATACGTGTATACACAGATGGCGTTTTCAAACACATCATCTAACAATACAAAGCATAAAACGCATATAAATGAAGGACAAAAGCCAATCGCCAGGTGACAGCAAAACAGGTCACTCAATATGTGCTATGTTAGCAAGAAAAACAAAAAAACAAAAACAAATGAGAATAGTGACGTACTAGTAGAAAGAAGGAATATGAGGGAACAAGGCACGGGCTACAAGGACAGGCAAGTCAGTTTTCCTAAACCTCCATTCAAACCAGACGCGACGGTATCAAACTTACAGATAAGGAAGGATTGAAGGGCTTCTCTATCATAATTTGAATGAAATCCAGATTCAAGCAACGTGACTTTCAGCTTATCAAATGAGTGGTCAGGGAGGTGCACGTGTCATGAGATGGGCAGGTTGGGCAACATGTTAGGGTGTGATTTATAATTGTTAAAGAGCAATCTAAAAGGCCCTTCTGTTTGCCCGATGTACCGTTTTTTGCACAGCGTGCATTCAAGCATATATATTACGTTTTTAGTGTCACAGTCGAAATAGCCTTTGATTCTTAACGAAAGTTTGAAGTCGTACTAGTCACCTGTTGCGATGTGCACATGTAGGGGCATACTTTACATCGCGATTTTCGGCAAGTATGGCATCTGATGGCACCTGGGCAGTCAGTTTTAGATGATGATGATAAAAGTATCCCTCGAATATTTCTAGCTTTACGGTATGCTGCTTTAGGCGGTTCACCGGAGATGGTATTGAGGCATTCACTTTGCATTAGAATATTGTGGTGTTTCTTTAGTACATGCGAAACAAGTGAGACGGACGCAGTATGGGTTAAGACAAAATTTGTCTGCGGTGAGGGAGTCGGTTTCTTCGCAGTGCAAAGAAGCATCCTTCGGTCATGCACGTCTGCGCATTTTATTGCATCGTCAATTATTTGTGGTGGGTAATTTTGCTTGGCTAAAGCGTTTTTTAGGTTTCCGCAATTTTCTAAACTCTGATTATTCAAAACAGATTCATTTAAACTTAATGCTTGACTATAAAGAATGCTAGTCTTGCAATGTATAACGTGACTACTATCGAAGTGCAAATATTGTCATCTATCTGGCGGTTTTTCTATAGGGCAGCAGATAGTGTACCATTTAGCACTGAAACGCTGACGTCAAGGAAGGTAATAATAGACGCCGAATACGTGTGAGAAAGTGATATGGATGGATGGGCATTGTTAAAGTCAGATATTAAGGAAAACAGTTCCTGTTCAACATGATACGAAATCAGAAAAACATCGTCAATGTAATGTTTGCAATAAACAGGTTTTAACGTCCTGGTTCGCAAAAATTTATCTTGTAGCTGACCCATAAGTATATTGGCGTAGTTGGGGCGAATTCGCGTACCCATAGACGTGGCACTAGCTTGGACATAGTGCTGTCCTTCAAATTCGAAGTGATTTAGTTTTAAAATTTTGTAAGCTGTAAAGCCCTATTTGTGCATATCGTCGTCATCATTTGTACATCCAACTCAAGATCATCTGTTGGCCTGTGGGGTGCTTCGGCTCTGTCTCGGACGGCTGCTCTGAGATAAAATCATTGCATTGGTAGACGTCTCACAAGATTTTATATATGTATATACACCTAGACATCCATTTTTTCTCACATCATCATCATCAGCCTATTTTATGTCCACTGCAGGACGAAGGCGTCTCCCTGCGATCTCCAATTACTGCTGTCTTGCGCCAGCGTAATTCAATTGGTATCCATTCTGTAACCCTAATGGTCCACTGCTTATCCATCCTACGCATTACATGGCCTGCCCAGCTCCATTTCTTCCGCTTAATGTCAACTAGAATATCGGCTTCCATGTTTTATTGCGATAGCAATTATATGGACACTCAAAAGCAGATTTCTGCCGTCGGCGTCGCCGTCGCCGTCGCCGTGAGGTTCCGTATGACGTCATTTGGAGAAGAAATCGTCGCCGCGCGCCGAACGCTGTATGTGCGAGTGAAAGGGCGCGAGGGGCGCGTCTTTCACGGGGAGTGAACGCACGGCGGAGAACAAACGCGCGTTCTGCGCCGTGCTCGCTTAAGGGCTGCAGAAGTAGGCGTCTCTGTTCTCCTTCACAATCACCATGTATGTAGAGCAAACGCGCCTTCTTCCAACGAGCGAGAGGCCGTGGGGGAGGGGGAGGGAAGGGAGGCGACGTTTAGCTGCGGCACGCAGTGCCTATTTATATCAGAGGCTCCGGCAACAGTCACCAACGCCGCACGCATTTTGAGCGAACGCGGGCAAAACGCCGATGGCGTCGACAACAGTTCTGCGTGTTGTTGCTACCAAAGCCGCTCACCTTACTTCGTATGACATTGCTGTGTTGCTATCGCATTCATTGCTTCGCCCTTAGGGCGAAACTGTGACATTTATTCTCTGATCCACACCGCTCTCTTCCTGTCTCTAAACGTTAGTCCTAAGATGTTTCGTTCCATCGCTCTGTGTGCGGTCCTTAACTCGTTCTCGAGCTTCTTTGTTAACCTCCAACTTTCCGCCCCACATGTTAGCACCGGTAGAATGCAATAATTGTACACTTTTCAACGACAGTGGTAAGCTCCCAGTCAGGATTTGGCAATGCCTGCCGTATGCACTCCAACCAAATTTTATTCTTCTGTAAATTTATTTCTCGTGATCAGGGTCCCCTGTGAGTAATTGACCTAGATGAACGTACTCCTTTACAGACTCTAGAGGCTGACTGGCGATCCTGAATTCTTGTTCCCTTGCCAGGCTATTGAACATTATCTTTCTCTTCTGCATAATAATCTTCAATCCCACTCTTACACTTTCTCGGTTAAGATCCTCAATCATTTGCTGTAATTCATCTCCATTGTTGCTGAATACGACAATGTCATCTGCAAATCGGAGGTTGCTGAGATATTCGCCGTTGATCCTCACTCCTAAGCTTTCCCACTCTAAAGGCATGAATACTTCTTCTAGGCATGCAGTGAATAGCATTGGAGAGATTGTGTCTCCTTGCCTGACCCTTTTCATGATAGGTAACTTTTTACGTTTCTTGTGGAGAACCAAGGTAGCTGTCGAATTCTTGTAGATGTTTGCTAAGATACTCACGTATGCCTCCTGTACTCCTTGATTACGCAATGCTTCTATGACTGCTGGTATCTCTACTGAATCAAATGCCTTTTCATAATCTATAAAAGCCATATAGAGAGTTTGATTGTACTGCGCAGATTTCTCAATTACCTGATTGATGACATGGATATGATCCATCGTTGAATATCCCTTCCTGAAGCCAGCCTGTTCTCTTGGTTGGCTGAAGTCAAGTGTTGCCCTGACTTTATTGGAAATTATCATGGTGAATGTTTTATAGAATACTGAAAGCAAGCTAATTGGTCAAAAATTCTTCAATTCTTTAACGCCTCCCTTCTTATGGATAAGTATAATTTTGGCGTTCTTCCAGTTCTCTGGTGCACTTGAAGTTGTGAGGCATTGCGTATAAAGGGCTGCAAGCTTTTCAAGCATATCTCCTCCATCTTTGATTAAATCTACTGTTATTTCATCTTCTCCAGCAGCTTTTCCCCTGGTCATGTCTTTCAAAGCCCTTCTAACTTCATCGCTAGTTATAGAAGGAGCCTCTGTTTCCGGTTCATCACTATTTCGAATGAAACTAGCTTGGCTGTTTTGGGCACTGTACAGGTCAGTATAGAATACTTCCGCTGCTTTTATGGTCATCGAAATTGCTGATGATATTACCATGCTTATCTTTCAGTGCATACATCTTGCCTTCTCCTGTGCCAAGCTTTATTCTTACTGATTTAATGCTGCGTCCATATTTTATGGCTTCCTCAATCTTCCCCACGTTATAATTTCGAATATTCCTTACTTTCTTCTTGTTGATCAGTTTGGACAGTTCAGCGAATTCTATCTGATCTCTTGAGTTGGACATTTTCATGTTTTGTTGTTTCTTTATTTGGTGCTTTGTTTCTTGGGAGAGCTTACCTACTGGTTGCCTTGGTGCCGTACCTCCCACTTCAATTGCTGCTTCTGAGATAAACCATTGTAACGCTTTCATTCATTACATCTATGTTGTGTTTATCTTCCTGTTCAAAACTGCATATTTTTTGCGAGCACCAGCCTGAATTGGTCTGCTTTTACCCTTACTGCCTCTAGGTTGGCCTGTTTCCTCTTCACTAATTTTACTCTTTCTCTTTTCAAATTGAGAGAAGTCCTAGACCTCACTAACCTATGGTCACTGCACTTTACCTTACCTAACACTTCTACATCTTGCACTATGCTTGGATCGGCAGAGAGTATGAAATCTATTTCATTCTTTGTTTCTCCATTAGGGCTTTTCCAGGTGCACTTCCTGTTGCTGCGCTTCCTGAATAAGGTATTCATTATTCAGAGCCTATTCGTTTCCGCGAATTCTACTAGCCCCTCTCCCCTTGCATTCCTAGAATCGATGCCGTAGTTGCCAATTGCTTGCTCACCAACCTGCTTTTTCCCCACTTTTGCATTGAAGTCGCCCATTACTACAGTATACTGAGTTCGCACACTTTCTCATTGCTAATTCAACATCTTCATAAAACTGTTCTATTTCTTCATCATTTTGACTAGAGGTTGGGGCGTAGGCTTGTACTACCTTCATTTTGTACCTCCTATTCAGCTTTATTACGACGACTGCTACCCTCTCATTAATGCTGTATACTTCAGCAATGTTGCCCGCTATGTTGTTATGGACTAGAAATCTTACCCCGGATTCTCTCTTATCTGGAAGACCTCTATAGCAGAAGACGAAGACCTCTATAGCAGAGGACGTGGCCGTTAGTCAGCACTGTTTAAGCCTCACCCGTTCTTCTAACCTCACCAAGGCCAATAATATCCCACGCAATACCTTATAATTCTTCAAATAGTCCTGCTAAGCTAGCCTCACTCGAGAGGGTGCGCGTGTTGAACGTTGCCAGGCTCAGTTTCCATTGATGGCCTGTCCGGACACAGACATTCTTAGCACCCTCTGCCGCGTAATAGGTCTGACCGCCGCCTTGGTCAGGTGCTCTGCAGCCACTGGGGACTGAGGGCCATGGGTTACGGAGTCATGAGGGAGGTAGTGTCCGAATACTGCACCAGGGAGGCCAATTCCTTTTCTGGTGAGGGAGTGACTTTGATGAAGTTTAGTGGGCCTTCCTAGTTTGGTTGCACCTGAACTAGTATAGCCCCACTAGCTCTCGGCAGTCATTTTTTTCTTGCCTGTGTCAGGCACCACTCCATGCCTGAAAATGTGGTGGGCTGGAGTAGGATTCAAACTTACGAGCTTCAGATTTGAGGCCGAGTATTCTACCTCTGCTCCACGCCACCACGACACTCACATAGACACTCTTAATGCAAAATTATTAAAACGTGTTTCTGCATTTTACCACATAGCACTCCGAAATAATAGCCGGTCTCTAAGTTCTTCACTCTGTGTTTATGTTATTCTTCCGGCACGCCTGCTAAGAGTTCTTGCAGATCGACTTAAGCGCTTTTTTTTCGTTTTCTTTTTGTCGACGCAGACGATAAATCGGCTGCTCGACACTCAGCGACATCGGGGCAACTTTTCAATCACGGCACTGGCAGCGCCATATCCGGGTCCGGACTGGAGTGTGGCTTATGCCAAGGATTTCAAGTCAGTTTGAAACAGACCTTAGCAGACTTGTGCGTGACTAGAGTGTGGTTGGTTAATGCCATGACTAGCACCTTCAGTTTTAAGGTTTAAGATCGAATCGTTGATGGAGACAAGTGGACTTTTCTTTTTTGGCATCTTTCTTGTGACAAGTAAACACGATTTCAGCTGCGACCGACGGCAAGGAATAAAAATTCCACGAAATAAACTGTAATAGCCATTATCACTATCAGATATTCGTTTCATGCATTTCGGTGACCACATACTGGTCAGAATGAATACACAGTTTTCAACTATCACTTTGTCACCTCTCTGTCATGTACTACGCAATATTTATAGCCTTAAGAGTAAGGGTGTCAACCACGGGACAAACCTGCACTGTTATGATGTGCTACCATAACGTAACACTGGCATACCCAGCCACTGTAATGTTTCAAGTGCAGTGTAATTAATTCATGTGGAATGTGGGGAAGGATGTGCGAATAATACGAATTTCGTATACGGAATCGTATAGTCATTTTTATTTAACTCTTATTTGATTCGAGGATTCACCATTTCAACTAACACTTGTAGGATGCTTCAGAGAGAACTACAAATTCAAATTGCGACCTTTATGAGTGATTATGCTACTCGGTAGCTGTGATTATTGCACAGAAGCACCAGTTAAAGAGCAAATTCCCCTAGAGCAGTCAACTTCTGCTCGATACCTTCCTATCAGGATGCCTCATCCTTGGGCCTCTTACAAAAATTCGTTTTCTCAATTTAGGCAAAGCAGAACATTATGTGGACAATCTCACTATTTTTGCATTACTTTAAGGAGATCTGTGGTGACGTACTAGTGGGCTTTCCTATTTTAACTAAGACACCACCGCACCACACGCATCTGGTGCCGTGCTGTTCTTGTGTCTCATTAATGGCATTGTGATGGTGCTCCAGGTAGGAACATCTGGCAGTTGTTTTAAGTTTACAAGCTCTTCAGCAGATCAGAGGTTCAGTTATAAACGGTAGTACATGTTCAAAATTATGCAGCTAAGTCCTGTGTTATTTTTACATTTTTTTACCAAACGGAACCGGAAACCTTTTTATTTCATATTGCTCGGAAATAAGAATTTATTTGGTGTTGTACAGTACATTCAAAAGTAGTTTTTTTGAATGTCCGTATTTGCTACACTGGGAAATTACCCTATTCAAACAGGCCAGGAGGATAAAAAATAAGACATTTCAAGTAGCAAATTTCCCTGTAAAAACACATCGCGCCGCTTGGCCCGTCGCTCGACTGGGGTTCTAGAATGTCATGGACTAATGTCCCTCTATTAATGTTTCTTTTCATACGTTATCGCTTAACAGGGACCTCCGTTTCACCCCGTATCTCTTCATCATGTTTGGTCACTACCGGTTCGGCGACAACACGGTCAGGCATTGCGCCGTCATGCCCCCAACACTTCACCCGGACGACGCTCTACCGGACGACATCGGCAGGGACTACAAATACGACCTGGTTGGCACACATTTCACTCTTTGCTTACACAGTGCCCAACTATCTCGTAAACAAGGGCGCGGCCTTATTAGAAAAACGTAGGGCCGTGTGCGAATTGTATTTCGCATGCATCATTGTAAGCACGAAAGACAGTAAGGAGCACTGCGCGCATGCGTAATCATAGACAATTGTTGCAATTATAACGCTATGTCTTGTTGAAAATGGACAATTTTGCACAGTCGCGAATTCATTTGACGCGAGTAGGACAAAGTTCACCCGCAACCATGTACTGACCGTCATTCACATTCTGGTTGAATTGGATGTTTGCAGCTGACATAGACAATATAACGATTGCTTACAGTGAAGCTTTTCAATGCAACTAGAAGCACTAAAAAAGGTTATACGTCAGCTTTCTCGGTTTTCTGAAAAGGAAAAAAAAATAAATCACGAAGTTTATACATATTTTCGGAAAGTGTGGGTGATGTGGGCAATATGCAGGCAAAGTTTGAAGCGCGCACCTATTGAAGTCTGTGCGAATGCAAATGCTCTGTAGCGTCACTAGTGGGATTCACGATGGGCGCACAATGTAGGATGGAATAAGCGTAACTGATAATGCCACCAAATCAAACAATAAAAATTGACCGCTATGGCGAATCAGAGTGCGAAGTTCAATGCATGCGGATCAAATTCAGTTTTCAAAAAAAAAATTCTGGTGCAAGCTTCTCCAAATGCGACGCGGAAGTTATCAAATGTCCCTACATAATCCTGCTGTACAAAAATTTTATATTGGATAGAAATGAAGGCTATCTTAAGCGCACTGTGGTGCAGATTTGAATGCTTCTAGCCCATTTAGAGGCGTTATAAATACTCCTTAAACCCTCGTTTTTTCACCGAAGCTGTAAGGGTGTAGGTCCCCGAGGACCGTGTCTGCGTGTATAAAAAATATCATCATCAGCACTGGCTTGAGCGTCGTCGTCTTTTTGAGCGCACGGCCGCTCCTCCCTCCCGGCTGAGCCCTCGCTATCTCTCTTCTCTTGCGCTAATCGACCTTCTTTTACGCCGCGTTCCCATCGGAATAGAGTTGTGCCCGGCTACGACGCTAGACGGCAAGCTTGCTAGAAGCTGCGCCCGACTAGAGTTGAGACCTGCTGGTAGGCTAGTGAGAAGGCCGGTGGCGCGCCTTCTTTGCGTTCCTCCGCCTGATAAGTGGTTCTTGAGGGAAAGGGAAAGGTTGGCGCTATCTTCTGCAGCCCTTGAGGGAGCACGGATCCGCCTCGGCTGCTGACGCGCGCTCTTTCCCTCGCCCCTCCGGCTGCCCCGCGCGTGCGTCTATTGATAGCGTCGCTGAAAAATAGAAGGAAGGCGAGGAGGGCGTGGTGCGGAGCCCGATGGCTGGGGAGAGATAGGCGGCTGCCATGCATGACTGTGCGTGTGTGTACCCGCTCTTCGGACTGCCGCGCATGCGCACAGCTCTGCCGACCTCGACCGTCTGTGCAGCCGGCTCTCTCCTGGCTCCCGCCTGTCTACGAAAAGAGTAGGTCAACGGAGCAGTGGTGTGTCAGAGCAGTTCGCGTTAGCGTTGGTTGTATATACGGAACTGTGGGGGGGGGGGGGGGGGGGCATTCTGTAAGCGTCTACCTAGTGGACGGTCGATTTCGGCTGTCGCTATTCGCTCCAGCTGCACGAACGAGGAGATTGGCTGGCTCGCTCTCACTCGTACTGCTGGAGCCATTCGCGACAGCCGAAATAGGCAGCCCAGTAGGTGGACTCTTACAGAATACCCCCTGTTGGTCACGGACCCTTGTCTGGAACGTCGCACAAAAGCGTGAGGAACGCCGTCGCCCGTGGACGCCCACGCGTTCCATCCCTCGCTACGTGCTAGGACCACCGCTGCCCGTGGTCGCCGAGCCAGTTATTTCAGAGCCGGGCATTGTATAGCCATTTTCTAAGCGTTAAAAATACCCCATTGTGCTACTCGGAGCCGGCACCGAATCCTCTTTCCCGAGTACGTAGCGAAGAGGTCGCTGTAGAATTTTGCAGCCAAATTCAGCATAGAAAATGCCCAATATATCTAAACCCCAACATAGCAAATCCTGCCAGAGTGCCAGAGAGGGGAAGGGCTCGCACATTCTTTTCTCGCATGCGTTATATGAGCTTACCCTGGTGTCCTCGTTGTACTAAACGTGGGACCTTGTTTACGTTAGGCGAAAACAAGGGTCAGGCAATGGGTGGTGCGTAGGGATATGTTAAAGATGGGTGAGTAAATTGCAGCCTTTGCAAAGGATTACTATGCAAGCACTCTTGAACTTGAGGTTTTTTTTCTTACAATGGTTGCAGAATTTAGCACGTTGCCCTAACAGAACTACACATACCTCCAAGTTAACATTTCATGACATTTGGGCGAACGCTATAGCGATTTCTGCACGAAATAAATTGCCTGTGAAATAAATGCAGCTTTTGCCACAAAAAAGCATTCTTAATTGTGTGTTCGCAAGTGCAATGCAGTCACTTTGAACTATGCTCGTCAATCTCCCGAGGTGACTTTTCATTGCACGAAGTTTATATTTCGTGGAAATGGGAATCATATTAAATGAACATGGCTGGCGAGACTTTCCCCTTATTGGCTTAATTTGAAGCGCTGCAAATATTGTTGTTCGTGTTGTTTATTTATACTGTCAACCCAATTAAGGGCCTTTACAGGAGTGGAAAGAAATAGAAGAAAAGATACAAAATTCTGCTACATCTCGAGCAAAAAAAATACAAGGCAGTATAATGGCAATATCTATAATAAGTGACATGCAGTGAACAAAGACAAAATACATTGTTTTATGCGCACCAGAAACAAAAATACATGTGAAGACGCATTCATAGCAGAGAAGATTACATTCTCTAAACCAGCACTAAAATCACTGACGGAGGCAGATGTGACAACTAAATTTGGTAATTCATTCCATTCCTTAATCACCCTGGGAAAAAAGCTGTACTCGAATGTATCATTTCGTGTAACTGGCGGCTATATGTATAAGCTGTGCCTGTGTCTGAAGCGTTGACCCGGTGAAATTATGCAATATTCAGATAAATTTTTTAACCTGGTTATGAATTATTATTAAGAAAAATTTTAATCGGTCAAACTTCGTCCTTAATTCTAACGCGGAAAGGTTTGCACGACTGCATAGTTCAGTATGAGAGTGCATGCGCTGATATTTATTAAATATAAATCTAGAAGCCAATCGCTGAACTCTTTCCAATTTATGACGGTTAGTAGCAGTGTGTGGGTCCCATACTATCCTAGCATATTCAATGATTCTCCGTATTAATATCTTATACGCCAGGCTTTTCACTTCAGGAGTTGCGCTATACAATCTTCGCCTGAGGCCCCAAAGAACTTTATTTGCCCTTCTCCAAACTTCATTGATGTGAATGTTCCACCTCAAGTCTGAAGTAAATATTAATCCTAAATATTTATATTCTGTTACTCTTGTTAGTTCATGGGGACCGATACTGTATTTATACATCAGGGGCGTCTTTTTCCGCGTTATAATCATAAAAACTGATTTTACTGGGTTCAGTGACATTTGCCATTCATTAGACCATTGTCGAATTTTATTTTTATTTAAATTGGTGTTG
Organism: Dermacentor silvarum; assembly: GCF_013339745.2. NCBI lineage: Eukaryota > Metazoa > Arthropoda > Arachnida > Ixodida > Ixodidae > Dermacentor > Dermacentor silvarum. The sequence goes on from NC_051157.2 coordinate 171,574,351, forward strand.
AGGTCTAACTGGTCATTTAAAGATTCAATCCTTTTATATATTACGCAGTCGTCTGCAAACAATCTTAGCGGGACGGTTATATCAGTAGGCAAATCATTAATAAAGATAAAAAATAAAAGAGGCCCCAAAACACTGCCTTGAGGTACTCCAGACAAAATGGCTTTGGACGTGCATTTAATTTTATTTATTTCGACATACTGCTCACGAGAATGGAGGTAAGATCTAAACAACTTTTCTAAATATTTCATTTATTTTTAACAAGAGTTCAGGATGCGAAACTTTGTCAAACGTTTTGGCGAAGTCTAAAAAAGTTAGGTCAATCTGTCCTCGGCTATTTATCGTTAGTGAAAGACCGTGGACTGTCTGAACGAGTTGAGTTATTGTAGACAACCCTTTACGAAAACCATATTGCACTGGTGATAGTAAATTGTTAGTTGCCAAATAATTTGAGAGATGTTTACTGATTATATGTTCAAGTAGTTTGGAGCAGGTGCTCGTAAGCGAGTTGGGCCGGTAGTTACCTACGTCTGATGTGCTCCCACTTTTGTGGACAGGAATTACTTTAGCTTGTTTCCAGGCCATAGGAACTGTTCCCTGGGTAAACGATGATTGAAAGATTATGGTGAGATATTTAGCGACCCACTGAGCATATCTATATAGGAACTCATTCGGTGTGCTGTCGGCGCCGAACCCTCGTTCACCAAACCCTCGTTCTTTTCCCTACTTTCACGAATCATAGGATGTTCGTAGTAAGCTTCGATGGGGTCCTCGGTGCAGTAAAGCCCCTCAATGTTTAAAGTAGCCCTTACCAATTCCCTCCTCCTCCATTCCACTTACCACTATGGGAGAGTGGAACGCGCCGCCTATGGCGACCTAGAGCACTGCACGGGCCAATATTTGCGGCCCGGGCCCGGCCCGGGCCCGTTTTTACATTGGGCGGCCCGCCCGAGCCCGATCAAAACGTTTATGGCGAGACCCGGGCCCGGCCCGGGCCCGGAAATAATCTACGTTACCCGCCTGGCCCGGCCCGCCAGCCCTTTACCTTAAGCCCGAGCCCGGCCCGAGCCCGACTAGAAACCGGTCCGATCCCGGCCCGAGACCGAAAAATACATGTTTTTCAGAGTTGAGAAGCCCGAGAATAACTCGCAGAAAGCCCGAGCCCGGCCCGGGCCCGCGTCAAAAAACCCGATTCCGGCCCGGGCCCGGGTCAAAAAGCACACGCCGTGCCCGAGCCCGTGAAAAAACTGCTCTACCCGGCCCGGCCCGGCCCGTGGGCCGGGCCGGGCCCGGGCTTTCGGGTAAGCCCGAGCCCGTGCAGTGCTCTATGGCGACCCTGCCGTAGCAGATGACGGCTAATGCGTTACCGGAGGAAATCCGCGGAAAGCTTCGTTCGAGCTTTCCAATTCGAGCTTCGCAGTGGTCGCAACGGCGACAATGCAACTTCGGCGCGCAAACATCTAGGCCCGCAGCCCCGACCTACCTCACCATTTCCCCCCTCGGGATCCTGGTGTTTTCACCGGAGTCGGCAGTTCTGATGTTGACGACTGGCTCCGCTTGTAGGAACGTGTCAGCACCAGTCACAGGTGGGACCTGACTATTATGGTTTCAAACGTTCTTTTCTACCTCTACGGCGTTCCACGGACACTCTTTCAGACTCACGAAGGGGAGATCTCGAGCTGAGATGTCTTCACAGAGAAGCTCCGCGACTTTTCTGGGAAGCCATTCGGTCGCCAACTGAATGCCAAGAAGGCCCTTCACACACGTGTACAGACGTCGGCCGAGTCCTACGTGTCGTACATTGTCGACGTCTTGGTGACAATGTACGAAGGCCGTGCCGACCATGTCGGAGGAGGATAAAGTTAATCACGTATAAGATTAATCAAAGGAGGTTAATAAGGTTAATCAAAGGGTTCCTGACGACGACTTCAATTTACTGGTGCAACGTCACCAGCATCGCTACGATCCTGAAGGAGTGCAGCCGTCTCGAGCATGCTAAAATCCATCGGGTACCACAACACACCACGCGACTTCCCAACACAGCTGCTACGTCAACTTGTGATGACCTCTTCCACCAGCCTGCGCGATGTGACAACTTAACCCGCATCATTCGTCGTGAGTTCGAAGTAGCACAACCGCCGGCCCCCTCCTTCCCGTCATCTGATCATTCTCCGGCGACGATCTCCTTGATACAGGCGGTTGTCCGTCAAGAGTTGTCAAACGTAGACCTGCACTACCTTCGTCCCGCGTGCTCGGAACATCTTTCTCCACGCACGTTCCCACCTCGCTCATTTTACTTCTTTTATAGACAGCGCAACCCGACCGAATGGCGCACCGTGGTCAACAAGCCGATCTGTTTTAACTGTCGAAGCATTGGGCATATCGCTCTTCACTGCCGCATCCGCTGGCCTTCCCCGACATGCTATTCTTCTGGCTACCGTCATCGCCTTCTAGTTCGTCCTTTTTATTCGCTCCTTCTTTGCCCGACCGATCATATGCCCCTGCAACACCTCTGACACGACCCAGCTACTCATCTTCTCCCTCCCGCCGTCAATCTCGTTCACCCCCGTCAAACTGTGCTCATTCTCTGACTTATGTGTAGCACCCCTGACCGCGGAACTATACAGTTCCGCGGTCGCACCACATCCGGACGTTAGGCTTAAACATGTTTTCACTGTTCCGCACAACGTCAATTTCAATTGTCAAGTCCTGCCGCAGGGGATCTCACTGGCTGTAATTAGCGCTCTACAGGATGATCAGGCCGAGCCCTTCACAGTCGAAGATTCTTACAGCTCAGCCAGTACTGGGACGTCAGCCCACGGCAGTTGCGTCGACATTAAGATGGTTTCGTCTGATCTCACACATGAACAAGCTAGAGCCCTTTGCCGCGTACTTGAAGGCTATCGCGACATTTTTTACTTTGACAATCGACCCTTAGGTCAAACGTCCATCGCGATCTATCGCATAAATGCTGGCAATGCGAAGCCTATTCACCGAAATCCATATCGTGTTTCTGTGTTGGAACGAGCAGTTATCCAACAGGAAGTAAAAAGATTCTTGAAAAGGCCATTATCGAGCCTTCCTGTAGTCCCTGGGCTTCTTTCACTGTACTTGCCAAAAAGAAGATTGGAACGAGGCACTTTTGTGTAGATTCTCGCCACCTGAATTAAATCACAAACAACGACGTTTACACTTAGCCACGTATTGATGACGCTCTAGACTGCCTCTACGGTGCCACCTATTTTTCTTCTACTGACTTACGGTCCGGCTACTGGCATATACCTTGACGACATGGACCGAGGGAACACTTCCTTTGTTACCCCTGACGGTCTTTATCAGTTCAAGGTGATGCCATTCGCTCTCTGTAACGCGCTGACCACCTTCCAACGAATGATGGACTCTTTGCTTCAGAGGTTCAAGTGGTCCACCTGTTTGTGCTATCTGGACGACGTCATCGTTTTGTCACCCACATTCGACACGCATCTTGATCGTCTGTCAGCGATTCTTGACGTGTTCCGCTGGGCCGGTCTCCAGTTGAACTCTTTTTAATGTGACTTCCCTTGTCAAGTAGTGCACCGTCCTTGGACACCTCGTGGATGCCAGATGGGTGTGACCTGATCCGGAATAAGTTCGCGCCCTTACGAACTATCCTGTCCCGCAGCCTACGAAGGACGTTCGTAGTTTCATAGGGCTGTGCTCCTATTTAGGACGCTTTGTACAGGATTTTGCGACCATTGCACGTCCCCTTCACCGACCTCTTGAATAGAGACGTTCCGTTTCCTTGGGGTCCTGATCATGACGCATCATTTTATCATCTCACTGCTCTCCTTACCACGCCTCCAATCCTGGCCCACTGTGACCTGTCCGCATCAATGGAAGTTCGAACTGATGCCAGTGGTTGCGGTATAGGAGCAATCTTGGTACAATGCCAGCGTGAACATGATCCTGTTATAGCCTATGCTAGCCGACTTTTATCACCCGCCGAGCGCAATTGTTATATCTCAGAGCGCGAGTGCTTCGCTCCTTTGTGGGCAGTTGTGAAGTTTCCTCTATACTTGTATGGCCGCCCATTCTGTGTCACTACTGATCACCACGCTCTCTGCTGTCTATCCTCCCTCTAGGACCCCACGGGAGGACTCGCCCGTACCCTTTTTTCGTGTTGGTCTAGACCTCCTTGGACCGCTTCCTCCCTTGCACTACGGAAATAAATGTGTCGCCATCACTACCGCTTTCAGTCACAAAAGCCCTCCCTAGAAGCTGCGCTACTGACGTCGCTGACTTTCTACTCTACGACATCATTTTAGTGCACGGTGTTCCGCGCCAATTGCTAATTGGAAGTTGTCGTAGCTTTCTCTCGGAAGTCGTCGCGGCCATCCTCCGCTCCTGCTCGACAAAGACACCACCGGTATTCACCATTATCCCGCAAGGGCACCTTGAGTATCAAGGTGTTGGTGCTTGGCGCCACCACGGACCCTTAGCCCCCATATCGAATCTGTCATATGCACCGTGGCTTAGGGTTTTGAGGTGGAGGGTAAAAACCATGAACGGTGGCGGTCGGGGCCATGGTCAAGCTCCGACTGATGGGCTCTTCGTCTGTACACCAGGTGGCGAGCCCCGGGACCTTCCTGTCAATAAGACGGTGAAACACAAGTTACATTATAGGAACCGTCGGCATACCCATATCGCATGAGTACTTCTTCCAAAAAACCTGATCGGTCCCTGAAAAGGGGCCGCACCGAAGAAAGTTTTGACAGAACTCGGACTGATTGTGATCACTTTCCGCATTTCCTGATTATCCATTCGCTTGTAGACAACGACTCAATTGCTGCAATATCCGTTTTTGTTATCGCTAGGACCATTGAGAAAATGATAGGAAGAAACTATTGACACGTACACATGTTTATCTTTCACCGGTAGCCGCTTTCAACATTGGCTGACAAATGTTAAACGTTATCGCTCGGCGCAGATCGCGCCTGCATCGGAAGCTTCCCGAACGTTATCGATGCTTCTGTCCGTCGTCTGTGGTCACCGACGCTCATGTAATCTGATTGTATGAGCGACGCGAATTGTCTAGAACTTTCTGGAAGACACGCGGGCCCCAGGGATTAATCTGGAACCTTCGATGACTCAGGTATAAAAGCCGACGCGTTTCGCCGCTGATCAGATTTTCGACGATCGCCGACTGTGTTCGCCGCTATCGTTGTGCTTTGAGTGTAGCTTGCTTTTGTGGGCACAGGTTCGCCCAATAAACAACCAGTTTCGTCATACACAGTTTTGTGACTGTTTTCTCTACCGTCACTACTACGTGACATCTGGTGGAGGTGCTGGTTCGTTCATGCACCGAACGCCCCCGCAAAGCCGCGACCCAAGCCCGAAACCGGAGAACGAGACCAACGTCGCCAAGGACCAGCGAGCTAGCCGTAGGCAGCAAGGACTTGTGCCGGAGTTCGGACTTCTTCCCGAAAAGACCACTGCAATCAAGGCCAAGTCAACGACCAAAATGGCAGCACCAGCGTCCCCCATCCTGCTGCAGCAACCTCGGGAGCCACCGACTTTTCGTGGATCATCGGCTGAAGACCCTGAAACCTGGCTGGAGACATACGAGAGGACCGCGACGTTCAACAAATGGAGCGACGACGACAAGCTGCGCCATGTGTATTTTTCATTAGATGATGCTGCTCGGACCTGGTTTGAGAACAGAGAGACCACCCTGGTGACGTGGGACCTATTTCGTGAGAACTTCATGAGGACTTTCACGAATGTCGTGCGAAAAGAAAGGGCCGAAGTTTTATTAGAAACCAGAGTGCAATTGCCGAACGAGAACATCGCAATCTTCACGGAGGAGATGACTCGCCTCTTCCGCCACGCCGACCCCAATATGTCAGAGGAAAAGAAAGTTCGGTTCTTGATGCGGGGCGTCAAAGAGCATCTATTCACTGGATTGATGCGCAACCCGCCCAAGACTGTGGAAGAATTTGTTTCGGAGGCCACAACCATCGAGAAGACCCTTGAAATGCGAGCCAGGCAATACAACCGCCGTGCACTGACAAACTACGCCGAAGCTCAAGCTCTAGGCGCCGACGACCTGCACGAGACGATCAGAGCGGTTGTACGGGAAGAACTACAGAAATTATTCCCAAGATCGCATCCTCAGGTGACTTCAATCGCTGACATAGTTAAAGAAGAGGTTACAGCGATCACTAGAAGTGCCAGAAGTTCCGGTATCGCCTCAACCACAGCCGCAAGCGATGACCTACGCCGCCGTCGCCCGTCGTCAAGGCCCCCCTCCGCGCTCGCGCCATGGCCCCGTAACGCCGCAGTTCCGTCGTCCACCGCCGCCGCCGCCAGCACGCCCGCCCGTCGCCCAGCGCAGCTCCCAGCGGAAGACGGACATTTGGCGCGCCCCCGACCACCGCCCGCTCTGCTATCACTGCGGGGAAGCCGGCCATGTCTACCGCCGATGCCCATACCGCGAGATGGGCCTACGAGGGTTCGCCGTCAACGCGCCACGTCCACAGCTTGGCGAGCGACCACGTGACATCGCCGACTACCTTGCCGGAGCCCAGTGGCAACCCCGACGGCCCTCACGCTCGCCGTCACCAGGCCGCTACATCTCGCCGCATCGCCGCCTGTATACCGGCCCAACCCGGGGCCGATCTCCCAGCCCATACCCGGGAAACTAAAAGCAGCAACCGATGGAGGTGCGGTTGCTGTACGACGCAATGCCGAAGATCCTCCGCCGCCGACGACGACGACGATTCGCGAATCATCACGACGAGATATCAGCACGCCGCCTAGCAACAGCCTTGACAGCACATCGCCGCCGAACGAAGACCTTCCGACGCGACGTAGCAGCAGCAGAGCAAGCCGACGCAGCCGTGATCCGACGCCACGAATTAACCGCAACGCCAGACGCCGGTCTACCGATCTAGACGTGCTCATCGATGGTCATAACGTCACCGCTCTCGTCGACACTGGCGCCGACTATTCAGTTTTCAGTGGCGCGTTCGCCGCCAAGTTAAAGAAGGTGCAGACGGCCTGGCAAGGACCCGATATACGGACAGCGGGAGGTCACCTAATAACACCGGCTGGAATCTGCACAGCGCGAGTCACGGTAAACAACCGCACTTACCCGGCGAGCTTCGTAATCCTGCAGCACTGCTCCAGGGACGTCATCCTAGGCATGGACTTTCTACACCAACATGGTGCAGTCATCGACTTAAGGTCCAAGTCGATAACGCTTTCAACACACAAAGCGATACCGCCGGATACATGCATCAGTTACCATGCCTTGAATGTGCTTGAAGAACAAGTCACCGTTCCGCCTCACTCCAGCGTAATGATTTCCGTCGGTACGGAAGTGCCTGCAGACAAGGAGGGCGTCATCGAGGGCGATCATCACTTACTGCTGTACCGTGAAATTTGCGTCGCTAGAGGCATAGCTGAGCTACGTGCAGGGAAAGCAACGGTGATGCTCACGAACTTCAGCCCTGAATACAAGCACATTAACAAAGGCACCACGGTTGCCTACATCGACGAAATAGTACAAGCCAGCAGTGCTTTCGCCTTCACGGATTCCAGTGCACCCGCAACGACGACTATAATACCTGAAGCAACTTTCAACGTTAATCAGAACCTTCCCAGGCATAAGAAAGAACAACTAAAAGCTCTGCTCCTGCAATACAAGGATTGCTTCTCGTCGTCGTCAAAAGTTCGACAAACCCCTGTCGCCAAGCACCGAATCATAACCGACGAAAATGTCCGCCCACTGCGTCAGAGCCCGTACCGAGTTTCGGCACGCGAACGCGAGGTCATAAGGCAACAAGTCGACGAAATGCTACGCGACGACATCATCCAGCCGTCCAAGAGTCCGTGGGCGTCCCCCGTGGTGTTAGTGAAGAAGAAGGATGGAACCCTACGTTTCTGCGTCGATTATCGTCGCCTCAACAAGGTCACGAAGAAGGACGTATACCCCCTTCCACGGATTGACGACGCCTTGGATCGACTATACAACGCAAAGTATTTTTCGTCGATGGACCTCAAAACCGGCTACTGGCAAATCGAAGTCGACGAGAGGGACCGGGAGAAGACGGCCTTTATAACACCAGACGGACTGTTCGAGTTCAAGGTCATGCCGTTTGGTCTTTGCTCGGCACCTGCGACTTTCCAACGCGTCATGGATACAGTACTGGCAGGCTTGAAGTGGCAGACTTGCCTCGTCTATTTGGACGACGTCGTTGTGTTTGCCTCAAGCTTCGAAGAACACCTGCGGCGCCTTGAAACAGTTCTTCAAGCAATCAAAACCTCCGGACTCACGTTAAAGCCAGAAAAGTGCCGCTTCGCATATGAGGAGCTCTTGTTTTTGGGCCACGTCATCAACAAGTCTGGAGTGCGCCCCGACCCTCAGAAAACTGCGGCCATCTCCAACTTTCCTCTGCCCGCTGACAAGAAGGCAGTGCGTAGATTTCTGGGACTGTGCGCCTATTACAGGCGCTTCGTCAAGGATTTTTCACGGATCGCCGAGCCACTGACGTACCTCACGAAGGCCGACGTCGAGTTCAAGTGGGAGATGCCGCAAATCGAAGCATTTGAAGAACTGAAGCGACGCCTACAATCGCCGCCCATCCTTGCGCATTGCGACGAAAATGCCGATACCGAAGTCCACACCGACGCAAGCGGCGTAGGACTCGGCGCCATGCTTGTGCAGAGGACTGATGGACTAGAAAGGGTTGTAAGTTACGCTAGCCGGTCGCTATCGAAGGCGGAAGCAAATTATTCCACAACAGAAAAGGAGTGCCTCGCCATCATCTGGGCTACATCAAAGTTTCGCCCCTACCTCTATGGCAGGCCCTTTAAAGTTGTGAGCGACCACCACGCCTTGTGTTGGCTAGCTAACTTGAAGGATCCTTCAGGTCGCCTCGCACGATGGAGTCTGAGACTTCAAGAATTCGACATCACCGTCGTTTACAAGTCCGGGCGAAAGCACTCTGACGCCGACTGCTTGTCTCGCGCCCCCGTCGAACCGCCGCCACAGGATGACCAGGATGACGACACTTTCTTGGGACCCATCAGTGCCGACGAATTCGCCGAACAACAGCGAGCCGACCCGGAACTAAGGAACCTTGTAGATTACCTGGAAGGCAAGACCGTCACTGTGCCGAAGGTGTTCAGGCGAGGATTGGCGTCGTTTTTCTTGCAAAACGACATTCTCCTAAAGAAGAACTTCTCGCCTCTCCGAGCCAACTACCTCCTCGTGGTACCCTCAGCATTGCGTCCAGAGGTTCTGCAAGCTCTCCATGACGACCCAACGGCTGGACACCTCGGTTTTTCCCGCACGCTCGCAAGGATACAAGAAAAATACTACTGGCCTCGCCTCTCTGCCGACGTCGCCCATTACGTAAGGACATGCCGAGACTGTCAGCGACGCAAAACACCGCCGACAAGGCCAGCCGGACTTCTACAGCCGATCGAGCCACCTCGCCGACCGTTCCAGCAGATTGGGATGGACTTACTGGGGCCTTTTCCGACGTCGACGTCCGGGAATAAATGGATCGTCGTAGCTACGGACTACCTCACCCGCTACGCCGAAACAAAAGCCTTGCCCAAAGGCAGTGCTGCCGAGGTAGCTCGATTCTTCGTTGAGAACATCCTCCTGCGTCACGGTGCCCCAGAAGTCCTCATCACCGACAGAGGTACTGCCTTTACGGCAGAACTAACTCAAGCCATCCTGCGATACAGCCACACAAGCCATCGCCAGACCACCGCCTACCACCCGCAGACGAATGGCCTCACCGAGCGCCTAAATAAGACCATCGCCGACATGCTGGCAATGTACGTCGACGTCGAACACAAGACGTGGGATGCCATCCTTCCGTACGTGACCTTCGCATACAACACGGCCGTGCAAGAAACGACGCACATGGCGCCGTTCAACCTGGTCTACGGAAGGAACCCGGCAACGACGCTTGACGCCATGCTACCGGACGTCACCGACGAAGAAAATCTCGACGTTGCCACCTATTTGCAGCGTGCCGAAGAAGGTCGACAGCTCGCCCGCCTGCGCATCAAGAACCAGCAGAGGACCGACAGCCGACACTACAACCTTCGACGACGCTACGTCGAGTACCAGCCCGGTGACCGTGTTTGGGTCTGGACTCCGATACGCCGACGAGGACTTAGCGAGAAGCTGTTACGTCGCTATTTTGGACCATATAAGATCACCCGACGTATTGGCGCACTGGACTATGAGGTCGTGCCAGACGGCATTTCGCAATCACAGCGGCGCCGGGCACGACCTGAAGTTATCCACGTGGTGCGTCTTAAGCCTTTCTACGCCCGCTGACAAACTTAGGTACTTTGTTACTTTGTTATTGTTTTTTGTTATTTTGTTTATTACGCATGGTTTTGCTTTCGCTTTCGTGTTTGTTTGTAGCATCGGGACGATGCTTTTTAAGGGGAGGGTATTGACACGTACACATGTTTATCTTTCACCGGTAGCCGCTTTCAACATTGGCTGACAAATGTTAAACGTTATCGCTCGGCGCAGATCGCGCCTGCATCGGAAGCTTCCCGAACGTTATCGATGCTTCTGTCCGTCGTCTGTGGTCACCGACGCTCATGTAATCTGATTGTATGAGCGACGCGAATTGTCTATAACTTTCTGGAAGACACGCGGGCCCCAGGGATTAATCTGGAACCTTCGATGACTCAGGTATAAAAGCCGACGCGTTTCGCCGCTGATCAGATTTTCGACGATCGCCGACTGTGTTCGCCGCTATCGTTGTGCTTTGAGTGTAGCTTGCTTTTGTGGGCACAGGTTCGCCCAATAAACAACCAGTTTCGTCATACACAGTTTTGTGACTGTTTTCTCTACCGTCACTACTACGTGACACTATGATGCAAAGAAACTGTCATCCGGTGATCTTCTTGTTGAAGTGTCACAGAAAGATCATTCCGACATCCTTCTGAAGCAAAAGCAGTTCGCTCACTTGCTGGTGTCCATTACCCCCAACCGCAGTCTGAACACAGTTCAAGGCGTTATATCAGAACAAGGTCTGATCCGCAAAACAGACCTCGATGGCTTCAGAGATCAAGGTGTCATCGCCCTACGCCGCATCACTATAAGGCGAAACGGTGAAGATGTAGTGTCACCCCATATCGTCTTGACCTTTAATTGTTCCCGTCTACCAGATGCTGTGAAAGCAGAGTTCATTCACTACAAACTCCGCCCCTAAGTGCCAAAGACAAGACGATGATTTAAGTGCCAAACGTACGGACACGGATCCAACACATGTCGCAAAAACTTACTTGTGCAAAATGTGGTGCTCACGAGCACCCAACCGAAAGCTGCAGTGCCACTCAAACAGAATCTCGCAACTGCCACGGGCCGCACGCTGCATGCTCCCGAACTTGTGAAATGTTCCAGAATGAGAAAAAGATCATTCAAATAAATGTAACCGAAAGCATCACATATCTGAAGCCCGGAAGAAGCTCTCGCTTCTCTCCGCAAGATCCTATGTTGACGCAGCGCGCCGGGGGGCGGGCGGCATGTAGTTACGGTGACCACGCAGTACAGCTTTGCTGATGCGCGCCTTTCTCGGCCCCTAGCAAGCAACCATCAGCTGCATCAACCTTTCAAGTCCCAGAGGTCAACTTCGCACACACCTCTGGAGCAACACAGACACTGAGAGGGAGTCTACCCTTCTTGACAAACCCTCATCCGCGTCTGAGGCTCCGCGGGAAGCAATGGAAGTGAGCCCGAGATCTTCAATGTCTCAAACACAGAGAGTCCCCTAAAGAGAGGCGGAGTTTTCTAGACCGCCACAAACAGAAAAAGTATCCGCCAGTCAAGCCGCCTAATAAAGGCGGTGACATTTGAATAAACCGCCCCCTTATCACTCACAAAAATGGCTGTTGAGAGCATTATACAGTGGAACTGCCGAGGGCTGCTCAAGAACCTCGATGACCATATATGAAATACTTGCACAATACCAAACAAATATACTTTGCCTACAGGAAACACACTCAAACCCAACACGCACAAAATTTCTAGAAGTATATGCAGTATACCGGAAAGACAGGCAAGGCAGCGCCCACTGATCGGATGGCGTCGCTTTTGTCGTGCAGAAAACAATTCCCTGTCAGAGTATCGCGCTGCTTACCAATTTAGAGGCAGTGGCAATACGACCCCTAACTTTTGGGAGAATAATATCTGTACGTTCCCTATATATTCCTCCGGACCATCACCTCTGTCGAAGAATTTGACAAACTTAGTGACCAGCTCCCGGATCCATTCATTTTGGTTGGAGTTTTCAATGCACACCACCCACTATGGCGATGTTCTAGTTGATTCCCGAGGTACGCTAATCGAAAAGTTTCTATTGTCATCCGGTTCGTGTATATTTTTTTTTAAAACAAAGCCAACATATAATAATATAGCACACAACTCATACACAGCAATAGACCTTGCTATTGGCTTTCCGATGTTCTTGGCAACCACTGAGTGGGCGGTTATCGATAATTTGTATGGAAGCGACCACTTTCCTGTTGGCTTAAAACACACGGGAAACATAAATGTGCGTGTAAATATTCATAGGAAACTTAAAGAACAAGTTGCTGATTGAAAGCAGTTCCGAGAACTCTCAAAACTACTCAGTTCTCTACTTGTAGACGAATTACAATCCGTGATCACCCAGCATATTATAGAAGCCGCACAGAAATCAATCCCACAGACATCAAATAAGACACAAAACAAACGTAGGCCATGGTGCAATGCGGAATGCAAGAATGCCCATGAGAACCAAAACAAAGCATGGTCAAAATTCCGCAGGTACACTACAGTTAACAATTTAATAGACTTCAAGCGTGCTGGAAAAGTGGCAGGCGTACCTGATGTGCATCCAAACGGGAAAGCTGGCAGTCATTCCTCTCATCTGTAAACTCCTACACAGATACACATAAAGTGTACAACAGACTTAGAGCGCTTCAAGGGCGCAGTGCTCACCCAGTGCCTCTGGTCAGCACTGCTGGTGATACACATGTCATTATCATTGAAAAAATGATAAATCGTCGCCTCGTGTATGTCCTTGAATATAACGGTCTTTTGACCAACGTCAAGCTGGATTCAGATCTGGTCGATCGACAACTGACCAACTTGTAGCATTTGAATCTTATATCAGGGATGCCTTTATCCACAAACAACACTGTCTTTCTGTATTCTTTGACCTGGAAAAATCCTATGACACGACCTGGTGTTATGGCATTCTTCGTGAGCTACATTCTCTTGGAGTCTCTGGAAACATGCTCAATACTATAGAAAGCAACCTCTCCGAACGCACCTTCATGGTTCGTGTTGGAAATGCCCTATCGAAGCGGTTTATACAAGAGAATGACGTCCCCCAAGGTGGCACTCTCAGCTGCACGCTTTTCATTGTTAAAATGAGCTCACTAAGCAGTGTGTTGTCCAAAACTACCGCTTACTCTGTTTACGTAGACGATGTCCAGATCAGTTTCAAATCCTGCAACTTGGCCAGCTGTGAACGACAAATTCAGTTAGGGGTAAATAAACTCTCAAGCTGGGCAGATGAAAATGGTTTTAAATTTAACTGTGGGAAAACCGTCTGTTTACCTTTTTCGAAACAGCGCGGCATTAGGTCGGACCCCAACATCACACTGAACGGCAGATCATAGCCGTTAAAAAAGCTCACAAATTCTAGGTGTTGTTGATGAAAAGCTTACCTTTGTTGCACATATCAAGCAGTTGCAATTGAAGTGCTTGAAAGCATTGAACTTACTAAAGATCATTTCTCATCAGACGTGGGGCACATATCGTGACAATCTACTGAACCTTCTGAATAGCGTACTCCTGTCACGTATTGCCTTCTGTTAGTGTACGGGCTTGGTAGTCTACGAATCAGCGTCAATGTCTGCGCTAAAGATGCTTGACCCTGTGTACCACCTTGGGCTCCGTCTGGCCACTGGCCAATAGCCAGCCTGTATGTTGAAGCAAACAGATGGTCAGTGGAACGACGAAGGCTGCGCACAAGCATAGCGTATGCCACTAAGGTGCTTTCTCATGCGGAGCATCCATGTGGTGAACTTTTGCGGGACACAACCAACACCCAGTTGTTCTTGAGGCGACCATCAGCAACCCCACCATATCCTATTAGAGTCGCGTCACACAATGAAAGCCTACACATACCGGTCCCGAACCCTTAAAAAATTCACAGCATATCCACGGGGTGAATGATGATGAGTGGGCGAAGCTCCGGAGGGAATCATCGGATCTCCCGCTTAAGGGGACGCTAGCACAAACGCGTTAGAAACGTGCAGTACTCTCTAGTAAGGGGGAGCGGCCACAGCATCTTACGCAGCCATTTACACATGCCGGAACGTGCACCGCGTTTGCCGACGCCATCACATGACTGCTGAGAGAGTATACCCCCCGTATTCATAAACGCTCCTCGACTTGAACTTGACTTGCCACCGCCTTGGGCAGCGCGTTCTAAACGCGTTGAAGGTAAGGCGGAGAGGCCACAGCGCCTTACACCAGCTTCTTACACGGGCCGTAACGCGCTAGCACAAACGCGTTAGAAACGCGCTAGAAACGCGGCCTTTCGTTAATGTTGGGTATTTATTGCCATCGTGGTGCGTGTGTCTATGTGCGCTTCGTGGCGTAGTGGTTAGCGCCGCGCGTTCGGAAGGGAGGGGTCCCTGGTTCGATTCCGCGCTACGGACACAACTTTCGCACTTTTTTTTCATAAAACCGAAGCGGAACCGGAAGCGGAAACGGAAGCGGAACCGGAAGTGGAACCGGAAGCGGAAGTCGGCTTCCGGTTTACTATACGTATACATATATATGTATATATGGGTATACATACATATACGGACACACAACGCCATCTATTGAGCAATTCATAAAACTAGACAGTGGCTACCTACTACGACGGGGACGAACGGGTGCCGCTATAAAGAGCTTCGCCCCTAAAACACCATCTCGCCGTGGGAAATACAGCTGTTAAATGTTATATGTCATTTCTTGAGGTGGGCAAACATGGGCATCCGCTTGCAATAAATGGGCACTTTATGTACTTGCAGGCAAAATACAGGTGCACCGAGCATTACACTGATGCCTCTAAGTCCTCCCCTGTCGCATGTGCCGCACATGGCCCTTAATTCTCCGAATCGAAAACAATGAACGAACATACAAGCATATTTACTGGGAATGCTGTGGCTTCCTCCTGGCCGTACGGTACATCCTGCAGAAGAAACAACCAGCCTCCATCATATACACCGAAGCCCTCAGTGCGGTGATAGCGTTGTCATCGATAAAAAGCATAAAAATCCAGTAACTAATTTCCTTCTAAAATGTATTATGTCGGCTCACAAATCGAAACTTAAAATCACACTCTGCTGGGTGCGGGGCACTGCAACATAGCTGGCAATGAGGTAGCTGACAGGCTTGTGGAGTCAGCTGCTCCCCGTAATTCCATTGTCAATAATAATGTCCCCTACGAGAACATCAGGTCATACATTAAAAACAAAATCTTTATGCAATGGCAAGAAGAATGGGATGCAGCAATTGAAAACAACTGCATACATTAAAGCCCATAATAGGAAGATATACCACCGAGAAACATGACAGATATAAAGAGGTTGCACTACGCAGGCTTAGAATAGGACACACACATGCAACACATTCAAAATCTGTTAAACGCTTCTCCAGCACCACACTGTCCAAAATGTGGTGGTCGAATCTCCGTCATTCATGTTCTAATCATGTGCAAGAGGCTAGAACAAGACAGGAGACGTCCCTTTCCAGAGCTGTACAGGAACCAAATACCTCCGCACCCGTCCTCCTTTCTCCGCGACTGCCAAATGTTTTCACTAAGTACGGTTTTTAACTTTTCAGCTAGTGAAGGCTTCCTATGTGCAATTTTATATTTCCATTGAACTGAGCCTTGTCTCATCCCCGAGGAAATGGCTGAGATTTTCTATCTAACATGTCAGGTGCTCCGCACTCCTTGCCCTGACAAAGACTGTTGCTGAGGCTGCGTGGCCTTGTAAAGATCATATGCTTTGCCCATAATCGTTCAATCTATCATAACTCAATTAATTTAGCCCCTATACATCAGTGTTTCTTATCCTTCTCTTTTACTGCATACTGACCTGAGTCGACCACCAACCCTGTGTTTGGTGCTCTTTGGCCACAGTTGCCCTTTCGCCCTATAAAATCTACTAACTATTCACCATTATATCTCCTATATGGCCGAGGACGCGCGTTTGCCTTGGACACCTTGCTGCTATTGCCCGCACGCTCAGCCACAGAATACGCCCGCGACGCGATCGCACACGCCGACCACGCGCGGCAGCTCGCCCGCACCCACCTCGAGGCCGCATAAGAGCCTCATAGATGTCTCTACGATTGTCACAATCACCTGAGAGAGAGAGAGAGAGAGAGCAAGTACTTTAGTCCAGGTGAGACTAAGACCTATAGATATTCCTTCCACATGAGGACCATGGCCAGCTGGTCGGCGTAGGCCGCCGACGCCAACCACACCCGTCAATTGGAAGTTGGGGAGTTAGGGTAGTGAGGGGATTGTACCATGGCCAGCTGGTCGGCGAAGGCCGCTGACGCCAACCACACCCGCCAGTGGGGAGTTGGGAGGTTAGGGTAGTGAGGGGATTGTAGGGCTGCGGGGCAAGAGAAAAGGATGTGCTGTAGATTTGCGTACGTAGAGGGCCAGTTGGGACACGAGGGGTCTGAGCGGTAGCGATAAAGGAATAGGCATGCTGGAGTGATCAAGGTGTTGAGCTGGATGGCCCTGAGGGTGCGTATACTTGGGCAGTGGAGAGACCAGGGTGTAATAGCACTGGTAATATCATGCGTGAATTCAATTAGTTGTGTTACGCAAGACAAATTCTTTCTAAAGCCATGTTGAGAGGGATTAAATAGGGAATACAGATTCATATGTGCTACAATACTCGTGTATAAAATGTGCTCTAAAACTTTGCATGCAACCGACGTTAAAGAAATCGGTCGATAATTAACTACGTCACTTCGTGGACCCCACTTATGAACTGGAACCACTGCGCCAATCTTCCAATCATTGGGCAGGGAAGCTTCTGCCAGTGATATTTCAAAAAGTATTTTCAAGAAAGGAGCTATAGGTCGGGCACAAATTTTAAAGAAGTGATTTGTGAGGCCATCAGGTCCTCCGCCTTTGGCAGTATTCAATTTTAACAGTAACAGTTCTATGCCACGTGTGCTGATAACGACGTCTTTCATATCTCCCATCGGTGCCATCTGTTCCCGCGGGGTAATTCTGCGATCATCGCTGCTAGGCATCACAGTAGAAAACACAGAAGCAAAATACTGATTAAAGTATTCCGCTTTAGCTTCATCGCCAGAAACGACGCCGTTTTCAGAGACGAGTGAAGGAATAGATGTGGCCTCTTTCCCATTTCTTTTCACGTGCTTCCAGAATTGCTTGGGGTCATCTTTGATTCTCAGCTGGATAGATTCGCTAAAAGCATTCTTGGCTACGCGATTTGCCCTCTTCATTTCTGACGTAATTTCTTTCAGCTTCTGCCTGTTATCACTGGACGGCACTTGAAGAAAATTGTGATAATACCTTTGGCTTTTGTTTGTAAGCCTGCGCAACGCTTTTGAAAACCAAGGCTTACTTCTACTTTGTCTTTCATTTAGGAACCTGCACGTTATGAAATGCTGCCGAAGCTTTAGCATTTTGTTTTTGAGGCAAGTTGATAATTCATCTGTATTTTTATATTCAGGTTCCGTTGCAAAAACATTGTAATACCCATCCAAACCCTCATTTATTTTATCAACCTGAGCTTTCGTATAGTTATACACAAGTCTTGCCACACTGTGCGCAGGTTTTACATGTGTAATTTCGATTTCACTTAAAACAACACTGTGGTCACTAATTCCAGGAACGACAACCGTCGAAATTACCAGTTGAGGTTGGTTTGTGAACATTAGGTCCAGAACATCATTTCCTCTAGTTGGTTGAGACACTATTTGAGATAGTTCGAACAATACAACAATGTTCGTCATTTCTTGACACAAGCGACCCTCACTTGAAATTAGTGAGCCCTGATCGTTCCACAGAATATGTGGGAGATTAAAATCTCCACCTATAACCAGGTTGTCCGCCCGTATAGTTTCAACTGCGGATCTCAACTGACATAATATATCAGCAGAGGAATCAGGTGGTCTAAAAAAACTAGATACAGTCAAGGCACGTTTGTTGGAAAGAGTCAGTTCACAGAAGATAGCCTCACATTCTCCGACAGGAACGGGCAGCTGGACCAATGAAATGCTTTTTTCTACCAATATAAAAACTCCGCCACCGTGAGAATTTCGATCATTTCTGTGACATGTGTAACCATTTGGAAATACTTCATTATCAGCTATATCGGCACTTAGCCAGGACTCAGTTCCTAAAATTATAGGCGGCATAACTAAATCAACAAGCGCGCTAAATTCGTCAACTTTATTCTTGATACTGTGACAGTTTATGACAAGAAACGTTGCCATTGTTAAATTGACGCGGTCACTTCAGGGAAACAACCTGGATTAGCTCAGAATTATAAACATATTTCGTGCCGTTGAAAAATAAAGTATCGTACCGCTTTATCGCCATCCTTCCTACGTGATTTCGCAAAATCCCCCAGCTGTTTTCTTTTCGCTCGTACTCCATTGGAGAAATCTTCAGAAATAGCAAACTGGCTATTTTTCAACTTTCTGGAATTCTATAATATTAACTGTTTTTCTTTGTACGAGGTAGAACTTGCTATCAGAGGGCGATTCTTACCACTCTGAAACCTTCCAAGGCGATGCGCATGCCCAATTGACAGGTTCCGTAAGCCCAACTTAGATTCACACAGTTCAAGAATTTTGTGCTCAGAATCTGCATTTTTCTCGGGATTATCACTTTCGTTGACACCATAGAAAACGAAATTGCAACGCCGGCTCTGGTTTTCCAGATTATCGACTTTTGCCGACAACGACTTGATCAATCGACGCTGTTCGTCACATTCGCTCTTGCATTCACCGGCGGTGGCGCAGAGCTGATCGAAGTTAACTTTGCTTCTAGTGATGTAATGCGTCCGCTAAGGACAGCTATGGCATGCTTATTCTCTGTCTGTGTTGCCCCGATAGCAGCAAGTTTCATCTTAATGCCTTCCTGATCGTCAAGCAGCAGCTGCAGTTTTTCTTGAGTTGTGGGTCCCGGGTTAATTTCGACGTCTCCGCACAAAAAGAGCAAAAGAAAGCAGAAAAAGAAAGGAAGAAAAAGAAAGAAGGAAAAGAAAGGAAGTTTTCGAACGACCGGGTCGTATACGAGGAACATTTTAAAATATGTGATTGAAGTTCAGGCAACGGAAGGTCTTATTTAAACGGCTCAAATCAATTAGCTTGGTTGCAAATTGGGTTGATTCTCCAAGATCGCACTAGTCAGCTGTTTTTTTTTCTTCTTTTTTGTGTGTGTAGAAATACTGTATGGTCGCGGAGGCTACTTAATCTGGGAGAGCGTGTCGAGTAGCTGTGCAGGACTCTTAACCATGTAGATTGTGCGTCGTTTCCAGTAAGTGGTAATGCAACTTTAGGAATCGATGACGTCCACGTTTTTTAGCTTATCGTGACACATCAACAAGTGTTTCAAACGTTAAATTGTGCATGGAGGCTGATTTAAACCTACACTATCTGAAGCTGCACATTTTACGCGGTTGAAAAGTTTGTTGCAGTTGACTTTATTTCATTTATATGCACAAGAACTGTTCAAAGTATGCCGACTTGCGCTTCGAGATTAGATTCGACGACGGCCGTCTAGGCACGCCGATATTACTGCTATACAATTGTTATATTTCAATGCAACAGGTTTCATCTCTGCACTGAGTATAAAGTTACATTACGTATCCTCACCTTTTGGTAGCGCTTCCAACTCTTTAGCATCGCTAACCAGTGACAAAATCGTAATATGGCATCCTACATAAGGCGCCTCAACCCCCCCCCCCCCTTAAATCAATTTTGTCGATCATGATATGCCAAACACGGGTTAACTTTATTATAGGAAAGCTTATAAGACATATTTTATTTCTTTTATGGATTTATTTGTACAAACTGCAACGCAATGAGCGCTAAAGCAGTAGTGGGTTAACAGAGTAGTAGTGGGTTAACAGAGGGCAATATACCAAGCAAAATACATCTTGGATAGCGGATACAACGCTTTGAGATGGGCATGAGCAAATAGACCTAGGTAAAGAATTCCAGTGTTCTATGTAACGAGGGAAAAAGCTGAATTTCAACATGTTAGTCCATGCAAAGTGTCACCTTCTACTCGCTTGGGAGCCAGAGAGTTGCGTACATGCGCTACTCTCGATGGAGAAGACACGACTGGCAGCACAGCTAACAAGGATTTAATATGTACAGGGACGATAAAAGCACGAGGCACACAATACTCAAATCATAACCCAACAAAAATGCTCGCTCAGTGAAAAAAACAAAACTCGGACTAAATCTAAAATTACCAACAGATACTATCTCAGTTTCGGTTTCGGAGCCTAACTCCGCCTTAATGTCTCTCGGTCAGTCCTAGCACTGACTCGTCAAAGTCTGACCACCCTGGCCCCGGCCTAATTGCGTGGCAATATGGAATTGCGGGTTCTTACAGACCGGCGGTTCTAAGTTCCTGTTGAGTCCGCGTCGTGCGCGTCCGAAGCGTTGAGGGTGCCGTAGGTGCCGACGCCTCGCGGTTCCGTCGACCTGACCGAGTACGTGGCTGGTGCCCCGGCAGCTGCCACTGACGTGTCATTCGCTGGGTTAGGCCTCGCGTCTTGTTCGTTCGGGTTGTCGCTGATGCCGTAAATTGCCGACGCCTCGCGGTTCCGTTGACCTGGCCGAGTGCGTAGCTGGAGCTACGGTAGCCGCCGCTGACGTGTCACTTGCATAATGAAGTGTTCTTCGCCCTCCGACGATCTGCGTGGCGGCCCGGTAGCACGGTGATTATCGGTTGAACGGGCTTGGCCCAGGAAGAGGGATTCTCGAGAAGACCGGAACCACCGTGAGCAGCAGTGGCCGGTCCCAGGAGCTTCGTCCGGACGTCTCCGAGGACTACAGCTACACCTGGGCCTTGCCGGTCTCACGACTTCGTGGCCGGGTCCTCCGCTCTCCCGTCGTCAGAGCATGGCTGACGAGGCGACCTTCCAGATTAAGAGCCACGTCGATAATGTTGTTCCGTCGCTGCTCCCTCGCGGATTACGCCTCGGTTCGCGTGCCTCGAGCGCTCGCGCCGTTCGGAACGCTCTGCGAACTTCTTCGTCGTCTTCTCTCGCCACGAGCGGCCTCTTACACGGCTTATCTTTAATATAGGAAAGCTTATACGACATATTTTATTTCTTTTATGGATTTATTTGCACATACTTCAGCGCAATGAGCGCTAAAGCAGTAGTGGGTTAACAGAGGGCAATATACCAAGCAAAATACAATACATCTTGGGTGGCGGATACAACGCTTTGGGATGGGCATGAGCAAATAGACCCAGGTAAAGAATTCCAGTCTTCCATGGAACGAGTAAAAAAGCTGAATTTGAACATGTTAGTCCACGCAAAGTAGGGCAGTAAGATGTGATGTCGTCTCGTCGATGACTCTGGCGCCAGGTGGGGATAGTTGTTCTTTTGAAAGTCTAATCGAAGAGTTGATGATGCTGTGTAAGAAACCTAATGACGCGATGCGGCGACGTGTATAGAGGGAAGTTAAATTCAAGGAACGAAGTGCAGAAGAGGGTGAAAAGTCGCCATCATAACGGTGACATATCAATCTTACAGCTTTTTTTTCTGAATCGCTTCCAATCTGTTAATCGCACACTGCTTATAAGGGTTCCAAACGACAAATGTGTAGTCAACAACAGGACAGATTAGCGATTTATATAATAGTAGCATAGTATCTTTTGGAGAGTTGGATAGTGTACGACGCAGGTAACCTAATTTTCTTAGTGCTTTGTTACATATTGACACGTACACATGTTTATCTTTCACTGGTACATTGGCTGACAAATGTTAAACGTTATCGCTCGGCGCAGGACGCGCCTGCATTGGAAGCTTCTCGGACGTTATCGATGCTTCTATCCGTCGTCTGTGGTCACCGACGCCCATGTAATCTGATTGTATGAGCGACGCGAATTGTCTAGAACTTTCTGGAAGACACGCGGGCATCAGGGATTAATCTGGAACCTTCGATGACTCAGGTATAAAAGCCGACGCGTTTCGCCGCTGATCAGATTTTCGACGATCGCCGACTGTGTTCGCCGCTATCGTTGTGCTTTGAGTGTACCTTGCTTTTGTGGGCACAGGTTCGCCCAATAAACAACCAGTTTCGTCGTACACAGTTTTACGACTGTTTTCTTCAGCGTCACTACTACGTGACATCTGGTGGAGGTGCTAGTGCGTTCATGCAGCGAACGCCCCCGCAAAGCCGCGATTCAAGCCCGAAACCGGAGGACAACGCCAACGTCACCAAGGACCAGCGAGCTAGCCGTAGGCAGCAAGGACTTCTGCCGGAGTACGGACTTCTTCCCGAGAAGACCACAGCGATCAAGGCCAAGTCAACGACCCCAATGGCAGCCCCAGCGTCCCCCATCCTGCTGCAACAACCTCGGGAGCCCCCGACCTTCCGTGGATCATCGGCTGAAGACCCTGAAACCTGGCTGGAGACATACGAGCGGATCGCGACGTTCAACAAATGGAGCGACGACGACAAGCTACGCCATGTCTATTTTTCGTTGGATGACGCTGCTCGGACCTGGTTTGAGAACAGAGAGACCACCCTGGTTACGTGGGACCTTTTTCGTGAAAACTTCGTGAGGACCTTCACGAGTGTCGTACGAAAGGAGAGGGCAGAGGTTCTCTTAGAAACCAGGGTGCAATTGCCGAACGAGAACATCGCGATCTTCACGGAGGAGATGTCTCGTCTCTTCCGCCACGCCGACCCCGACATGTCTGAAGAAAAGAGAGTTCGGTTCTTGATGCGGGGTGTCAAAGAGCAACTATTCACCGGATTGATGCGCAACCCGCCCAAGACTGTCGCCGAATTTCTTTCCGAGGCCACAACGATCGAGAAGACGCTTGAAATGCGCGCCAGGCAATACAACCGCCGTGCCCTGACCAACTACGCCGATGCTCAAGCTCTAGGCGCCGACGACCTGCGCGAGACCATCAGAGCAGTCGTTCGCGAGGAGCTGCAGAAGCTCTTACCCAGGTCGCAGCCTCAAGTGGCATCTATCGCCGCCGTCGTCAAAGAAGAAGTTCAGCGCTCACTTGGAGTTCCTGATGTGCAGCCGCAATCGCCGCAACCCCAGCCGGAAGCGCTGACTTACGCCGCCGTTGCCCGTCGTCAAGGCCCTCCTTCACGCTCGCACCAGGGCCAAGTAACGCCGCAGTTCCGTCGCCCACCGCCGCCGCCGCAGCCAGCACGCCCGCCCGTCACCCAGCGCAGCTACCCGAGAAAGACGGACATTTGGCGCGCCCCCGACCACCGCCCGCTCTGCTATCACTGCGGGGAAGCTGGTCATGTCTACCGCCGATGCCCATACCGCGAGATGGGCCTACGAGGGTTCGCCGTCAACGCGCCGCGTCCACAGCTTGGCGAGCGGCCACGTGACATCGCCGACTACCTCGCCGGAGCCCAGTGGCAACCACGACGACCCTCACGCTCGCCGTCACCAGGACGTTACCTGTCGCCGCAGCGCCGACCATACACTGGTCCAGCCCGGGGCCGGTCCGTGAGCCCCTATCCGGGAAACTAAAGGCAGCAACCGATGGAGGTGCGGTTGCTGTACGACGCAATGCCGAAGATCCTCCGACGCCGCCGACGACGACGATTCGCGATTCATCACGACGAGATATCAGCACGCCGCCTAGCAACAGCCTTGACAACACTTCGCCGCCGAAAGAAGACCTTCCGACGCGACGTAGCAGAAGCAGAGCAAGCCGACGCAGCCGTGATCCGACGCCACGAATTAACCGCAACGCCAGACGCCGGTCTACCGATCTAGACGTGCTCATCGATGGCCATAACGTCACCGCTCTCGTCGACACTGGAGCCGACTATTCCGTCTTCAGTGGCCCGTTCGCCGCCAAGTTGAAGAAGGTGAAAACAGCCTGGCAAGGACCCGATATCCGGACAGCGGGAGGCCACCTAATAACGCCGACTGGAATCTGCACAGCGCGAGTCACGGTAAACAACCGCACTTACCCGGCGAGCTTCGTAATCCTGCAGCACTGCTCCAGGGATGTCATCCTAGGCATGGACTTTCTAAATCAACACGGTGCAGTCATCGACTTAAGGTCCAAGTCGATAACGCTTTCAACGCACAACGCGATACCACCGCATACAAGCATAAGTTACCATGCCTTGAATGTGCTTGAAGAACAAGTCACCGTTCCGCCTCGCTCCAGCGTAATGTTTTCCGTCGGCACCGAAGTGCCTGCAGACATGGAGGGCGTCATTGAGGGCGATCATCACTTACTGCTCGACCGTGAAATTTGCGTCGCTAGAGGCATAGCTGAGCTACGTGCAGGGAAAGCAACGGTGATGCTCACGAACTTCAGCCCCGAATACAAGCACATTAACAAAGGCACCACGGTCGCCTACATCGACGAAATAGTACAAGCCAGCAGTGCTTTCGCCTTCACGGATTCCAGTGCACCCGCAACGACGACTATAATACCTGAACCAACTTTCGACGTCAATCAGAACCTTCCCAGGCATAAGAAAGAACGACTAAAAGCTCTGCTCCTGCAATACAAGGATTGCTTCTCGTCGTCGTCAAAAGTTCGACAAACCCCTGTCGCCAAGCACCGCATCATAACCGACGAAAATGCCCGCCCATTGCGTCAGAGCCCGTACCGAGTTTCGGCGCGCGAACGCGAGGCCATAAGGCGACAAGTTGACGAAATGCTAGGCGACGACATCATCCAGCCGTCCAAGAGTCCGTGGGCGTCCCCCGTGGTGTTAGTGAAGAAGAAGGACGGAACCCTACGTTTCTGCGTCGATTATCGTCGCCTCAACAAGGTCACGAAGAAGGACGTATACCCCCTCCCACGGATTGACGACGCCTTGGATCGACTGTACAATGCAAAGTATTTTTCGTCGATGGACCTCAAAACCGGCTACTGGCAAATCGAAGTCGACGAGAGGGATCGGGAGAAGACGGCCTTTATAACACCAGACGGACTGTTTGAGTTCAAGGTCATGCCGTTTGGTCTTTGCTCGGCACCTGCGACTTTCCAACGCGTCATGGATACAGTACTGGCAGGCTTGAAGTGGCAGACTTGCCTCGTCTATTTGGACGACGTCGTTGTGTTTGCCTCAAGCTTCGAAGAACACCTGCGGCGCCTTGAAACAGTTCTTCAAGCAATCAAAACCTCCGGACTCACGTTAAAGCCAGAAAAGTGCCACTTCGCGTATGAGGAGCTCTTGTTTTTAGGCCACGTCATCAACAAGTCTGGAGTGCGCCCCGACCCTCAGAAAACTGCGGCCATCTCCAACTTTCCTCTGCCCGCTGACAAGAAGGCAGTGCGTAGATTTCTTGGACTGTGCGCCTATTACAGGCGCTTCGTCAAGGATTTTTCACGGATCGCAGAGCCACTGACGTATCTCACGAAGGCCGACGTCGAGTTCAAGTGGGAGACGCCGCAACTCGAAGCATTTGAAGAACTGAAGCGACGCCTGCAATCGCCGCCAGTACTTGCGCATTTCGACGAAAACGCCGATACCGAAGTACACACCGACGCAAGCAGCGTCGGACTCGGCGCCGTGCTTGTGCAGAGGACTGATGGACTAGAAAGGGTTGTAAGTTACGCTAGCCGGTCGCTATCGAAGGCGGAAGCAAATTATTCCACAACAGAAAAGGAGTGCCTCGCCATCATCTGGGCTACATCAAAGTTTCGTCCCTACCTCTATGGCAGGCCCTTTAAAGTTGTGAGCGACCACCACGCCTTGTGTTGGCTAGCTAACTTGAAGGATCCTTCAGGTCGCCTCGCACGATGGAGTCTGAGACTTCAAGAATTCGACATCACCGTCGTTTACAAGTCCGGGCGAAAGCACTCTGACGCCGACTGCTTGTCTCGCGCCCCCGTCGAACCGCCGCCACAGGACGACCAGGATGACGACACTTTCTTGGGACCAATCAGTGCCGACGAATTCGCCGAACAACAGCGAGCCGACCCGGAACTAAGGAGCCTTGTAGACTACCTGGAAGGCAAGACCGTCATTGTGCCGAAGGTGTTCAGGCGAGGATTGGCGTCGTTTTTCTTGCAAAACGACATTCTCCTAAAGAAGAACTTCTCGCCTCTCCGAGCCAACTACCTCCTCGTGGTACCCTCAGCATTGCGTCCAGAGGTTCTGCAAGCTCTCCATGACGACCCAACGGCTGGACATCTCGGTTTTTCACGCACTCTCGCGAGGATACAAGAAAAATACTACTGGCCTCGCCTCTCTGCCGACGTCGCCCATTACGTAAGGACATGCCGAGACTGTCAGCGACGCAAAACACCGCCGACAAGGCCAGCCGGACTTCTACAGCCAATCGAGCCACCTCGCCGACCGTTCCAGCAGATCGGGATGGACTTACTGGGGCCTTTTCCGACGTCGACGTCCGGAAATAAATGGATCGTCGTCGCTACGGACTACCTCACCCGCTACGCCGAAACAAAAGCCTTGCCCAAAGGCAGTGCCGCCGAGGTAGCCCGATTCTTCGTTGAGAACATCCTCCTGCGTCACGGTGCCCCAGAAGTCCTCATCACCGACAGAGGCACGGCCTTTACGGCAGAACTAACTCAAGCCATCCTGCGGTACAGCCAGACAAGCCATCGCCGCACCACCGCCTACCACCCGCAGACGAATGGTCTCACCGAGCGCCTAAATAAGACCATCGCCGACATGCTGGCAATGTACGTCGACGTCGAACACAAGACGTGGGATGCCATCCTTCCGTACGTGACCTTCGCATACAACACGGCCGTGCAAGAAACGACGCACATGGCGCCGTTCAACCTGGTCTACGGAAGGAACCCGACAACGACGCTTGACGCCATGCTACCAGACGTCGCTGACGAAGAAAATCTCGACGTTGCCACTTATTTGCAGCGTGCCGAAGAAGGTCGACAGCTCGCCCGACTGCGCATCAAGAACCAGCAGAGGACCGACAGCCGACACTACAACCTTCGACGACGCTACGTCGAGTACCAGCCCGGTGACCGTGTTTGGGTCTGGACTCCGATACGCCGACGAGGACTTAGCGAGAAGCTGTTACGTCGCTATTTCGGACCATATAAGATCACCCGACGTATTGGCGCACTGGACTATGAGGTCGTGCCAGACGGCATTTCGCAATCACAGCGGCGCCGGGCACGACCTGAAGTCATCCACGTGGTGCGTCTTAAGCCTTTCTACGCCCGCTGACAAACTTAGGTACTTTGTTATTTTGTTATTGTTTTTTTGTTATTTTGTTTATTACGCATGGTTTTGTTTTCGCTTTTGTGTTTGTTTGTAGCATCGGGACGATGCTTTTTAAGGGGAGGGTATTGACACGTACACATGTTTATCTTTCACTGGTACATTGGCTGACAAATGTTAAACGTTATCGCTCGGCGCAGGACGCGCCTGCATTGGAAGCTTCTCGGACGTTATCGATGCTTCTATCCGTCGTCTGTGGTCACCGACGCCCATGTAATCTGATTGTATGAGCGACGCGAATTGTCTAGAACTTTCTGGAAGACACGCGGGCATCAGGGATTAATCTGGAACCTTCGATGACTCAGGTATAAAAGCCGACGCGTTTCGCCGCTGATCAGATTTTCGACGATCGCCGACTGTGTTCGCCGCTATCGTTGTGCTTTGAGTGTACCTTGCTTTTGTGGGCACAGGTTCGCCCAATAAACAACCAGTTTCGTCGTACACAGTTTTACGACTGTTTTCTTCAGCGTCACTACTACGTGACATCTTAGGTATTGAAACACATATTCAATGTGTTTTGACCATGAAATGTTATGCGTAAAAATGACACCGAGATACTTACACTCAGATGCCCTACCCACGGCTCGGTTATTGAAGAAGTAATGAAAAAGAGAAGGAGAAGATTGGTTACAGAAGGACAAAAGGACGGTTTTATCAATATAATGTTGATCTGCCAGATATTTCACCAACTGCAAAACCTAGCAAATAACTCCAGGAGTCCATAATTATCATCGGAACAGTTAATAACTTCATATAAAACGCAGTCGTCGGCGTAAGGGCGAATGTTAGAAGAGATGTTTACATGGAAGTCATTTATGTAAATTAAGAAAAGTAGCGGCCCAAGAAGGGAGCCTTGGGGCACTCCAGATGATACATGAATAGCAGAAGTGTTGGTGGAGCTGTAAGAAAGAAACTGGGAGCGAAATGAAAGAAAGCTAGAAATCCAATGAACCAGCTGAGGATTATGTAGTACAGCATTAAGTTTCCCAAAGGGTTTAGAATGTAATACTGTGTCAAACGCTTTCGAGAAATATATAAGTAGCATCAACAATTCGCTTTCGATAGCCAAATTTCAGCTGATTTCAGCTGCCTCATCTATTCTGGTATGCCACATGCATTCGATTCCATTCAAAATGTTTCTGTTGCAGCAACGCCCGCTAGAAATTATCGAGTGCGCATACGCAGTAGTAGAACGAAGCCGTGCGTCACAACACCTAATTCAATCAATAAATAAATAAATTAAAGCACTTTATTTTCATAAACATAGAAAACGAATACATAACTATCTGGATCAATAAACGAAGGAGGATAGTTGCCGGTTGTCTTAAGTAAGAGCCCTACGGCGAAAGGGCCGGGAACTCCTCACTGGAGTGCCCGGCCCGCCGTGTGCTGCTGCAGCTGGTCCAAGTAGCCTCGCTCGAACGTCTCCGAGGTCGACCGCTGCACCTCGGACTGCCCGCGTCACGGACTCGGCCGAACCTCCAAGTCTCCCGTCGCCAGAGCGTAGCTGACGATGCGACCTGCTCAGCCCAGAGCCACGTCGATAATGCTAGCTTAGCCTCGCTTCTGTCTCGACCACACCTCGGGTCACCCGCCTCGCGGTCTCGCGCCGTTCGGAACGCTCCGTTCACTTCGTCCTTTTCTTCTTTCCTTTCACCGCAGGGCTCTTACTCATGACACCGGTGCAGTAAAAATAAAGTATACAGATCCAGCTCTAGATGTAGCACGAAAACATATCGACATGATTCAACAATGTGTGCTTTTGCTGGAACAATGTTACAGAACACAACAAAGCAACAATTCCGCTACAGGTTCTGGTTCTCGAGTAGAAACAATTTGCAGATTTGCTTGAGCTGTCGTGCTGTTTTATACCAGAGGCTTTATCATCATCATAATCATCAGCCTATATGTATGTTCACTGCTGGACGAAGGCCTCTCCCTGCGCTATCCAATTACACCTGTCTTGCGCTAGCTGATTCCAACTTGCGCCTACAAAATTCCTAACTCATCACCCCACCTAGTTTTATGCCTTCCTTGACTGCGTTTCCCTTGGTATCCATTCTGTAACTCTAATTGTCCACCGGTTACCCATGTGTTGGGCAGGCCATTACATGGCCTGCCCAGGTCTATTTTTTCCCTCTTAATGTCAAATAGAATATTTACTATCCCCGTATGCTCGCTCATCCAGACCGCTGATCTTAACGTTGGGCCTAACATTCTTCGTTCCATCGCTCTTTGTGCGCTCCATCACTTGTTCTCGAGCTTCTTGGTTGACTTCCAAGTTCCCTTTCATTTCATTTATTTACTCTCAAGGCCGTACCGGCATACAGAGAGTAGTAGAAATAGAAAAGTCACAGGCCTGCGCGGCACACGCAGCACAGTCACAGCGTAATCTGGTGGAGCGGCTCAAGAGTAGCTCCAATTTGGGCACCATGCACAACAGGGTCTTCGCGGCAGTCTGCTCGCCTCGTTATTACGAGAACGATCTGAACTGTCCGCCCGGCGTCGACGGCGACCTGCGGCTTGTAATCGTCTCTGCACTGCCGTCTGCTGAGCCCACTCAAGCCTTACAACTGCAACTTACATGTCGGGCGCGCCGCCTTTGCAGGTACCTTAACTAGATGGCGCCACCATACTGGCGGAGGCTCGAGTCGTCTCCCCCTGCGTGGTTGCCTTATATATGAGTATTTTCCGCGGCCCGATAGGAAGCGCTTGAGTGGCTCAGTGGTAGAGTATCCGGCTCTCACGCATCGGGCGCGGGTTCGATCCCGACGGGAATGGGGTACTTTTGTCACGTTTCCGGCGATAACGGTTACGCGACGGACGCCCACGGCGGAATCATCGCGACCATAAACGTCTTTTGGAATAAGCCCATAACAGCTTACGCTGTAAGAAA
Organism: Dermacentor silvarum; assembly: GCF_013339745.2. Classification (NCBI taxonomy): domain Eukaryota; kingdom Metazoa; phylum Arthropoda; class Arachnida; order Ixodida; family Ixodidae; genus Dermacentor; species Dermacentor silvarum. The sequence goes on from NC_051157.2 coordinate 171,604,779, forward strand.
GAAGAGGTAGAAGGCACGAGCGCAGCAGAAACTGGTTGGTCATGGCGCTCAAAGACCAGAGTTCAAGAGGGATACCCGGGTGAACCGCTGGGCAACCTCCTGACCGGTCGCGCTCCTGCGGATGTCAATGTCTAGTGTGGCTACTACCTGCCCGCGACTGTTGCCGGTCAGTACTGTTCCTGGTCGTCTGATCTCTTACCGTTCCTGAACGTTCCAGCCGCCGCCACCGCTCACCCAGCACCTCGGCAAGTCGACACGCTATGTCTTGCTCAGCGACCAAGTCGGCCCGTCACGGTCTCTATACTGAAGACTACGAGGACGTGCGCGCGAGCAAGAACCGGTAGCGTAGGAACTTTGCATGCATGTGTAACATGTACTTTAGTTACTGTGTGATGTGCGCGTAGTTCTGTTTGTATAGCGTATACGAGAGTCCTAATATATGTTATCTACCAGCCTAAATGTCTATGGCTCCATCATTCACCGTACCGCACGTCAACAAACGTGACGGTCCGCAATCATCTCACTACATTTCTGGCGTCCGCGCGACAGGACAAAAGTCTAAACTTTGTTTATGTGCGGTGGTTGACGATGGATGCGGAAAAGCTGATAGGTCTTGGTAAACAGTTGGGACGGACACGAAAGGCACTTCAGCAGTGGATGGAAAAAAGAAAGAAAAGAAATCTTTATTCAAGCATAATGTACTACTAGAAGGAGCGGGAGAGAGAAAACGAGAGATATAAGCTAGAGCGTGAAGCTGCTAAGGAAGATCACGACAGAGAGTTAGAGCGGCAAGCCGGAGAACGCCAGTTGCATGAGCTACGGCTACGCGTGCAAGAGTCGCAACCAGCTATAGTCAAGCAGTCACCGCTGAACCAAGCGAACGCAGCTCCAGCACTCAAGGTTTTCGGAGTCCGCAGTAGCTAATTCCAGCTTTCAATGATACTCGGGATGAACTCGGTGCTTATATTCAAAGGTTCGGGCATCTAGCCACTGACCAAGGATGGCCTCGTGACAGGTGGGGTCTATCCCTGAGTTTGAGCCTAACGGGGGAAGCTCTCACTGTAGTCGGAAGCATATCCGCTGAAGATGCGACTTACATGGCAATGGTGAAGTCAACATTGCTTCATAGGTTCCGGTATACCGAAGAGGGTTGCCGAATCAAGTTCCGTGATGCTAAACCCGAAAATGGCGAAACAGGACGTCACTTCGCAGGCATACTGCTTGGTTATTTTGACCATTGGCAAGAACTGGCTGAAACCAAAAGGACATATGACGCCTTCAGAAACAGGGTCTTAGAACAATTTTTGTGTCGATGCCACCAGAAGCTTGCGGTATTTTGGAAGGAGTGAGGTTGTAAAGATTTGGGCAATTTGGCCACAACAACGGATAATTTTCTCGAAGCCCAAGGCCCGACAAACCTGGCTAGAGGCAGAGAAGATAACGCGTATGTGAAGAGTGGGGCGGCGCCAAGAGAGCCAACGAGTGCTCAAGGAAAACCCCATTGCTTCGAATGCAATGAACGAGGCCACAAACCGTCTGATTGTTGGTCTGGAGCCACAGGTAGTAGGTCCGTGAGCAACACGAAAGGGAAGAAGCCACACAGCTTTCCCAAAACCACGAAAGACCACAACGAGGCTTTGTGTTCGAGTTATAAACGTGGGCAAACGACGCAAGAAAGCACCCTGCGTGAACAGTGCAGAATTGCAACAGACACTGAAGACACCAGATATGACAAGATTGGGTCGGGTGCGGAAAGTCCCGTCGGTGCGAAACGTCAAACAGAACGAATGCCGACAGCGCCAGGTTATCTGGAAGGTCCACCTGTCACCGTTCTCACAGATTCAGATTGCGACACTGCCAACGTAAAAGGCACTTGTTCCAGCCGAGAAGCTTACCGGGAAAACGCGGACTGTTTATTTATTAGACAGTTCCGCTAAATACCTTCCAGAAGCAGAAGTTCATATCCACTGTCCGTTTTTCAAGGGCACGGTATTTGTGATATGCATGGAACGGCCACTGTATGATGTTGTGTTGGGCAATGTCAACGGCGTCTACCCTTCTCTCGAGTTGCCTGGAAGCGAAGCCGCGCTAAAGCCTGAAGAACGTACAGATGGCTGTCCACATTGCAAGGGCAACATCGATCCTGTTTGCGACGATGATGTGGCTGCTGTATCACGATCCGGTGATAAAGAATCACCAAAGCTGCCAGTAGTCATGCCAAGCCCGTTGGACGTTGGTCCCTAAAGATTGGCGACAATGCAAAAGGACGATAGAAGACTCAGTGGTTGCTGCGCGGACGTGGCCAAGACTAAAACGACACAATCGACCACTGCCATATTCGTCATCATCAATGACCTTCTCTACCGGCGTTACAAGTCCGCGACACAGAGAGAAATGGAGCAGCTGGTTGTTTCGAAGGACCTTCGAGCATCCATCTTGAAGATCGCACACGAAGGCATACTGTCCGGTCACCAAGGGTCAAAGAGGACGGCGGATAGAGTTTTGGAAGAATTCGACTGGCCTTGTGCTCAATCAGAAGTCACGTGGTTTGTGAAGTCTTGCGACATTTGTCAGAAGACCGTCCCAAATCATATTGTAGGACGTGGACCTCTTAGAAACGCACCGATCATCAATATTTATTTCCAGTGTGTCGCTATCGATATCATTGGACTCCTGTCACCAACATCGGCCAGTGGTAATCGATATGTCAAAACTATGGTGGACTTTGCAACCAATTATCCAGACGCGGCTGCGTGGTCAATCATCACCGCTGAAAGAATTGCCGAGGCATTGGTCAAATGTTTTTCAGAGTCGGAATTGCACGAGAAATAGTAACCGACCTAGGCACACCATTCATCTCGCAACTCATGAAAGAGTTAAGTCGTCTGTTGTCTTTTAAACAGCTACCGTCCACGCCTTGCCATCCAATGGCGAATGGTTTAGCGGAGTGCTTCAACGGAACGTTTAAGCGAATGATCCGGAAGATGTGCAAAGATCGCCTGAAAGATTGGGATCGATACTTAGCCCCACTGTTATTTGCATACAGGGAAGTCCCACAGGCAAGTTTGTATTTCTCGCCCTTTGATCTGCTATATGGTCGCTACGTACGAGGACCGATCGCAATCCTCATGGAGCTGTGGTCAGGAAGCCAAATGCATGACGAGACAAAAACAACGTACGGCTACGTTGCAGAGCCGCAAGAACGGTTACGCCCAAAGTACGAACTTGCCCATGAGGTACTTCGAGGTCGAAGGCGACTCAGAAGCAATATTATGAGCGGAAGGCGAAGGTTCGACACCTTACCGTGGGAGACAAAGTGTTACTTCTGCTCCCATCTGACAACAACAAACAAGTACTGACCTGGAAGAAACCATTGACTATTATTGACAAAAGAAGCGAAATCGACTTCGTCGTAGACTTAGGGACACGACATCAACCGTCCACATCAATCTGCTTAAAAAGTACGAGGAGCGGGCGTCAATGCCGCCGGCAAAACACCAAGCTGCTGCCGCGGTCAACACTCGCGAAAGTGTGGTAAATAGACACCCTCCCTTTATTGTACTCAAGCAGAAAGAAAATTACGAGAACGTAAAGGTTGCCACGAAACTGCGAGTAGAGCAAGGCGATCAAGCAAAGTTTACGATGCGTGCATTCCTAGACATATTATCGGATGTTCCTGGCAAGATACATCTCGTAGAATCCCAACTGAGACTGACCATGGAAGCGCTAGTGCACGTATGCCAATATCCGGTACCTTTTGCAATTGAGAAGGCCATCCAAGACTAAATACAGGAAATGCTGAAGCAAGGCATCATTGAACCTTCGCACTCACATAGGGACTTAGCACGCATGTCTAACATGTCTAAAGAGGTTTATTGGGCGAGTCCAACAAACAGGTGGTATGTCGGAACAATACGCAGGGAGAACAAGATGGTGGTGTTCGAACGCCGAACTTGTGCCTTCTCCTCGTGATGATGATCGCTCAGCCCGGGATGTCATTCTCTTCATTTCTTCATTATAAATGCCCCCGTCGAGAAAGGTGGAGCCATCCTGGCGACCTAACAGGCGGAGACGAGAGGGTCGAAGTAGGGCTTGAGGCGGTGCTACGTGAACAACATCACGTCCACGTCGACGATGTCCACGTCGCCCACATCACGTCCACGTCGAACGTAAGAGGTTCAACGAAGTAGTTTACGGGGGACGTACGCTCGATGACGCGGTAGGGACCATGATAATTGGAAAGCAGTTTGGATGACAAGCCAGGAGCGCATGGTGGTACATGCAGCTAAACCCCTATATATAAAAAGTAGCGACACTCTCCTCCTCCGCCTCCCCTCCTCCTCGTTTCACCTCTCTTTCGCGCTCCTTTTTCGACCGTTGCGCCGCCTACACCGCTTGAAACACGTGCACTTGTTTACCTTTCGCCGCCGATCAGATTAGACGATCGCCGACTGTGTTCGTCGCTATCGTCGTGCTCGTCGCCAGTCGGTAGACGCTTCTCGAGCGAAAATGGCGATGGAGCGTGATCGTAAACAAACGCAGCCAGCGCCCGGGGGCTCGACGGTCCACGTGATGCCATTAGGCCAATACCGGCGCGGCGTCGGCCTCGGACAGGGTGTGCGAGGAGGCGGCGGCATTCTTAAAAGCGTGACGCTACTTTTTATATATAGGGGCTTTACATGCAGCCACACAAGTGCTCCAGCAGCGAATGTTGCGACAGGCGGGTGGTCGTCATCCCGGGCATTTTTCTGGCCTTGTTGGTCGGCCGTTGTAAAGCGCTTGGCTAGTTGCCGGCAATCTTCAACGTAACGGGCGGCTTTCGACACGGGCGTGCACTCTGAGGCATCTGGTGCTTATGGCAGCAACGTGTCGTTAGTGTGCGACGGCTGGCGACCATACAGAAGGAAGAAGGGGGAAAACGGGGTTGTCACTTGCGTAGCGGCGTTATACGCGTATGTCGCAAATGGAAGAACCAGGTCCCAGTTTGTTTTATCAGATGCAGCATGTGTCGCAAGCATGTCGCCCAGTGTCCGATTAAACCGCTCAGTCAGACCATTCGTCTGTGGGTGCAAAGCAGTACACGTTCGATGTACAATATTGCACTAGTGGAGAAGTGCTTGAATTACATCGGAGAGAAATACGCGGCCATGGTCACTGAGGAGTTTTGGAGGAGGACCGTTTCGAAGCACAAAACGATTGAGGGTGAAAGAGGCGACGTCCTGTGCTGTCGCCGCGGAAAGAGCAGCCGTTTCGGCGTATCGTCTAAGGTGGTTGACAGACACGATAGCCCATCGGTTTCCCACTGTGGTCAAAGGTAAAGGTCCATTAAGGTTAATTCCAACGCGGTCTTGGCACGGAAGGGGCTCTAATGAAACTGCGGCAGGATGCCGTGTTTTTTTTTTTGTCGCTTACACTCGTGGCAGCCGCGAATGAACTTGTGGACAAAGCGAAACATTCAGCGCCAGTAGTACCTTTTGCGTAAGCGTTGATATGTCTTGAAGATACCGCCGTGAGCACACTGCGGGTCGGATTGAAAGAGCGCGCAGATTTAGAGCGCATCGCTCGGGGGATCACTAGGAGCCTCTTCCTACCATCTGGCGAGTAGTTCCGGCGGTACAAGAGGCCATCAAGAATGCTGAAGTGCGAAGATTGGCGTCGCAGTGTTGGAGTGGTCGAAAGGGTGGGTGCATCGGATAAAACGTCAAGAAGCGAAGCGATCCATGGATCGCGGCGCTGTACAGAGGACACGTTGGCGACGTCAAGAGCTGACAATGGGTGCTATAGAGGATATGGACGCAGTTTCGGTGGATAGTGGTGACCGCGTGTGCATCAGCATCGGCATACTTGCGTCCGGAACAATATATAACGCGGATATCAAACTCTTGAAGTCGAAGAGCCCAGCGGGTAAGGCGACCTGACGAATCCTTCAGCGAACACAACCAACATAATGCATGATGATCCATAACTACACCAAACATGCGGCCATATGAGTATGGGCGGAACTTGACAAGCACCAAGCATTCTTTCTCGGTGATGCCAGAGTTTGACTCAGCCTTGGTGAGCGTTCTGCTGGCGTATGCGACGACATACTCTGGGAACCCAGGCTTTCGTTGTGCGAGAACAGCACCCAGACCGACACCGCTGGCGTCTGTGTGAACCTCAGTTGCGGCCGTAGGATCGTAGTGGCGCAGTACAGGTGGTGACGTCAGGAGACGGCGGAGGGTGGACAAGGCTTGGTTATACTCAGAAGACCACGACGAGAGACTGGTGGCGCTGCTTAAAAGTTGGGTCAAAGGGGCAATTATAGAGGCGAAGTTGCGCACAAACCGGCGAAAGTAGGAGCACAACCCTACGAAGCTTCTTTACAGCTTTAGAGCCGTCGGTTTGGGGAATTCGGTGCCGGCACGTAGTGTAGCCAGGTCCGGAGGTACATCGTCCTTCAGTAGCGCACCCAGGATCACTGCCAGGGGGAGGGGTGGGGTGTTGAACGTTTGCCAGTACCATCTAAACAGCACTAATTTCGAATTCTTCACGGAAAACTGTCAAAAAATGCGCTTTTTGCGAGTGTGCAGACGATTGCGCGTCTTCCATCTTAGTTGCAGTACTCAATTGCACAAGAAAAGAAAAGGGGTTAAACAAAAGGGGGGGTTATGTCGGCCTCAGGGGAGGGTTCCAACCCCCAATCCCCTCCCCCCTCCCCCGGTCGGTGCGCCACTGTCGTCCTTTGATACGACGTGACCGAGATTTGTAAGTTTCGGTACAGCAAAACGGCACTTCTTGAGATTCAGTTGGAGCTGAGCGTTCTTCAGACACGTCAGGACATGGTTGAGCCGTTCCAGATGGGTTGCGAAATCTGGCGCAATGAGAATCATGTCGTCGAGGTAGCAGCGACATATGTGCCACTTCAAACCCCGCAGAACCGAGTCCATCATGCACTCGAAAGTGGCAGGTGCATTGCAGAGGCCGAAGGGCATGAAATTAAATTCATATCGACCGTCAGGCGTGACGAAGGCTGTCTTTGAACAGTCGGCCTCTGCTAAAGGCACCTGCCGGAACGCAAATATAACGATGAAAAAAACTCGGCGCCTTGTAAGCAACCAAGGGCTTCGTCAATTCTGGGTAAAGGGTACACGTCTTTCCGAGTGACCTTGTTTAGGAGCCGGTAATCCATGCAGAAGCAAATCGAGCCATCTTTTATTTCGACAGCAATTATTTTTATTTATTTTATTTAGTACATACTGCAGACCACATTGTGGTCCTTGCAGGACGGGCAGACATTGAATACAAGACATATACAAGATACGTTCGTATGCATTCATAAAATATAAATAAAAAACAGCATATATACATATATGCACACACACACACATTATATATATAGATTTTACAATTATATATTGCTCACAGAAACACTTCGCGAAAAGATCAAAAACACAATCCCTTAATCAATCTATGGTGCAATTAATAGAACGATGTAAAAAGGAAAAAAAAAGGCTAGGGTGTTGCGCGCCGAAGGCAAGGGAGTTTCACAGTCAACGACTTGCCTTGCTCGTTCAACAGCAAGGAGAACACATTCTATGCAAAAACAAAAAGAAAACAAACAATAAAACAATAAAAAAGAACTTACATACAACGCATTCACATGTTGTAAGGGGCGGGCAGCGAATTCCATTCAGAAATAGTCCGGGGGAAGAAGGAGTACTTGTAGCTGTCTGTCCTAGCATAGATAGGTGTCAGTGTATCCGGTCGATGGTGTCGTGTATACCTTGTGGAGAGAAGACTCACATATAGTGAAGGGACCAGAACCAATTTGTGATTAATTAGATTATGTAAAAAATCTAGCCTGTGTTTCTGTCTTCTTTGTTCAAGCGAAGGAATGTCGTTAGCCAACATCAACTCTGAGGGCGAATCCGAACTTTTGAACTTGGAGTAAATAAAACGAACAGATTTTCTCTGTATTCTCTCAAGTTTGTTGACATTGACTTTAGCAACGCAAGCATATTCAAGTTTTGGCCGGATATAAGTTAGATAAGTGAGTAGCTTAACGTTTGAGGGGGCGTTTCTTAGTTTGTGTCGCAGATAAGTTAGCTTCCGAAAGGCAGAAGAACATGTGTTGTCAATGTGAAGGTTCCAGGAAAAATTATTAGTGAACGTTACGCCAAGGTATTTGTAGCTCTCAACTTGCTTTAGTGGAACAGATCCCATTTTATACGCGTACTCCAGGGGATTCTTTTTATGGGTTGTGCGAAGAGAGACCGTTTTATCTACGTTTGCAGCCATGCCCCATTCTTCGCACCACAAAAATATATTATTCAAGCTAGAGTTAAGTTCCTTCTGGTCATCCATGGACTTAATTGTACGAAATACAACGCAGTCACCTGCAAACAGCCTTATTTGTGTTCCAGGTTTGACGACGGTAACAATGTCATTAATATATAAAAGGAAGAGCAATGGACCCAGGACACTGCCCTGGGGAACGCCTGAAGTGACTGGCAGATATCCCGAGTTGTGATCGTCAACTGAAACATACTGTTGGCGATTATCCAGATAGTCTGTAATCCAGGTAATTATGATGTCCGGAAGGTTAATGTTTCTGAATTTTAGAATTAGCTTTTTGTGAACTACCCTATCGAAGGCTTTACTGAAGTCCAAAAGCACAGCATCAATTTGACCGTTGGCATCCAAAGCTTTGGCAACGGAATCAATAATTGTTACCAATTGTGTAGTAGTGGAACAGCCTTTCCTGAAGCCATGTTAAGCACTTGATAGTATGGAGTGTCGATCTGAGAATTCAGTAATGCGAGTTGCGATTATATGCTCGAAAAGTTTGCACCAAGATGACGTTAATGATATGGGGCGGTAATTCTCGAGCAATAATCGATCGCCTTTCTTAAAGACCGGAACAACTCGAGCCATCTTCCAATCTTCAGGCACTTTCGCGCATAACAAAGATGCTCTGAACAATACAACTAAGAACTTAGCAATAGTTTCGGCGTATCGCCTAAGAAACACATTCGGGAGGTTGTCAGGGCCAGGAGTTGTTTTGGTTTTTAAATTGAGTAACATAGATACAATGCCATGGTAAGATATAAAGTCCGCCTCATGCTCTTCAAACACTGCAGAACTCAAAGATGGGCCTGAGCATGGACGGGAGAATACGCTATGAAAATAATTGTTAAACTGTTGTGCGATGGCATTCAAGTCGTTAAGAATGGTTCCATTAACTGCTATTTCCGTAACAGTTTTCTTGCTATCGCCAAGGTATCCCCAAAACTTATCCGGTGCGTTCTTTATAAAGTTGGGCAATGTTGTGGTAAAATAAAAATTTTTTGAATCACGCACGGCGCATGACACCTTATTTTGTAGTTCCGTGATAGCGACCTTGCGTGGATGCTTCTTTTTTACTCGTTTAATTTTGCGCTTTAGTTGTACTATTGCACGCGTCATCCAAGGCGTACTTTTATTGACTTTCTTAGTTTTAGTGGGTATGAATGTATCCATGCAATGCGTGCACATTGTAGTAAACACGGTCCAAAGTGTGCACACATCACTACCATTATCTGCAAAGCGCGTAAGACAAGTTTCCATGTAGTCAACGATGCTGGCGTCATCAGCTCTGGTGTAATCTTTAAAAGATTTGGTTTTGACAATTTTAGGAACGGTAATTCTGACAATGGGCAAGGAAAGCGAAACAAGGTGGTCAGATAAACCATCTTCGATTGTCACGGTATGCTCGGAAAAGGTTCGGTTTAAAAAAGTAACATCTAATATGGAACATGATGACCCTTGTACACGTGTGGGTTCATTAACCACTTGAATAAGATCGTGTGTTAGCATAATGTCAAATATAATGTTAGCATTTGCATCAGCCTTATTGTTTGCTTGGAGGAGCTCCCAATTAACACCAGGCAAGTTAAGATCGCCGATCAAAAAATTTTCTTATTTTGGTAGAGAGACATGTGCTCTTGAAGTTTATATTCAAATAGTCTGGTGTAGCATCAGGTGGTCTATAAAATGCGAACAGCACAAAGCATTGACACCAGCACGATAACCTGACGCATAGATACTCTAGTTCGGGAGTATCACCGATAAGCGTAGCTCCGATTTGATCTTTAACTAGAACGGCTACACCACCGCCTCTGCGCAGTCTATCCTTACGAAATACTTTGTAATGGGGCGGAAAAACAAGTTCATTTGTTATATCGCTACGCAACCACGTTTCCGTTATGACTGCGATGTGCGGATCGTGCTGTAGCAATTGAATTTCTAGGGAATCTGTCTTGTTCACCACGCTACGAGCATTAAAATTCACGATACGCAGACGTTTTTCCTTGGCTGAAACTGAATTTCTGTGGATGACAGGTTCGAAGATTTCTAAACATGACAGTTCTGAAACATTATCCGGAACATCGGCGACTGTCGTGCCTATTTCTGTGCTTGCGCGTGACGGCGGGTCGTTGGGCGGTGTGGTTTTTCTGCGTCGTTTTTTTTAACAGGAATTCTTTCATTTTTTTCCTCGCTCGAAATATAAGCTCTCCAATTGATGTACAATTTGTCAAAAGCTAAGGAAACTGTCACCCTTCTCGCGGTTTTCTTTCGTAATTGCCCACAGCTTCCTTCTAACTTTACGAACTTTTCGCGAATAATCTTCACTTATTGATATAGTAGTGTTCTTCAGCTTGTGGCACTGTTTAAAAATTAACGCTTTGTCTCTTGTATCGAACAATCTCAGTATGACCGGTCGTTTCTTATTTGTGGACGGCCGACCTAATCTATGTATTCGTTCAATTGCTATCGGGTTCAGTTTGAGAAGCTCTTGGAAGATACCTTTGTTTACGGCTGTTTCCAGTGATTCGCCGTTCTCACTCTCTGGTTCTGTTAGGTCAAAAATAATCAAATTAGGTCTTCTACTGTGGTTCTCTAATTCGTCTATTTTCTTTTCAAGGGTCAGAACAACTTCGTTAATATGTGAAAGCCGGTTTTGGCATAAAGTGACCTTGTCTTCAAGTTTTGATAAAGCGTCTACCTTTTTTTTTTCAATTTCTACCAGGCGGTTTTCTTTGATATCCTTAATATCAGCTGCGATTTCCTTAAGTTGCTTCAAGATTTGAGCAGTTTCGGGCCCGGGGTTAGTTTCAATGTCCCCTCGTAAAAGCAGTAACTTCCGGAGGCAAAACACATCAAGCAAGTAACACAGCCAAGGGCATGGCAGCACCAGTAGAAAAGGGTCGCTTGAACGGTAACACTTGCCGTAATCCTTTCTCACCTGCACAACAAAAAGCAGAGGGTTGAACCGCATTCTTTCGGTGCCACCATGCCCAGTGGTCGCGTATTCCAAAGGGCGTCCCTTTATACTCGTTCCGCACGCTGGCGCTACTTGCAGCAGCTGCGTGCCGCCCTCTGCGCTTGGTGTCGTTGTATGATGATGAGGTGGTCTGATGGGTGGCATCAAAAGCTGATCAGCAGCTTGATGGCAGATGAGATCGCCGTGCTCGTACGTAGCCGCCGTGACCATGGTGTGCTCCAGGCAGTATGCAGTGCGCAGGAGGCAGAACTGCACAACAAAAAGCAGAGGGTTGAACCGCATTCTTTCGGTGCCACCATGCCCACATATGTCCACATATGGACACTTCAACCGGATTTCTGCCGTCGGCGTCGGCGTCGCCGTCGCCGTGAGGTTCCGTATAGATAAAATCTTCTCCGCCCACCGTATGCCCCAGCGGAAGCGTGCGGGGACGCGCGCTATCACGGAGAGCGAACGCACTCAATCTCGCACGCGCAAGCAAGGAAGCGGAAAGCCAGCGCCGGAGGGAGCAGGGGGGGGGGGCACTTCTCTGCCAACAACCGCGCTCGTCGCTCGTCCGCACAGTCTCTTATCTCTCCCACGCGCAAGCAAGGAAGCGGGAAGCCAGCGCCGGAGGGAGCGGGGGGGGGGGGGGGGGGGCGCACTTCTACGCTGCCGCCAGCCGCGCTCGTCGTTCGTTCGACCGCACCGTCTCTTATCTCCACACGGCTCTGACCTTTATGCGCCGTGCATTCGCCGCTCAGTTTCCGTTGAAGCGATAGACCGCACGTACCTTCGCCCGCTGCGCGGCGTATGCGCTCGCTGCCAGCGTTTTGACAGTCGTTGGCTGCAGTCATTCAGTGTGATCTATTCATGTTTGTTTGTGCGCGCTCACACCACGCTTGTTCATTCAATTAGTAATAGTCGGGCCACATTTTCCAACGCACGCTACACATGCGATGCTGCCCAGATCGGCAGTGCAGCACTACAGGTGTGTCCCTTCGCACGCGCTCCACGGTAAGCGCTTCTCATCAACACCACCGTTTCACACGCGCCTTCTCGTGGTCATCGAGTCTCTCTTCATGTCGGTCTACTTACGCCGCAGCACACCTGCTTACTTAATCAGCTCATGTTTACAATTCATATTGCTACCAAGGCCGCTCACCTTACTTCGTATGACATTGCTGTGTTGCTATCGCATTCATTGCTTCGCCCTTTGGGCGAAACTGACATTTTTTTACGAGAACCACAGCAGATGACCACAGAATTTGTGAAGGGCGAATAACGTCGCGTTTAGGCATATCGTCAACCTGGTCGGAATAACTTGACGTTCCGCGGTGGAGACACGGTACGGACGTTGTCGCATTGGCGAGTTGGAGCCGGTGCCGATGTAGCGAACAATGGTAGAAGTTCGGCCAAGGGCACGCTGGGCAACATCGAAAGACTCGCGGAACTGGTAGAGTAGCTGGAGAAGAGCAGAGCGTTCAAATGACGACAGTCCGTCTGCGATCGACAATTTGAATAGGTCGGCAGCTGGTACATCAGATAGACCGACAAACAATTTTTATTAAGGTCCAGAGGAACTGCGTTGGGGCACCCCCTTTCAGCGGAATCGGTAGCAGTCGCGGGCCGATCCCACGCAGGGACCGGAAGACCGTGGCCCTCCGCCCTCTTGCAGGCCCTCCGGACAGCCCGAAGTTGAACCGAGAGGTCGCCGCTTTTAAGGGCTTCCTCCCAGTCCGCTTCGCTGATGAATTCTGTGTCGCGTAACGCAGGGCATTGCCAGAGCATATCAGCTAATGAGCAATACGCCTCTCCGCAGTCCGGACACTGCGGTTCGATGTTAGGCGAGAAGTGACTAAACCTAAACCTGCCCCTCGAAGGGAAAAACCCTGTTTGGAGCATCCTAAAGGCCGACGATTGTGGTCGAGGAGTCCAGGGTGAGGAAGTGGAAAAGCCCTCTGAAAAAGATGTGAATGCGTCAAGATCTCGTGGAAAGTTAGGAGCGAGTCCCTGTACTTCCCGGCGTCCCCGCCTTCGAATCCACCGGGACCGCCGCGGTGAGCGATACCTCGCGCACGGTCATTGACAAATTCATTAGCGTTGGGAACATCGAGATGTACGTCGGCCCCATGTGGGCCTGGAACCATTTTAAGGTGTGAAACCTGGCTGCCCCCTCGCTGCCGATGATGGCCGGTGCCTCCCGTGAGATCGAGCCCGCGGCGAAAGCCATAGCTGCGGACCACGAGTTAGTGAATATATTTGGACGCGATGGGTCCTTCATTGCTATAGCGATGGCCACTTGCTCAGCCACCGTTGCCGAAACATTTCTAACCGAGACAGAACATAGGAGTTTGCCAGTATGGTCTACTGAAACCACTGCGAAGCAATGGGAACGCCCGTACTGGGCTGCATTGACAAAGGCTGCGAGATCCCGACTATCTGCAACCGATTTCAATAAAGAAAGGGCCTGAGCTATGCGGCGCCCTACATTGCATTGCGAGTGGACATTTCTCGGAAGTGGAGCACGGTACATCAGAAGGGTTAAGAGCACTGACGGCGTCAAGGTCGCGTCGAGTTGAATCTTGCTGCACGGAAAATAATTGGCTGATATCAATGGGTTGCATGCATCAAAGGAATTCACCTTTAAGCAGTTGGATGAGATACGGAAAAGGATTTGTGAGTCAGAGAGCGCTTGCTCCATTCGAAATAGAGAGGGTCGAATAAGGCAGAAGAAGTCGCTTCCGACTTAGAAGGAGGCGAGATGGTTCAAAGAATGCAGCTTCGTAACATATGATGTTGCAGAACACGGGGAGCAAAACAGCTGCTGTCGGTGGAATTTCTGTGTCCTCTGTTACGACTAGTTTGTGGGCGGCTTGGTGAGTGTGGTTGTAGGGCGGCTCACACAACGGGAAGAGCTCATGTTCGGATCTGGCACAATCAATAACGGCGTGATTACACGATAGAAAGTCCCAGCTAAGTATGATGTCGTGCGAGCAGCATGAAAGGACGATAAACTCAACAATATTGTGCTCTTTAGCGATGATAATTCGAGCAGTGTAGGCGGCTATAGGCCGAACAGGGTCTCCATTCGCTGTACGTAAGGGCATCATCCCAAGAGGTGTGGTCACTCTTCGAAGTTGCGGCAAAGTTTGGCATCTATATTTGAAACGGCAGCACCGGTATCGACAAAAGCATACGCATGGGTGCCTTCAACAAAAACTTCGCCAATATTCGACGGCAAAGTTCGAGGACTTGAGCATTTCGACAGCGCAGTTCTTGCCTCATGAACTGCGGGGGCTAGTTTCTCTCATTTTCAGAGGCTGGTCAACGACGCATGCGCGACAAGGCGTGGCGACGGGGTGAAGGTGAGCGACGAGACGTGGTTTGCGGATAGTCACGTGAAGACGTCCTTGTTTGGGGATCCGGACTTTCATAACGAGCTTGCTACCCGAGTTCAGTCTTCTACTGAATCGTATGTCTCGTACATGCAAGACGTCCTCGCTCGTTGGCGGAAAGTCGACGAGAAAATGGCCGTGGTTGGCAAAGTAGGCCACGTACTCAGAGGGATCGCGGACGACGCGTTCAACATGTTGGTCATCAACAATGTTTCCACCATCGACGTCATTGTAAAGGGAATGCCGCCACTTTGTGCTCGCCAAAAGCCGCCACGACATATCACAGTTCTCGCGGCTTCCTAACACGGCTGCGACGTCGCCTTGCATCGACCTTACCGCTTCACCACCCTTACATGAGAACGTCACACGTATTGTTCGCCGCGAGCTCGAGGCTTCGAGTCCTGCCCCTTTCCCACGCCCACTTGACCCCAACCATTGACCAACCAGCCCCAGCGATATGTCTCATTTAGGCAGTTGTGTGGCAACAATTTGCGAACCTAGGTTTTCCTGCTGCCTGCTCAGTCTCCCGGCCTGACGGCCGGCCGGTGCCGACAGGTGCACCTCGCAGCGATCTGTATTCGCCTCCCAGATAATACCGCAACCCTACAGAGTGGAGAACTCCGGACGTCAAGCCCATTTGCTTCCGTTGCCACTCTATTGGCCACGTCGCTCGCCACTGCCGCACCTCCTGGACGTCGCCGTATTCGAGCTACTTTTCCCGAACTCCGTGCCCATATGCCGACCCTCGCCGCTACTCGCCTCGCCATATGCCTCCAACCTCTGACGTATCCGTCGATGACAGTCGTCCTGCTCGCTCGCCGTCACCTCAGCGCCGTCGGTCCCCGTCGCCCCAGCCACGCCGATATTCGTCGCCGACCAATTATGGACCCTCCCGGACGGAAAACTAGACCATGCAGCTCCTGAGGGTAGTGCTGCATTATCTTCTTCGTGTTGAAATCCTCAATTGACGCTCCCTACGAACCAGAACTTACTTGATGTGCGCGTCAATGGTGTCCCTTTAACGGCGTTAAGCGATAGTGGAGCCCAGGTGTCCATAATGAGTTGTAACCGCCGTCGTCGCCGGAGGAAGTTTCTCACGCTTGCTACAACCCGAGCCATCTGCGTCGCCCATGGCAGCACTGTTGCTGTCACTGGAATGTGTATTTCCCGTATAAGTATCGCCGACTGGGGGAGGGGGGGGGCACGTTCCAATCCTTTTTACATCGCTGACCAATTCTCCCCATGACTTAATCCTCGGACTCGACTTTCTTACGGCGCATTCAGCTTTGATCGCCTGGTCTGGCGGTACCCTTTGCCTGGCACTTCTACTCGCGACCATATTCGTTCCGAACTGCCGAACAACTTTAGTACGACCGCCTTCGTCCGCCTTTGTCCGCCTGCCGCCTAAAGCCTTGCATATCGTCGTTTTGCTATCATCTTTTCCTGTGCTCGATGGAGATTACGTCGCTACACCTGTTCCTGATGTCCTTTTAATGGGCAATATCCCTGTGCCCCACTCCGTCGTAACTGTCGCTGATAACCGGGCATGCCTCCCCGTCGTCAATTTTGGCCTGACAAAGGAAGTTCTACCCCAAGGCATATCGGTTGCAACATTGCGTGCTATAGGAGATGACCACGTCACGGCGTTTTCAGTAGTTGTCTGCTCCGATTCTTCACCATGTCCACATAATACTATTGGCCCTGACGCAAAATTTTGTCCCATGATTGTTGTAGACCTATTTCCTGAACAAGCAGCAGGTCTGTGTCTCCTTTTGGTTTCCTACCCCGACATCTCCGACTTGAAAAGCGACAATTGGGCCAGACTTCAATTGTTAAGCATCACATAAATACTAGTGATGCTAGTTCTATTCACCGCTGGCAATATCGGGTTTCTGTTTCAGGGCGTTAGTTTATTCAAGATGAAGTGAACAAGATGCTTGCCAAAGGCATTGTTGAACCGTCGTAGAGCCCTTGGGCCCCTGTGTTGTTAAATAGACAGATAGCACATGGCGTTTCTGCGTAGATTATCGTCATCTAAACCGAGTTACCAAGAAAGACGTCTATCTCTTGCCTCGCATTGACGACGCCATTGTCTCCACGGTGCCAAATACTTTCATCAATAGACCTTTGGTCTGGTAATTGGCAACTTTTTGTGGATGAAAATGACCAAGAGAAGACCGCGTTCGTCACTCCTGATGGTCTATATCAATTCACAGTTAAGCCATTCGGTCTATCAACGCCCCAGCAAAGTTCGAACGTATGATGGACTCTTCGCTTCAAGGGTTCAAATGGTCAACATGCCTGTGCTACCTAGATGACGGTCTCGTATTTTCGCCTACATTTGAGGGACTCCTTGAGCGCTTATCAGCTGTTCTTCAAGTCTTCCGTCAGGTTGGGCTCCAACTAAGTTCATCGAAGTGTCACTTCGGTCGTCGGCAGATTACAGTGCTGGGCCACCTCGTCGACGCTTCCGGTATTGAACCAGACCCGGAGAAAATTCGTGCTGTCACGTCTTTTCCTGTACCTCAGTCTGTCAAAGACGTCCAAAGTTTTGTAGGACTCTGCTCCTAACTTCCGACGCTTCGTCAAAGACTTCGCTACGATTGCCGATCACTTACTGATCTTCTGAAGAAGGACGTGCCGCGTACGTGGAGTCCCGCTCAAACTGCCGCGTCTGCCCGCCCGACAAACATTCTCACCACGCCACCTATACTGGCGCACTTTGAGCCGTCCTCTTCTACAGAGATCCGTATTGATACCAGTGGTCACGGCATCGGAGCTGTCTTAGCCCAACGGCTACAGGGTCAAGATGGCGCTATCGCCTACGCTAGCCGCCTCCTCACAGCAGCGGAGCGGAACTATTCGATTGCAGATCGTGAATGCCTGGCTCTCGTCTGGACGGTTTCCAAATTCCGCTCATACTTGTATGGCGTGCACTTCTCTGTAATCACGGAGCACCAGGCGCTCTGCTGACTTTCCTCTCTCAAGGATCTTACCGGCCGGCTTGGCCGCTGGGCTCTGCGGCTGCAAGGATATTCTTATGCAGTAGTGCACATGTTGGGCCAATTACATCAAGACGCAGACTGCTTTTAACGGTATCCAGTGGACGAACCACCCGCCGACGCTAGCGTTTCCTCCGTTTCTCAGCTGCTACACGTCGCCGACGAGCAATGCCGTGATGCCACCTTGCGCGCCATCATTGATCGCTTGGAGACTTCGCCTTCTGATTCGTCCCTTCACTTGTTTGTTCTCCGGGATGGTGTATCATGCCAGTGCGCCCTGACGCTCCTGCCCTACTCCTAGTCATTCCTGAGCACCTCCGGTCAGCTGTTCTGCAAGAACATCACGACTTACCAACAGCGGGTCACCTTGCCGTATCCCGCACCTACGAGCGGATTCGCCGACGCTTCTTTTGGCCAGGCCTTGCCCTATCCATCCGGAAGTACGTTGCGGCGTGTGAGAAATGCCAGCACCGAAAAACACCATCAACGGTCCCAACCGGGTGCCTTAAACCGTTCGACATCCCTTCCTAGCCGTTATTTCGCGTTGGCTTGCACTTACGTACATGGCTCTTTCCCTGTATCAATGTCTGGCAACAAGTGGCTCGGTGTGGCGACAGGTTACGCTACGTGCTACGCCATCGCAAGAGCGCTTCCTACAAGCTGCGGCACAGATGTCGCCGATTTTCTTTTACACGACGTCATTCTGCAAAATGGAGCTCCACACCAACTGCTCACTGACCATGGTCGGACCTTTCTTTCTAAAGGAGTTCGCCGACATCCTGTTGTCCTGCTCAACCAGGCACAATCTGAATACGTGTTACCATCCACAGACTAATCGCCTCACGCAGCATCTGAATCGAACCATGCCAAACACGCTTGCAAAGTATGTCTCGTCCGACCATACTGATTGTAACCGTACCCCCAACCCCATGTCACACACACACACACACATATATATATATATATATATATATTCATCATTCATCGATAGTACAGAAGGAGGTCCCGGAGTTACAAGAACTGTCTGGGGGGACCTCCTATTAGTAATTTAACAATGTAGTAATCAATACATTATCGCAACATAGCAGCGACAGACATCGGAATACACGAAGTTAATGCAGCAGACAATCAAATACAAGAAATGTGCTTACAATAATTGAAGTTCAAAATAGAAGCAAATGAAATAGATACAACATATAAATAAATAAATATGTATTATTCGACAGGTTGTCGAACCATAGGAATGACACATATCGAAGAACACGAGGTTAATGTAAGAGATAATCAGAAACAATTATATGCTTACAATACATAAAGTACAAGTGGTATGTAGACTATACGACAAAAAATTTTAAACGTCTAAAAAGGAGGAAGAAAGAAGGGAAAGGGACATATAGAATAAAAATAAATAAAAGTTATGGATACATTAGATAAATACAGAAACATTGAAGACTGGAAAATAAGTTTTTACACAATATATACTCATAGTAATAAGTCTGTATCCAGTAGTGTCGTTAGTAAATATTTCTTCGTATCTCTCTTCAATGTTAATGTTGTGCAGCAGGCTTTATATGGGGCTATAGTTTGTTCCAGTATTTAATGGCCGTAAAAAGGGCAGTAGACATTCCATAATTAGTCTTTATTCGAGGGAGTAAAAAATTGTTGTTAGAGGAAAATCGCGTATTGTTAGTGCTGGTAAGAGCAGACTTATTAAATGCATCTAAAATTATTTATGATTTAATGTGCGGTATATTGGTAAAACCAATTTGAGCTGGAGCGTGTGAACGTAATGGTAGTATTTTTAAGGAACTGATAATTAGTACAGCATGTATCACGTAACTAGAGAAATTGATGATCCTCAAGGCTTGATTTTGTAAATGTTGTAGATGTATTATGTGCGAGCAATATGTGTTTCCCCAAACTGAGAGGCGCTATTGCAAGTGACAATTTATAAATGCGTAATAAAATTAAGTTCTTATGTCTTGTGGAAAATACGAACGCGTTAGAATTAGTAGTCTTATTCCAAAGGCAATTTTTTTGACGCCATATCAGCATGCAAGTCGAACTTAAGTTGGGGGTCAAGTTTGACGCCAAGGAAGACAGCTTCATGTGCAGGTGAGAGAACATGAGTTTGTAAGACGAGCGGTGGCGCGGGCGCGATGACATGTTTATGTGTATGAAAAAGCATAAAGTGAGTTTTCGAAGGGTTCATGTGAAGTTTGTTACTTGTGCACCACGCAGATGTGTTACTTAGGTCTGAATTTAGTCGTTTTATTACAGTATTTATGCGTTCTGTTAGTAAATATAGCCGTGTCGTCGGCATATAGTATAGATGAGGTACTGGTTAAACAGTGAGGGAGATCTTTAATGTACACCAGGAAAAGTAAAGGGCCTAACGGCGAGCCTTGTGGGACACCCATAGTGGCTGATTTAGTAGGTGAGAATGAACCACCGAAATTTATAACTTGCGTTCTGTTATTCAAATAACTGCGGATGAGCGTAAGAGCTAGGCCACGAACGCCCACAGCTTCTAACTTGAAAGAAGGAATGTTATGTCAGATGGTGTCAAATGCTTTGCTGAAGTTAACTAAAACTGGACCAACAATATGGCCATTGTCAAGCGCATGTTTTATTTTGTCAGTGAATGATGTTATAGCTATTTCAGTCAAATAACCTTTACGAAACCCGTGATGTTCAGGAGAGAGAAGGTTAAATTTGTGAAAGTAGTTTGTTCAGCGATTTACAAGTAGTTTCCCAATGACTTTGCTAAAAAAAGATAGCATGCAGATAGGGCGATAGTTACAAATTAAATTCTTTGTCACCTTTTTTTAAAATAGGCGTTATTTTACCGTGTTTAATTTGTTGGGGAAAACGCCTGTTATGAACATGCAGTTAATAATGCGCGCGAGTACATCGGCGATATGAGATGATACTAATTTGATTTTAATCATCATCATAATCAGCCTATAATTTATGTCAACTACAGGACGAAGGCCTCTCCCTGCGATCTCCAATTACGCCTGTCTTGTGCTAACGTATTCCAACTTGCGCCTGCAAATTTCCTTGCTTCATCACCGCATCTGGTTTTATGCCACCCTCGACTGCGCTTCCCTTCTGTTGGTATGCATTCTGTAACCCTAATGGTCCATCGGTTATCCATCCTACGCATTACATGGCCTGCCCAGCTCGATTTATTCCGCTTAATGTCAACTAGAAAACCGGCTATCTCCGTTTTTTCTTTGATCCACACCGCTCTCTTCCTGTCTCTTAACGTTAGTACTAAGATTTATTCGTTCCATTGCTCTTTGTGCGGTTCTTAACTTATTCTCGAGCCTCTTTGTTAACCTCCAAGTTTCTGCCCCATATGTTAGCACCGGTAGAATACAAAGATTCTACACTTTTCTTTTCAACGACAGTGGTAAGCTCCTCAGGATTTGGCAATGACTGCCGTATACACTACAAGCCAATTTTATTCTTCTGTGAATTTCTTTCTCATGATCAGGGTCCCCTGTGAGCAATTGACCTATATAAACGTACTCCTTTATAGACTCTAGAGGCTGACTAGCGATCCTGAACTCTTGTTCCCTTTCCAGGCTATTGAACGTTATGTTTGTCGTCTGCATGTTTATCTTCAACCCAATTCTTACACTTTCTCAATTAAGGTCCTCAATCATTTGCTGTAATTCGTCTCCATTGTTGCTTAATAGGACAATGTTATCTGCAAACCGAAGGGTGCTGCGCGTTGATCGTCACTCCTAAGCCTTCCCTGTATAAGAGATTGAATACTTCTAAGCATGCAGTGAATAGCATTGTAGAGATTGTGTCTCATTGCCTGCCCCTTTCTCGATAGGTAAATTTCTACTTTTCTTGTGGAGAATCAAGGTAGCTGTGGAATCCTTGTAGACATTTGCTAAGATATCTACGTATGCCTCCTGTACTCCTTGATTACGCCGTGCCCCTATGACTGCTGGTATGTCTACTGAAGCAAATGCCTTTTCATAATCTATGAAATCTATATAGAGAGGTTGATTGTAGTTCGCAGATTTCTCGATTACCTGATTGATTACATCGATATGATCCATCGTAAAATATCCCTTCTTGAAGCCAGCCTGTTCTCTTGGTTGGCTGAAGTCAAGTGTTGCCCTATGTTGTGTTTTTCTTCCTTTTCTAAACCTTCATATTTGTTTGCGAGCACCAGCCTGAATTGGTCTGCTTATACCCTTACTGCCTCTAGGTTGGGCTGTTTCGTCTTGACTAATTTCACTCTTTCTCTCTTCAATTTGAGAGAAATCCTAGATCTCACTAAGGTATGGTCACTGCACTTTACCTTACCTAACACTTCTACATCCTGCACTATGCTTGGATCGGCAGAGAGTATGAAATCTATTTCATTCCTTGTTTCTCCATTAGGGCCTTTGCAGGTACACTTACTGTTGCTGCGCTTCCGGAAGAAGGTATTCATTATTCGGAGCCTCTTCCTTTCCGTGAATTCTACAAATATCTCTCATCTAGAGTTCCTAGAATCAATGCCGTAGTTGTCATTTGCTCGCTCACCAGCCTGCTCTTTCCTCACTTTTGCATTGAAGTCGCCATGACTACAGTATATTGAGTTTGCACCTTTCTCGTTGCTAATTGAACATCTTCATAAAAGTGTTCGATTTCTTCTTCATCGTTCCTGGAGGTTGGGGCGTAAGCTTGTACAACCTTCATCATATACTTCCTATTCAGCCTTATTACGACGACTGCTACCCTCTCATTAATGCTGTAGAATTCATGAATGTTGCTCGCTATGTCCTTATGGACTAGAAATCCTAACCCGAATTCTCTCTTATCTGGAAGACCTCTGTAGCAGAGGACGTGGCCGTTAGACTGCACTGTATAGGCTTCACCAGTTCTTCTTACCTCACTAAGGCCAATAATATCCCAGACAATGGCTGACAGTTCATCAAACAGCCCGGCTAAGCTAAGCTCTGTCGATAGGGTGCGCGTGTTGAACATTGTCAGGTTCCGTTTCCACCGGCGGCCTGTAGGATCCGAGGTATTCTTAGCACCCTCTGCCGTGTCACAGGTCTGACCGCCGCCTTGGTCAGGCGCTCCGCAGCCGCTGGGCTTTATAACAGAGGCTTTATAATGTATTATAAATTTTTGAGCCGCAGGATAAAATTATTCCAACATATGCATTAATATATGTAGGTTATTATAAGTATTAGAGCGAACAAATGCGTCAGAACACCTAATTCAATTAATCAAACAATCAATCAGTCAAAACACATAGAAAACGAATACAGAAGTACCTGGATCGATAAGCGAAGAAGGCTAGTTCGCAGTGCAGTAAAAAATGAAGTATACGGGAGTAGGTTTACATGTAGCCTGAAAACATATTGACACGATTGAGCAATGTGCGGTTTTGCTATGTTACAGAACAAAACAAAACAGAACAATTCAGCTGCAGGTTCTGGTTCTCGAGAACAAACCGTCGATAGCTTTGCTTGAGCTGTCATGCTGTTTCAGACCAAAGGCTTTTTAACAAATTCCAAATTTTTGAGCCACAGGATTAAATTATTCCAATATATGCATCAACACATGTAGAATAATAACATAATTTTATAAAAAATATGTTCCTAACAGTTCATCTATTTTGCAGTCAACCGCCGTGCTCAGCCTTCGCGACCTCTACGCCAAGGGCACGAACACCAGAGGACTCGTCTCAGTGACTTTAAAGGGGCGTTGGACAGAGCCTTTGTTGCCTGGTATTGTCGACTTCTTTATGCGCTGTAAATCTGACCCAGACATCGTGTCGTTCGGCAGCTACACTGAGGTAAGCGGGCGTAGAGTATAGGGTTCCAAATCTTTGGTTGAAGCACTCGGACGTCTAGGAAGCGCTTTACACTCTATTGTGAGCGACGTTGTGTTCCTGCGCGGACAATGGAGATTCATGAGGGAGGTGTCCTGACTCCTCCTGAAGTGTTTAGGTGATGTGGCCTTGGCCTGTGATGGATAGCATTTGGCAGACTCATTCAGGGCGTTGATGAGTTGTTGAGTGGGATGGGATCACGCGCAGGATGGTTCACATGCTGCTTGCTTGTGTCGCGTGCCGTCTCTCTGTGCGCGTCGACGTGGTCACCCGTTTTCATTCTCGCCCTGCTCCTCATAGCGCTGTAGCCTCGAAGGCCATGCTATCGCTAGGCTCTTGCCTTAGCGATAGCATGGCCTTCAAGGCTACAGGGCGCGGGCTGCGCGCCCACCTCCACCACCGTATCTCGGAGACCATAGTGGCAGCAACAATGGAGCTCATAGCGATCCTGCTTATTAAAGGAGTGATGAACTGAACGCATACATATGCCGCAGCTATAATATTTAGATAACGTTTGTTGTTTCACTGCATAATTTTCTGGAGAATATAACTAGTCACCAGTACATGTGTGGTGGTCATACTGGTAGCTATATAATCCGGCTCGTTATTAAGGCAAAAGCCTTTAATGGCTCATTTTAGTGGCGTCCGTCCGTCCGTCCGTGCCCTTGAACGGTGCCAGCTGTGGTCTCTCTCCCTCACACTCTCTCAGCAATTACGTGATGGCACAGCGGCGCATAGCAACAGTTGCGCCGCCACAGCTTGGGCCTCTCCCCCTTACACTCTCTGACACAATCACGTTATGACACAGCGGCGCACGCGGCAACGCTCCTTTGTCAGACGTCTCGTTGTAGCAGTCGAGTTAGTCGGATGGCTCCCAAGCGGCCCGGTGATGATTCCACAGCAAGCGGTTTGGAGAAGCGCCCCAAGAATGTATATGCCCCGATACCAAACGCCAGAAGAAGAATAAGCGAATGTGCATGCGGCGGTCGAATCACCACAGGCTTTCGCCGAACACACTTTGGAATTTACAAAGTGTCCTTCTATGTTGTTTTGGTTGTATGTGGCCAGTCACGAACCAACTATTTCTCGAGTGGGGGGGTGCAAACCGCAAGCAATCTGACTCTATCTCTCTGCCTCAAATATATATATATATATATATATATATATACATTGCCAAGGTGTTTATTGACAGTATACGCAAGGAGTGAGAGGTCGAACTAAGTACCGTAGTGAGAACCCTGCGAGTAGTCAGAACCAGCACTTATTCGTAACATTTTGTCCCCCGGAGAAAAAGGCGCCATCCTGGCGATCTGAGCATATGGTAGCATAGAGGGATGGTAGAAGGACTTGAGCAGATCTAAGTGAACAATTTCGCGACCGCGACGGCGCTGATCAGAAGATGGCGACACAGGCTCTGTGACATAGACCACGGGGGAAGTTTGTGCAATAACACGGTAAGGTCCATGATATCGTGGGAGCAGCTTAGAAGAAAGGCCGGGGGCTAAAGGTGGAACCCACAGCCAAACCAATGAATCGGAAGGGAAGCTTGGGATAACAGAGCCACCACGACGAAGCTTCTGTTGTGTCTGATCTGCGGTGGTAAGACAACGTGCGAGTTGTCTGCATTCTTCAGCATGCTGCGCTTATTGAGAGAGGAACACATTCTGATGAATCAGGCTGGTAGGGTAGAATGGTATCGATGGTGCACGAAGGTTCGCGGCCGTACAGTAACAAAAACGGAGAAAAACCAGTGGTGCCTTGATCGGAAGTATTTTAGACGAACGTGACAAACGGAAGCACAGCGTCCCAGTTGGAATGGTCGGGCGCGACGTACATGGCGAGCATGTCGCCAAGATTACTGTTGAAACGCTCCGTCTACCCGTTCGTCTGCGGATGGTATGCGCTAGTGACACTCCTTCTGGTATGATGTGACACTCCTTCAGAAGTGACGTCACGACTTCAGATAGAAAAGCGCGGCCTCGATCACTAAGAAGTTCCCTAGGGGCTCCGTGACAAAGAACAAAATGCCGCAGTATGAATGATTCAACGTCTTGGGCAGTGGCAGATCGAAATGCTGCAGTTTCTGCATAGCGTGTGAGATGATCCACTGCAACGATAATCCAGCGGTTGCCAGCCCGGGTACACAGAAGCGGCCCGTAAAGGTCGATTCCGACGCGATCAAAAGGACGGGACGGACAAGGAAGCGGCTGCAAAGGTACGGCAGTGGAAGTAGGGTCCGACTTTCGGCGCTGGCTGTCGAGGCCGCAGCGGACGTACTTGCGATCGAACTTGTACATACCAGGCCAGTAATACCGGAGCCTAAGGCGGGTGCAGGTCTTTAACACGCCACCGTGTGCATATTGGGAATTAGTGAGAAATGATGCGCATAAATCATCCCGAAGATGACGCGCTATTACGAGGAGCCATTGCCGACCCTCGGGGAGATAGTTGCGACGGTAGAGAAGTTGATCGCGGATAACAAAGTGATGCGCCTGCCGCCGTAGCGTCCTAGATGCTGTAACAGTGGCAGGATCAGCGAGAAACTCCAAAAGCGAAGAAATCCACGGGTCTTTGCTCTGCTCAGAGCGCATGTCATCGATGGCAAGTGCTGACAGGACAAAGTTGAGGGGGCAAAGACTGTGCGCGTCGGGTGAAATGGGCGAGCGGGAGAGAGCGTCGGCATCGGTGTGCTTGCGTCCAGAGTGGCACACGACCCGGATGTCGTATGTCGTACTCTTGCAAACGGAGCGCCCAGTGTGCGAGGCGGCCAGAGGGGTCTTTGAAAGAGGAGAGCCAGCACAGCGCATGGTGGTCCGTTGCTACATCAAATTGGAGGCCGTGTAAGTAAGGTCGAAATTTCGTGAGGGTCCAGAGTATGGCTAAACACTCCTTTTCTGTAACAGAGTAGTTTAGCTCCGACTTTGTCAGCGTGCGCCTAGCATAAGCAACGAAGTATTCGTCAAGACCATATTTGCATTGGGCGAGAACCGCCCCGAGGCCGACTCCACTAGCGTCTCTGTGGACCTCAGTTGGGGCAGCGGGGTCAAAAGATCGCAAATTAGGAGAGGTGAGCAGATGGCGAAGGGTCGTGAACGCGTCATCGCATGCTTGCGACCAGGCGGATAGGGCGTTGTCTCCAGCCAGCAGTTGAGTCAAAGGGGCGATTATCATGGCGAAGTTCTTCACAAAGCGGCGAAAATAGGAGCAGAGGCCGATGAAACTGCGTAGTGTCTTCAGGTTGGTGGCTTTGTGGAACTCCGCAACTGCGCGGAGTTTTGCAGGGTCCGGAAGCACTCCTTCTTTGGATACCACGTGACCTAATATGGTAAGCTTATGGGCAGCAAATAAGCATTTTTTTATGATAAGCTGCAGGCCAGCCTTAGTCAGGCAGCTTAATACCTCTCTTAGTCGTTGGAGGTGAGTCGGTAAATCAGGTGAGAAGACAGCGTTAATAATCTAGGTACCACAAACACGTGTGCCACTTAAGACCGGGCAAGATGCTGTTCATCATACGCTCGAAAGTAGCGGGCGCATTAGATAGGCCGAATAGCGTGACATTAAATTCGTATAATCCGTCCGGAGTGACGAAGGCGGTTTTCGAGCGGTCAGCCTCGGCCATGGGGACTTGCCAATATCTAGACTGCAAATCCAAAGAGGAAAAGGACTCGGCCCCTTACAAACAGTCAAGAGCATCGTCTATGCGTGGTAGGGGATATACGTCTTTGCGCGTAAGTTTGTTAACGCGTCCGTAATCTACGCAGAAGCGAATAGAACCATCTTTAGTTTTTTACGAGGACGATTGGCGACGCCCACGGGCTATGGGACGGCTGAATCACGTCACGCCGAAGCAAATCGCTCACTTGTTCATCGATGACACGGCGTTCAGAAGCTGAGACACGGTAAGGACGCTGCCGGAGTGAGGCGTGGGAGCCGGTGTCGATGCTGTGCGATACTGTGGTGGTGTGGCCGAAAGAATGTTGATGGCAGTCGAAGGAGGCGGTAAATTCGCGTAGCAAACTGATAAGTTGCGCGCGTTGTGTGGTTGTCAGATCACCGGAGATTGGGGGATGGAAGCACTTCAACGGCGGTCCATTGTCACTGTCGAGGGCGGCGAGAGACGTCGAATGTGCGTTTCGAACATTCCGATGTTTCGCGTTTTAAAGAAATGGAGTACCCAAAAAGGTTTGTGATGTGCTCGCAAAACAGTTACTGAATATTCGCTCTCTCCCAATTTTTCTGCGTTATATATGGCATTTAGTTGTCTTTCCCAGGAATTCTCGGTAAACTACGGGGACACTGTGTTTATATTTATTCCAAGTAGGAAACAATCTTCTGAGTGATGAGCGATTTATCTTTATTATGTTTCAGTTCATTACAGCTTTTGTAGAAAGTTACTGATTGAAGGGTTCCAAAGTGTCATACTACGGCTAGTCGAAAAATTTTCCAGACTCCTAAAGCAACTGCACAATATATGGACTTGAAATTCCGTGAAAATAGCGAAAACCTTACGCGCAATGCCTGGCAACACTTTCACATTGCTGTTTTAAATGCAAGTGTTGGAAATAATCACTAAACCATCGTTTTTTATATAATTTTGTTCATCATACGAGATGCGTAGCTTGTTTCTCCGGTGTACCCTGTGAGCTAAACGAGGCATCTTGTTTATATATGGGAAACATTAGGGGCATAGCATGGACAATATTGTAACATATAGCATGGGATTAACATAACGGTGAAATCTATTTACAGCTCATATACAATAGTCAGGCAGTGCAGGCTAACGGCAGCGCAAGTCCCTAACGTCATTGTCCCTCGACACGAGCTCGTGTCCACCTTCTTCCACCTTGTTCCCAGCGTTGTAACATGTGAACGTCCGGCGTGGAAGCACCGTCCCGGTGCGTCTTATGTGGGCGAAGACTGGTAGCGTTTATGACGGCCAACATGCACGACGTTACGGGCAGGATGGGCATAGCAAGCGGGAGTCGTGATCGGGGAGATTTCGTACGTTACAGCTGTGACCTGGCGGAGGACCTGGTAAGGACCAGCATATCGAGACATTTGCTTTTTAGATAGGCCAGCACAGTGGCTAGGAGACCATAGATGGACAAGGTCCCCGGGAAGGAAATTAGCGTCACGGTGGCGACTGTCATACGTGCTTTCCTGCTTGTTCTGGGAAACAGAAAGGCGAGGATGAGCAAATTGCCGTGCCTGTTCTGGCTGTGGCAATGACGTCTCGGGCGTATTCCGACGTAGAATCCTGAGCGATGGGCAGGACGGTGTTGACAGGCAATACGGGGTTACGGCCGTACAACAGATAAAATGGTGAGTAACCCACTGTGTCGTGACGCGAGAAGTTTTACGCGAATGTGACGAAGGGGAGAGCATTGTCCCAGTCACGGTGGTCATTGAAACATACATAGATAGCATGTCTGTGATAGTGCGATTAAGGCCCCAGTAAGGCCGTTCGTCTGCGGATGGTAGGCAGTATTGATCTTGTGGTTGGTGGCGCAGGAACGGAGTAGGTCGTCCACAACTGAGGTGAGGAAATACCGGCCGCGGTGTGTAAGAAGTTGACGAGGGTTGCCGTGATGAAGGATGATGTGGTGCAAAAGAAACTCAGCGACGTCGGTTGCGCAGGATGTCCGAAGAGCTTTGGTGATCGCGTAGCGAGTTGCATGGTCGGTAGTGACAGCAATCCACTTATTGTCGGAAGCAGATATAGCAAAAGGTTCAAGCAGGTCTAACCTAATGCGAAAAAACGGTTCTGAAGGCACGTCGATAGGTTGAAGTGAACCAGTAGGGAGTAGAGGTTGCTTTTTCCTGCGCTGACATATCTTGCAAAACGCGACGTTGCGGCTGACAGATCACAATAGACGAGGCCAAAAGAATTCCGCGCCTCAGCTGACCACGTACGAGAGCATTGTGCGCATCGTTCGTCGATAAAGAGGGTAAGCCCGAGCCCGTGCAGTGCTCTATTGTGCACATCGTTCGCCGAGAGATAGAGGCCGCATCGCCGGCTAACTGCCACACGTATGCCCGGAACGATTTTCGACCGACGGTTTCCCTCATCCAGTCTGTAATTCGCGAAGAGCTGGCGAACCTTGGTGTTGCCTCCGTTTGCCCAATCAACCAATCCGAGGCCTTTGCTACTGTCCCGGCTCCGCGGAACCACTATCCCTCATGGCCCTGTGATAACTTAATGTAATTGCGAACACCAGATGACCGGCCTACTTGTTTCAACTGCCAGCGTGTTGGCCATATTTCCCGTCACTACCGCAACACCTGCACACCCTCATTTCGATCTGCGTTCCAGTCATACCATCGCTCACCAGATAGTCGCCCGCCGCCGGAAGAACCCATCGAATCGAGCCTTACCACCTTGCTGAGGCCGCGCTACCTACACGGCAGAGTCGTTTGCCTTCTCCTCGACGCCCCCTGCCTCGCCTAGCTATTCTTCGACATTCTCCGTCGCCCAGGTACCGGCGCTCGTCGGAAAACGGGTGCAGCTCCAAGGGGTGACGCTGCTACATCGACCCGGACTGAAATTCCTCTGCTGACCCTGCCGAGCGATAAAAATTTACTTCAGCTGTATGTGGATAGTGTACTTGTAACGGCTTTGATTGATACGGACGCGCAAATCTGTCATGAGTGGCCATCTTCATAGACGCCTGACTAAAGTGATCACACCTGCTGCGTCCTGTGTTATGCGGGTCGCCGACGGCAGAACACTGGCCGTCATAGAAATGTGTGCTGCTCGTGTCAGTGTCACCGGCCATCAGAGCTCTGTTCTTTTCACTGTTCTTGAAGAATGTCCCCACGACGTCATTTTGGGTCTCGATTTTCTTTCAGCGCATTCAGCACTGATTGATTGCTCAGCGGGACACGTTCAGCTCGATTTGCCCCGCCCTTCTGACTCTCCGGAGGATGTTTCCAGCAGATTGTGTTCAATAGAGCACATTACGTCTTGCCCCCCAAGCTATGACGTGCGTCGTTCTTTCGCCCTCCCCTCCTGTGTCTGGCGGCCATTACATCGTCTCTCCTATTTATAATGTCGCCCTGGCACATAACATTGCGCTTCCTCACACTGTCGTCAATGTTACGAACCATTCTACGTGCCTTCCGCTTCTAAATTTCGGACCATACCGCCACGTTCTACCGCATGACATATCGTTAGGCACGCTGTCATCTTGCAACGAATACAACCTCTCAGCAATTACGAATGAAACGTCGTCTCACGGTGCTTCATCGCCTCCATCACCAGCTGCCTTACGAACATGATGTCTCCTGATCTCGAACCTCAGCACGCCGACCAGTTACATCGTTTGCTCGCTTCATTCAGCGACAGTTTTCACTTGAATGGTCGCCCATTAGGTCAGACTTACTTTGCGAAACACATCATTGACACTGTGCGACGCCCCTCCGATTCACAGGAGGCCATATCGGTGTTCTTGCATGAGCGACAAGTTACTCAAACAGAATTCGAAAAGATGCTTTCTCGGGGAATAATTGAGCCGCCTTCAAGCCCGTGGGCGTCCCCTGTATTCCTAGTTAAAAAGAAAGACACCTGGCGTTTCTGTGTGGACTTCCGGCGCCTGAACAAGATAACTAAAAAAGATGTTTACCCTCTCCCACGCATCGATGACGCGCCGGACTGCCTTCACGGCGCGAAGTATTTTTGTTCCATCGACCTTCGGTCCGGCTACTAGCAGATTGCTGTAGACGACATACACCACGAGAGGACAGAATTTGTAACACCGGATGGCCTGTACCAGTTCAAAGCCATGCCTATCGGGTTGTGTAATGTCGCAGCCACTTTCAAACGTATGATGGACGCACTTCTGCATGGACTCAAATGGTCCATGTGTCTTTGTTACCTAGATGACGTCATCGCTGTTGCTCTTACGTTTGCCACACACCTCGAGCGCCTTTCATTGGTTCTCTCTGTATTTCGAAATACCGGCCTCCAGCTTAATTCGTCTACGTGCCACTTCGGTTACCGCCAAATCACTCTCCTTGGCCACCTTGTTGACTCATCCGGTGTGCGCCCAGCCCGGATAAAGTGCGGGGTGTGCAGAATTTTCCAGTGCCGACCAGTACCAAGGATGCATGGATCTTTGTGGGCCTGCGTTCTTACTTCCGCCGCTTTCTTCACAACTTTGCAACAGTCGCTCGACCTGTTACTGCGCTTCTCAAAGCTGATGCGTCATTTTCCTGGGACCCAGAGCGAGCGACCGCCTTCTCGAAGCTCATATGCCTGTTGACATCTCCACCTACTTTGGTGAATTGTGACCCGTCTGCGCCTACGGAAGTCTGCACTGACGCTAGTGGTTTTTTTTTCTCAGCGTCAGCGCGGGAATGACCGTGTGATTGCGTATGCAAGTCGTTTGCTTTCAGCTGCCGAACGAAACTATTCTATCAGCGAGCGATAGTGCCTGGCACTTCTCTGGGCAGTCGCGAAATTTCTTCCTTACTTATACGGTCGGCCATTTACAGGCCACGACAGACCACCACGCGCTGTGCTGGCTCTCTTCCCTGACGGAGCCTGCAGGACGAGGCCTCGGTCGCTGTGCGTTGCGACTTCAGGAATCAGCGGCGTAGCCAGAAATTTTTTTCGGGGGGGGGGGGGGGGCTTCACCGGCCCGACCGGGGGGGGGGGGGGCAATCTTCTGCTTTCCTCTACGTGACGTGGTCGATACTCAATATCGGTAGCTTAAGCAGACTCTATAGATGTGTAGCAAAGACATGGGACCCCCCCCCCCCTCCTCGCGTGTGCGTGTGCTTGTGAAGACATTAAGTAAAAAGTAAAGTAAGCGCAGTAAATACAGTAAGTACGACAGGTACAGTGGGCGTTTGGAGCAACGGTCTCTCATCGCGCCACTGAATGGACCAGTCTTCGAAAACGCATCATTGAGACGACCCGTGCGATCGGAGACATCGTTAACTGTTAATTTCCGTTAAGCGTAGATGGCGTCGTCCTCGTCGGGGCGAAGTGCGTTTCACAAGTCAAGGACGGCTCGCGTGAAAATGCACGTGTGACCAGGCTATACCTACTCCCATAGCAATAGCTTGTCTGCTGCGTCTTTGCGCTAGAAAACTTAAAAACGTGCAATGTTTTTTTTTTTTCGAAGCTTTCGTTGCCCTGCTCCCTCATACGAGAGGGTTGCATTTCCTGCGGCAAGTGCATGGGCCGCTGTGTCTGCCGCTGTGTGTGAGCGTGCAGCCGTCATTGGCCTTTACGCCAACAGATTCAGAATGGTACAGAATATTTCACCGCACAGCATAGATATGGCGTGTGTACGCATTTTAAATAGTGCGTGCAACTCATTTCTGCTTCACTTACGCCGGTGCAAACAGGAAGCGGCCTTGTACCTCACAGAATCTCGACTGATTGGTGTACTAGTGATGTAGAAATGAACTCCGGTCTTGTTCAGTGCATAGTGCACATAATCAATTTCGCAGGACGCGTGAACTGCGACGAGAACTGTCAGCGCCTGCAACAAGAGTTTACTTACGCTGTACTGCGCACAGTAGTAATCCATGCTTGTCGGCTGTCTGTTTCGTGCATTCTGTTGCGAGTCGGTGGAATTTCACTGCTGTCATCAACCCCTTCGTGTGTACATTGCTAGTTTGGGATTCCACAACACAACAGCAACTACCAGCGTTCCGTAATTGCTGGTTTGGAATTCAACAACGCAACAGTAATTACCAGCCTTCCATAATGGCGCAATTGCAAACAAAAGACGTTTCTCGCGCAGACGTTTCTCGCGCGTTTTCTTTGCCCGTTTCACATGATGCGATTTTGTCTCCGAATTCGCACATGCGGATTCGCAGCTGCAGAAAATAGGCCGCCGGACCCTTCGTGCGTGCGTTTTTTCGATGTTCGGCGTGTTGAACTTCTCTGCGAAAAACGCAGATGCGGTGGTAGTCACTGTTGCGGTGGAAACAGACGACCAATAGGAGGCGGCTCGCTCATACGTCATCGCCAGTCAGAATGCCTAACGAGTATGCGAAAAACGCAGCTGCCGTCGATCCATGTGAAACGGGATTGCGAATTTCGCATCTGCGGAAATCGCAGCTGCGAAAAACGCGCTGCAAAATCGCACCATGTGAAACGGGCTTAAGCCTACGTTCACACTTGGGAAGCGGCACGCGAAGCGGCACGCGGGCGGAAAGGCCAAAGCGGCCGGAAATTTTTTTACTCGACTGTCCAAGGGCGGTATTCTGAAACGTGCCCCTAGGCGAAATTTCTTTTTTCAGCTTTCAGGCGTGAGCTGATTGGCT
Organism: Dermacentor silvarum; assembly: GCF_013339745.2. Classification (NCBI taxonomy): domain Eukaryota; kingdom Metazoa; phylum Arthropoda; class Arachnida; order Ixodida; family Ixodidae; genus Dermacentor; species Dermacentor silvarum. Next base: position 171,638,598 of record NC_051157.2, read on the forward strand.
GTTTTAGCAAAATTGGATGAGCTGATTGGGTGCTTGATCCCGATGTCATTCAATTTTGCTCAAACAGCCAATCAGCGCGCACCCTCAAAGCGAAAAAAGAAATTTCGCCTAGGGGAACGTTTCAGAATACGGCCCCAAGTTGTTCACATTTCTTTTGCTACCGCCGCGGCCGCCGCTGCCGTTTTCGTCCACATCCATCTAGTCTACGTACGTTTGTCAGCGTTGTGGCGCTCATTATCGCATTATTTCGAGCGGTATGTTCATTCATTGACCCACGTACCGTCATCAAAAGTGATCATTTTACGCAACTTCGCGTGTCATCTGCGACCTTCGGTAAGTTCCCCGTTGGCGTTCCGTAATTCTCCTCACACGGGCGCGGGAGCGCTGAGTCACAGGTTGGTCCCTAGGCGTGATAATATTTCTTTAACAGCTTTTATTTACAAGTTGCAATAACATTTCATCATTTCGTATTGTCGGCGCCTCCAGGACACCAAAGGGGCAACGGGAACACCACAGCTAAAACCCGGTCTGGCCCTTGTGTTGGGGCTCGCCAAAGCCTGCGCGTCCTACGTGAGACCTCCGCTCCCAATCTATCGTCGCGACGAGAAATGCACCCCGCGACTTCCGCAACATACCGTATACGTGCGAGGAGAATTCTGGAGCGCCAACGAGGAATCTGCCTAACTAATGTCTGCCATGGAAGTGGAAGAAGAAATGGCTTTTATACTTCTACCTACTTGTTTTCTAGAAATGGACTATGAATAAATGGAAGACGCGGACACCTCGGAAACGGCGGTGGTGGGTTCGCCTGGCTTTGCAAAAGCGCGAGAAGTTAGGTCACGCCAAGGCTTGGTTGCCGCACCTCCGGTCGCGTGACGTTGCATACTATCGCGAGTATTTGTCAGTACGTTTTAGTATCACTCTTGTCGTAGAGCAAGGGCTGGTTCTTGATCGCGTCGATCAGCATTGCAGCCTACACTTTTAGTGCCATGTTCAATTTTACGACCGCTTGTTTACATGCTAGTGTAGCTTCCAGTGAAGCAGAACGACTTTCTGCCGCGTTTCCGCTTCGCCATAGCGAAAAAATCGGTCCGAGACCGATTTGGCTCGCCGCCTGTTTTTCTGCCTGTTTTGTCGCCTAGGCGGGCGGATTTTTGCAAGATTTTGCCGCTTCCGACAGCTTTGAGACCAAGTGTGAACGTAGCCTAAGATCCTGCGCGAGCGCGGCCTAACCGGCACCTGAAGGGAAGCGGCGGAAATGTATACAGGAGATTTTGACCACCTGGGGTCTTTAACGTGCACCTAAATCTAAGTAAACGGACCTCGAGCGTTTTCGCCATCATCTAAAATGCGGCTGCCGCATTTGCTGCTTCATTTGTTGCGCATTTGTTGCTTCAGAATGCGGCCGCCACATTCTCGCCCAAAACTTCACAGAGTGTCAAAGCCTTGACAAACACCATGACAGTGTTTTCCATATGCAGACATGATTCGCTGTAAATTACCAACCTGAAACGGAAGCGCCCAGGAATGAAATTGTGATAGTAGCAACGGTTTCATGAATTATGTCAGCGCGAAGCGACGAGAACAAAGGGTGGATAAGTGGGGGGGGGGGGCGTAAAAATTTCGGGGGGGGGGTTTCAACCCCCCAACCCCCCCCCCCCCTGGCTACGCCCCTGTCAGGAATACCCGTACACCGTGGCCTACAAGTCGGGTTGTTTAAACCAAGATTCCGACTGTCTCTCACGACATCATGTCGACCCTCCGGATATTTTTGTACCGACACTCCTGCTCCTGTTCTCTCGCTCTCTGCATTCGTCGACTTCGCCACCGAGCAACGCCGTGACCCCTACATACGTGACGTCATGAACAAGCTCGCGTCTGCGCCGTCCGAACCCTCCTTTCGACAATTTCTCCTCCAGGACGGCACGTTGTATCGACGCATCATGCACCCTAATGGTCCCGAGGTGCAGGTTGTCGTTCCCCGTTGTCGTTCCTCTCTCAGTTACATGATGTTCTCACAGATGGTCACCTTGGCGTCTCTCGCAGGTACGATCGTGTCCGACGCCGATTGTTTTGGCCCGGTCTATACCAATCCGTCAGCCGATATGTCGCTTCTTACAAGTTATATCAGCGCCGAAAACTCTACTCCCTGCGGGCCGCGTTCAACCTATCGATGCGCCTTCAGATCAGTTCTTTCGCGTTGGGTTAGACCTGCTTGGACTTTTTCCTATATATGCTTCCGGCAACAAACGGATTGCTGTCGCTACCGACTATGCAACTCGACACGCGATCACCAAAGCTCTTCCGACATCCTGCGCAACCGATGTCGCTGAGTCTCTTTTGCACGACATCATCCTTCATCGCAGCGCTCCTCGTCAACTTCTTACTGACCACGGCCGGTATTTCCTCTCCTGAATTGTGGACGACCTACTCCGTCCCTGCGCCACCAACCACAAGCTCACTACTGCCTACCATCCGCAGACGAACGGCCTTACTGGGCGCCTTAATCGCACTATCACAGACATGCTATCAATGTACGTTTCCAATGACCACCATGACTGGGACAATGGTCTCCCCCTCACACACATGCGCGTACAACTGCTCGCTCACGACACAGTGGTTTACTCACCATTTTATGTATTGTAGGGCCGCGACCCCGTATTGCCTTTCGACACCGTCCTGCCCATCGCTCAGGATTCTACGTCGGAATACGCCCGAGACGTCATTGCCACAGCCCAACAGGCACGTCAAGTTGCTCATCGTCGCCCTTCTATTTCCGAGAACAAGCAGAAGAGCACATATGACAGTAGGCATATGACATAGTAAATTAGACATATGACACATATGAGCACATATGACTAATTTCCTTCCCGGGACCTTAAGGTCTCCTAGCCGCCGTACGTGTTGGCCTATCAGAAAAGCTAATGTCGCGCTATGCTGCTCCTTACCGGGTCCTCCGACAGGTGACAGCTGTAACATACGAAATATCCCCGGTCACGACTCCCGCTCGCTATGCCCACCCTCCCCGTGACGTCGTTCATGTTGGCCGCCTTAAACGCTGCCAGTCATTCGTCCACATAAGACGCACCGGGATGGTGCTTCCGCGCCGGAGGTCCATATGTTACAACGCTGGGAACAAAGTGGAAGAAGGGCACGAGCTCGTGTCGAAGGACAACGACGTTAGGGACTAGCCTTTGCTGCCTGACTTTTGTGTATCAGCTGTAAATAGATTTCACTGTTAATCCTTGTGTCACAGTATTGCCCATGCTATGCCCCTAATTTTTCCCATATATAAACAAGATGTCTCGTTTAGCTCACCGGGTAAGCCGGAGAAACAAGCTACGCATCTCGTATGAAGCACAGGCGATGAGTGTGCTCCACATCCGCCCCCGTTGGAAAGTCGACGGTGCCGACTGGAAAGGATACAGAGAGCTGACATATATGACCTGGGATGACGTCTGTACGTTTCCTATCGATGATGCAGTGTCATATTTGACGGCGTTTATAACTGATGCTGCGTCACTATGTATCCCTGAAACGAACGGATCGCCCTCTAAACGACGGATTCCCTGGTGGAATGAGGACTGTAAGGAAGCTCGCAAAAATCAAAATAATGCTTGGAGTCACCTTCGCGACTCTCCAACTGCCGAGAACTTAACCAGCTTCAAGAAAATAAAGTCGGAAGGTAGAAGAATGCGCCGCCGTGCTAAAAGAGAAAGCAGGAAAAAATACATCTCTAGCATTAATTCATATACAGATGAAAGAAAAGCCTGAAACGGGGTAAATAAAATAAAAGGCCACGAAACTCATCCTCTACCATTAGTAAATACACAAGGAGACACACTTATTGACCAAGCTGATTCTCTAGGGCACATTTTGAAAAGATTTCTAGTGCATCCCATTATTCAGATACATTTCTGAGATACCGGCAACAAGCGGAGCGACTACCTCTGGATTGTAAAGGAAATAGAAATGAACCCTACAACCGTCCATTTAATATGGCAGAATTTCAGGCTGCACTAAATGGTTGCAACAAGTCCGCTCCAGGAAGGGACAGAGTCCTGTACGAGATGATCAAACACCTAAACCCCGAAACCCACAAAAACTACTATCACTCTTTAATTCAGCGTTCTCTGCCGGCTACATTCGTCCGCCTGGAAAGAAGCAATTGTCATTCCTATTCTCAAAGAAGGCAAGGACCCTTCCGCGGCCAGTAGCTATAGGCCTATAGCTCTGACAAGTTGTATATGCAAACTCTTTGAGAAAATGACTAACCGGTGCCTCATCCATTTTCTTGAAGGCATAAAAAAACTCGAGCCCCTACAGTGCGGTTTCAGGGAAGGTAGATCCACAACCGATCACCTTGCCGCATCGAGACAAATATCCGTGATGCCTTTGTACACAAACAGTTTTTCTTATCAGGAGACTTGGAGAATGCATACGACACAACTTGGCGTTTTGGAATTCTCCGTGACCTGGCTGGAATGGGAGTCCGAGGCAACTTATTAAATGTGATTCGGAGGTACCTGTCTGATCGCACGTTCCCTGTCAGAGCTGGTAACGTCCTGTCTCGACAATTCACGCAGGAAGCTGGTGTACCACAAGGTGGTGTGCTGAGCTGTACATTATTTATTGTCAAAATGGACTCGCTCCAAACTGTCATACCACGTACAATGTTTTATTCTGTATATGTGGATGATGTACAAATAGGTTTTAAATCATGTAGTATTTCTATCTGCGAGCGACATGTACAGCTTGGGCTGAACAAATTATCCACCTGGGCTGACGAGAATGGATTTAAACTAAACCCACTAAAAAGCACGTGTGTTGTCTTCTCGAACAAGCGAGGTATATTACCTGACCCCACTATTTATGTTAATCGACAACAGCTACCTGTGAGCCATGAACATAAATTTTTGGGCCTCATTTTAGACTCTAAATTAGCATTCATCCCCCACTTGAAATATCTGAAAGCGAAGTGCCTGAAGACAATGAATCAACTGAAGATCTTGTCTCGGACATCTTGGGCAAGTGACAGGAGTTGTCTTTTGAGCCTCTACAAAAGTCTTATACGGTCACGCCTCGATTATGGAGCTATAGTGTATAACTCTGCTGCACCTAGTGCTTTGAGGATGCTAGATCCCGTTCACGACTTGATATGCCTTGCTACAGGTGCTTTCAGGACACGTCCTGTAGAAAGCCTGTATGTGGACTCTAACAATGGTGTCTGCATCTACAAAGAACATATTTAAGTTTTTCCTACGCCCTGAAGGTTAAATGGGACATTCAGCATCCATGTCATTTTACCATTCGCGACATCTCCACTGCCAGGCTGTTCCATAACCGCCCTGCTGCTAAGGCTCCATTGAACCTTCGTATAGAGGCACTGGCAGAGGACACAGGCGTATCACTACTAGAAAATGTCCTCATGGCTCCTACTCGCCTGCCCCCACCTTGGGAATGGCAGACTATTCCGTGTGACATCTCTTTTATAGAAATATCGAAACAAGCACCGGCGGCACATATACATTCCCATTTTCTTGAACTCCAGGAGAAGTACTCCTGCGCAGAATTCTACACAGATGCTTCCAAGTCCACTGTTGGCGTTTATTACACAGCTCTCGGAGACTCATTTTCTACATCTGGGGCACTAAGTGCCCACACACATCTAGCGGAAGTATACGCTATACTCTCGGCTATTTAACACATAAGGCTCACAAATTTCGCTAGGGCTATTGTCTTCACAGACTCATTAAGTGTAGTCAAAGCCTTCAGTAGTCTACGGAAACACAAGAACTCCGTATTTAATGAACTGTACAGTATATTGTGCTCCGCATATATGTGCAACCAAATGATTGTCGTATGCTGGGTACCTCGCCACAAAGGTATAAAAGGCAATCAAGCTGCTGGCGAAAATGCTACGTCAGTAACCTTTAGCGATACAGACGCAAATAGCCCCATCCATGTCATAGACCTAGTCTTTTCTACGCCGTAAGCTGAGGAAGCATTGGCAAGGAGAGTGGTATACCCGGTTACTAAATAAGCTACACATGATAAAACCAAAACTAGGGAACTGGATAACTGGGAAAACGGCATGACATAAGGAAGTATTTGTTTGTCGATTAAGAATGGGACACACAGTACTCACTCTTACCTCTTGACTGGGAGTGATCCTCCGACTTGTAGTAAGTGCGGCAATATTCTGACAGTTGTCCATGTTCTTATTCAGTGTCCTGCAATAGAAGCAGAGAGGAAAAGATATTCCCCTTCTGCATATCACGAAAACATACGTCTTCACCCATCATATTTTCTTAGCTATGAATCGCTTTTTAACCTGAAAACAGTTTTAGAATTCTTAAATGAAGTAAACACCCTGAAAATCATTTGGCCAGGCAATTTTTTGCATGTGATTAACAGCCCTTGTATTCAAGGGCTCTCTTAAAGCCCTAGCATCACTGTTGTATGTCTTACATCATACGTTTTTAACGAAACCCATTTGCCATAGCCCACATCACTAACTAGTTTGTGTCATTATTTTACCACCTACATGCTTTACGCCATATACAGCGACAGTTCTTAGGCCCTTCTACAGCCATGTCACATCTACCATGAGGCATTTATTGTCCACGCCATCCACAATTCATCGACATCATTAACATTTGTCATGGCGTTCTTTGGCCATACCTGGCCCTTGCGCCATAAAACACCACCCATCATCATGGTATGAAGCACAAAATTACATAAAAAACGATGGTTTAGTGATTATTTCCAACACTTGCATTTAAAACAGGAATGTGAAAGTGTTGCCAGGCATTGCGCGTAAAGTTTTCGCTATTTTCACGGAATTTTAACTCCATATATTGTGCAGTTGCTTTAGGAGTCTGGAAAATGTTTCGACAAGCGGTAGTATGCCACTTTGGAACCCTTCAATCAGTAACTTTCTACAAAGGGCGTAATGAACCGAAACAGAATAAAGATAAATCACTCATCACTCAGAAGATTGTCTCCTACTTGGAATAAATGTAAACGCCGTGTCCCCGTAGTTTACCGAGAATTCCTAGGAAAGTCAACTAAATGCCGTGTATAACGCAGAAAAATTGGGAGAAAGCGAATATTCAGTAACTGTTTTTGCGAGCATATAAGAAACCTTTTTCGGTACACTTCACGAAAAAGTGGCCTCCATTTCTTTAAAACGTGAAACATCGGCTGTTCTGGCTCCTGTAGGGAAACAAGTAATAGCGTAGCTCTTACTTAGAAACGGTCTGAAAATGAAATCGTAGAAATAAGAAGTGACACTTGCCTTAAGAAATAATTCATTTTAGTATTCTATTGGTATTGAAATAGCTCTGCACTCCCGACCAAGGTAATTTTCACGAACATATCCCCAATAAGTCGTGATTACACAATGAAATTCGACAGCTAGACTTCTTAGTAGCGTGATTAGATTCTTGATGGTGATAATATACGGGCGCTGCAACGCTATGTAGACTATTTCTGAACGAAGATGCAATACTTAGGCGCGGCTAACTGTAACTTTTTATTCGGACCTCTCCTTTCGCCCGCCGGTTAAATATAGCACGCCGAGTGTGTTTACAAATACGGTTAGGCAGTCCTAAAAAAGTGAGCATGATGCAAGTAGCGCAAGTGGATATTTTTAAGGGCGAGAACTGTCCAGCGCCAGGCCTCTTCGCAATGAAAGCGTACGTACGTATGCAGAATCCAGCACATGACCCGCTAGAGCGCGTCACAAGGAGGCACAAGAGACAACCTCGCTTCCCAAGCATGGGATACTTTGTAAAGAAAAGCATAACTTATGTGGCCACTCTATTAAAAAAGTAAAGTTAGGTTTGGTGTAGTTTTGTTGGACTTTCCATAAAGCATCCGAAAGTTCCCGCTTTCAAAAGTGGGGAGGGGGGTCAAATGGCACACTTTGTCCCCCCCCCCCCTCTTTTGAGAGTCGGAGGACAAGTGCTCCACCGCCCGCTAGATACGCCTATGTATCTGGCGGCGCGAGTGGCTGTTTGTAAGGCAACTGGCCCTCCTCCCTTCCTGAAGGCCTTAGAGCGCAAGAGAGCAGCGGCGGCGAGTAGGAAGGAGGTCTGTAGCCGGCGGTGCTCTCTTAGGGTTCCACAAGGCACTGTGCCGTGTTCCCTAAAGGGCTGCAGAATATAGGACCTTTTAGGGGCGTAGCTCCTCTTAGTCTAACCTTGTCACGTCTCCGTTGTCCGGCGTATCTCCCGGCAGAAAACGGCAGTATCTCCCGTATAATGCAATAGATGGCGCTGTCTCATAGAAGTACATACAAACTGCAGTTCAGGGACGACATTCTAGATGGCGCTGTACACAATCTGTGTCGTGATCACCATTTCTCGTCTCATTTCCTAGATGGCGTTGGTCCAATAGAATTTTGTGCAATATGGCGCTTGTGTGAATCGACACTAGATGGCGCTGGAAGTGCTGCTGCTCTCCGATTGGCTGCTGCGCGGGAAGCGAGCGCCTCTCATTTCTTGGATCGTCGCCGTACGTGTCGGATCGGTGGTGGAGCATGGACGATGCGCAGCGGCGGGCGCGAATGGCCGCTGCGGCTCGTGCTCGTCGGCAGGATCCCGCGGTGCGAGCTCGAGAAGCTGCCGCCAAGCGAGCGCGGCGCCTGGCAGATCCCGAGACGGTGCGCACCAATGACGCCGCGGCGAAACGTGCACTGTGATCAGCGGACCCCGGAATGCGAGAGCGGGAAGCGGCGGCTCAGCGAGCGCGGCGCCTGGCGGATCCCGAGACGGTGCGCGCCAATGACGCCGCAGCGAAACGTGCACTGCGAGCAGCGGACCCCGAAAGGCGAGAGCGGGAAGCGGCGGCTAAGCGAGCGCGGCGCCGGGCAGACCCGGATGGTGCTTGGTGCGCGGGAAGTGGTGACCAAGCGGCGGCAGCGGTTTCACATTCAAGGAGCCGACGCGCGGTTCGAGCGGGAATTCCTCGCTCATTCGTTTGGCCACAGTTACGACGTGTGATCGACTTTGTTTCAATAATAACCTCACCGTGGTTTCTGGCATCAGGAACGAGCAGAATCGGGCCGCCGCCATCGCCGTGCTCCGCCGCGAGTTTCCCGGTGGCGAGAACGCGCACAGTGAGTGCAAACTTTGCTCCGCGTGTAAAGACTCGTTGGTCGCTGGGAGGGTGCCTCCGTTGAGTGTGTCGCACGGGTATCGCTACCCGCCGAAACCGGCGCACCTCCCGCTGCTGAATCCCGTAGAAGAGCGTCTGATCGCGCCTCGTCTTCCGTTCATGACAGACGATTGACGGACGGCGGCGGTCAGTACGGGATCAAAGGGCAAGCTGTGAATGTGCCCATATGCGTTCCCGATACGGTTAGGTGCCTGCCTCGTAACGTGCCCGAAGACGCGGCTATCGACGTGCATCTAAAGCGTCGTCTTGTCTGTAAACCGTCTTACAAGAAGGGTCTGGTCAAGAAGCGCCACGTGCACGCGTGGCTAAAACACCTGGAAACGTCTCCCCTCTACAAACATCTGGACATTAAGATCGACTGGAAGCGGCTCGTGGGCGCCACAACACAAACTCTCCACCGTCACGGGAAGATTCCTTCGTGCCCTGCGCGAAGAGGTTGATGCGGCAAACGAGTTTACCTTGGCCCTGCTCAACGTTACATCCCTCAACGCGCACGCGTGGGACGTCGAAAGGGACCCCGTGCTCACAGATGTGGACGTGCTCTGCTTCACCGAGACGTGGAACGCAGCCAGGCTTTTCGTGAGCGGATACATACCCGTGACGTGCACCGAAGACGCAGAACGTACAGCCGGTGGGGTGGCCGTCTACGTCAAGCAGAAGATTCCTGCTGTGGACCTACAAGTGCCGCTCACCAGCTCGAGTCATCACGGTGAATATGCTGCGGTCGAATTTGGTGACTCGGGTATCGTCGTCATGGTCATGTACCTAGCGCCCAACCTATCCAACGGGGACGTAAAGTTCTTCGTGGACACCGCGTGCAAAGACTTTGACGCCAAATACAGAAACAGACCGTTCGTGCTCATGGGTGACTTTAATGTCGACATATCGGACCACTCCACCAATGATTGGCTCGTTCAGCACATGGCCATCAGATACTCGCTCAGGTGCGTCTCCCTAGACCACCTTGCACCTACTACCGTGCGGGGGTCGTCCATAGACATCGTGTTTGCTAACATTCCCCTTAAACCGGTACTCGAACCCCTAGCTGTGCACTTCTCCGACCACAAGTGCGTAATATATAAAGGTAACTTGAAATCTCAATAAAAGGTTTCTTCGCCGTACCTTACGTGTTTGCATGATGATTTTATCGGGCGAACTTCTCGGAGGATTAACGGTATCACCCATATCCTCCGGAGCTTCGCCCACCTCACCATCATTCACCTCGTGGATATGCTGTGATTTTTTTCTCAATAATCCCTCTCACTCTCTCCGTAGAGAAGTTATAGGGCTTGTTGCTTACCATAATCACTGTTACCCTCTCCGTAGACAAAATAGAGGGCCTCTTTTTTCTACAATCCATCTGCCTCACTGCCTGGAGAAGATATAGGGCCTCTTTATCTTCATAATCCCTCTCGCTCTCTCCCTAGACAAAATATTGCGCCTCTTTCTCTCCTTAATCCCTCTCACTCTCTCAAGAGAGAGAAGCCCTCGCCCTTGTTCGCTCCATAATTCCTCTCTCTCCCCAGGGAAGATATGGGGCGTCTGTCTCTCCAAACTCCCTCTCACTCTCTCCCTAGACAAAATAAATGGCACCTTTTTCTCCATAATCCCTCCGAATTTCTCCTTAGACAAAATCTAGGGCCACTTTCCATAATCGCTCCAAATCTCTCCCTAGGCAAGATACAGAGTCCAATAAAACGTGTATCGTAGGCAAAGAAAGCGATTCGCTTTACACGCTACGTTTATTCTTAGCGTGCACGACTGGCATCCCTCTCACTGTCTCCTTAGAAACACTATGAGGCCTCTTTCTCTCTGTGATCCCTGTAACTCTCTCCCGAGAGAAAATAGAGGGCCTCGTTCCATAATCCCTCTGACTCTGTCTAGAGATGGTATAGGGTCTCTTTCCCTCCCTAAACCCTCTCGTCTCCACAGACAAGTTATAGGGCCTCTTTGTCTCCATAGACAAGTTATAGGCCTCTTTCTCTCCATAATTCCTCTCAATTTCGCTCTAGACAGAGTCCAATAAAACGTGTACCATAGGCAAAGAAAGCTATTCGCTGTAAACGCTACGCTTTGCTTAATGGACACGACCGCCATTTTCCATAAATTTAAGCTCGGTCAGGAAATATAAACCTTCAATGAGGCTTACACTACTTTAGCGTTTGATATTGAAAACATAGCTATGTCATCATCGCCGACTGCATTTTAGATAATTTTTATCTCCGTTAGAGACTCATAATGAGCCCCCACAAAAACAGTCATCAATCTTTTTCATACTTCCTTTACTTAACACTCTGCGCTTTCTATCGTCTTAGCAGGAACTCGACGTGACCATAAAACGCTCATGCTGCTTGTGACCTCCAAGTACCAGGAGGCAGTGGTACCGAAGGTAAAATGAATGCACGATAGGTGAAAATTATAGTTCTGTGCGAGATAGTTCCCAAATGGTGCTATTTTCGCCTAGAGCGTGCCTTGCAGGCTCGATGAGCAGCGGTTGCGTCATTCATACTGTCACAGAAGTCCGGGGCTCGGATGTTTAGATGGACATAGACACGCATGACGGCACGGCACACATGTTTTAATGAAAGCAAGCAAAGCAAGATATTCTCCACAAAACCAAACTGATAATAATAAACATAACACTGTGTAATACATACACGCGCCTCTATGTCGTACACAAAAATTGCAGCCAGCTATGCTGCCATTATAGCCAGTCTTAGTACCTGACACTTCTAGCAGTCTCGAAACTAGCCTCACTGGATATGTCGCTGCATGGATGGAATGCTCTCTCGTTTTCGTCGTCGACTTTTGCGGTTTCCTCGTCTAAGTCACGTATAGTCCAGGGTCGTTGCACTCGACGCTCCTGTTGAAGTCGTCGCCGGTGTAGCAGCCTGAGTATCCATGTCGTTGTCGATGAAGTGGCATTGCTGCTCGGAAAGGTGGGACTAGCGACAGGTTCGGCCATCGCTTCCGTCCCGTACTTTGCTCAACTGACGAGGTGCTCCGGGGACTGTCTTGCGTGCAGCCGCTGGCGTGCCTTCGAAGAGGGGTGGCTGCTGGCGTGTCTGTAACTACCGTGAGAGGCTGCAGCAAGCTCGAGAAGACTCGCTCGAACGTCGCCGGGGTCATCATCATCATCAGCCTATATTTCCGTCCACTGCAAGACGAAGGCCTCTCCCTGCGATCTCCAATTACCCCTGTCTTGCGCTAGCTGATTCCAACTTGCGCCTACAAATTTCCTAACTTCATCACCCCACCTAGTATTCTACCGTCCTCGATTGTTATTCTCTTGGTATTCATTCTTTAACTCTAACGGTCCACCAGTTATCCATCTGACGCATTACATGGCCTTCCCAATACCATTTTTTCCTCATAATGTCAGGTAGAACATGAGTTTTGCTGTATTCGGTTTACGCCGACAAAGACTGTCAGCAATGATCGGCGCAAACTGCGCCTCAGTGTTCGAGAAGCTTCACAATTGTAGTAGATCGTTTTGTTAAGATTGCGCTCAAGACACGAACAGTCAAGCTTATTTCAGAGTTATTGCAGACAAACCAGAAGTCGTAGGTTCTTGTTCGACCGATGGACATCGTTTCCACAGCTGACATCGTGACGTCCGCTCTCGATACCGGAAAGACGAGGGGAGGAGGACGGCATTGTTTTTTTTTTTTTTTGATGTGTGGCGCGCCCGCGGCGCGTAGCGCTGCAGCGTTTGGCATGGTTGACCGTGACGGCATGCTGAACTCGATGCGCGTGTTTACTTGAAATGTTCAAAAAATATCTGAGGTGGTTTAGGGGCCCTTTAAGGTCTCCCTTCTTATGGATTAGTTTAATGTTGGCGCTCTTCCAGCTCCCTGGTACACTTGAAGTCGTGAGGCATTGCGTATAAAGGGCCACAAGCTTTTCAAGCATGATAAGCTTGTGGCCCTTTATGGGCCTGCAGCTAAATGCCTGTCCGCAAACATGCAACGGCCGCAGCAGGAAAGCGAGATACCCCTTCTTCGAATGTTTCCTAAAACGAAGATTTAGGTCGGGGATAACTAATGTTTCCCTCTACAAATACATGCAAAACGAATAACTCCTTCCACTAGACAATCGCCCGATAAATTTGAATGAAGTTTGTAGCTTTTCAAAGAGAAAACGGCATTATATCTACTGCGGGAAGCAGTAATTTGACTTAGGACCGGAAATGCTTTACGAAAGATGCCTAAGAAAAATTTAACTGTACACTAAGTTTACAAATCCGTAGGTCTGCATATGAAAACTCGTAACACAGCTCTGTAAACAGCATCTGTTAGAACACCTAAAGCGGACAAATTTTATCTACAAGTTTAAGTTAAGTGAAATTGTTGCAAATATTATGATGGTGTTGCATAAGTCCAACCAACAAATTAGCGGAACACTTGAAAGCTGTCAACAATACATCATTTTTCTCCGGTTTAGTCTAAATGTCTAATATAACTGCAGTTTTCCGAGCTCGGTACTTAAGTTCTCTGTTTTTAATTTTTTAATGTTCAACAGTGTTTGTGAAAAGGTTGGCGGCTAAAATAAAAAAGAATCTGCTCTTCGCAGGTGGAAAATTTAACCATTTTATTTAATTGCAACTGACCTTGTCCCTTTTGGGGCAATGGTTGCTAGAAAACAATGCCATTGTTGCTTTGTATTTATATAGTTGCTTTCGGAGGTAATGTTTTCCCCTGCAATATCATTCCTGCTTACGTGGCGAGGGTGCACAACTCAAAGTTGAGCCGACTGCAACTGTCACTCTCGCTCTGTCACCGTCTCTGCGGTGTTTGCCCATCACGTGGTTATGCAGTGACCGACCCGGAGGCCTACGATCCTAACGATTTGCGTTCGCGTTTTTTTTTCTCAGGTGTGCCCCGGCGGTGGCTCTGATTTCGGGGCTCGGTTAAATTATTCGGAAACGCACTACGCGGTGATTACCTACATCGAGAGCATCACGCGCACCTTCGTCTACGACGACGAGAAGGCATTTGCTGCCAAGGTGAGCAACACGCTTTTCCTCTCTAGAAACCTCTTACTCGCCTGCACCGCTTCACGCAGGTGGCATCCACTATAAACACTTATTCATTAGTGCGTCAGTTAGAAGTGGGCCTCTTCAAATATCCGTCACTGGCATTGCTTGACTACCCGAGGAGGTGTCTTCATCGATTGAGTGTTGCATACGCAGTGTCTCGGGCAGTCCTGAGTAGTCCGGGACGGCAAATCGAAGAGATCCATTGTCCAAATACACGCACCGGTGACGGTTGTCACATGAGCAAAACAGTGGGATTTCGAAAGCTCTGCATTTGCAAACTACATGCGGTGGAAGTGATTGTGGAGCCCGAAACCCGTCATGGACACCATGTTTTAGGCAATACCTATTGGCTAACGGACCACTGACAGATATTCTATAGGTTGTAGCAGCTACCACGCGCTTCTCTTGCGTATACGATTAATGGCTGCAATATGAAGTTTGCAAAACAACATATATTTAAAGTTGATGCTAGAGTAGGTCTCGAAAGGTTTGACCGCACGCCAGCTACTTGAGCGTGACATCATTACGCATTATGAAATTCGCTCAGGTTGTGTAGCAATATTAACCTAGATATCACAATGCTGCTCATCAAAAAATTAGCAGTTTAGCGCGTTTTTTCTGGCTGCCAACGGAGACAGCCAGTGCATCGTGGTGCATTCACCTCCTGGATCATCATCATCATCATCATCAGCCTATTTTTGTCCACCTTAGCACAGAGGCGTTTCCCAGTTATCTCCCCAGTTACCCACTGACCCCATCTTATTGCTTCAAGTTTCCTAATTTCATCACACCAGATAATAATTCTCTGCCATTGGCGACAGCCCTTCCCTTCTGTTAGTACCCATTGTGTAAATCTAATGGTCCACTGGTTATCCTGGGTAAGCATGACATCTGCCCAGCTCAGTTTTTTTCCTTTTAATGTCAACTAATATATCGGCTACCGCCGTTAGCTGTCTAATCCACATCGTTGTCTTTTTGTCTCTTAACGTTACGCCTAAGATTTTTCGTACCATCGCCCGTTGCGGGACCATTGCCTTCTTCTTTACCTTCTTTGTTAAGCTCTATGTTTTTGTCCTTTATGCTCTCGTGTGTATATCGCATGGGTGTCGAAACCTTAATGGTTAGTAGAAATTAGTGGTATAGTAAATTTTTGGGGCATTCTTACGTTCTACGATATTTTATTTTGGTAGAATTCAGATTGTTCGTACTTTTATTTATCACAAATATTCACAAATAAATGGCAAGTCGGAAATATCATCTTGGTACTCGTGGCAGTGGGCACATCGCGCGTGATCCCTTTCTCTTACCTGACCTGCTGTGACTGCCAGCTAACGTTAGGGAGCCTCATACGTGCGCCTATTACTGCCTATATGCAGGGTGTTTCAGCGAACACTTTCAAAATTTAGTTAAGGTTGCATGTGACAACTCCACGGTTACAATTTCTAAATTTCAATATGGGCCATCATGTAATTAGTGCAAAACCTAATTAGTGAATTTCTGGTAATTATTCGATTACGTATTTGAATTACTTGGGAAAGTAATGTACGCCTCTTCGAGTAGACCAGCTCATTAACTAGAATTGTCATATATGCCATAGGCAACCTTTAATAATTTTTGAAAGTGTTCGCTGAAACACCCTGTATATGAAACATCTGTAGAATCATCGGCGCGAAAAATTGGAAGTGGAATATATATGGGTACCTAAAGTTCAATAGCACCCCATTGGTGATATATATATATATATATATATATATATATATATTGTGGGCATTTATTAAGCTATTGATTGTCACCTGTACAGGATCATCATCGCTTGTGGGGCTTCTTCTTGAGTGTGAGCTGTGCTTTGGGCGTGGTCGGCTGATCGTTGTACAGTATATCTGACGCGTAATAAACGTCGTGATAACTGCTGCGTGACAAGTGATGAAGTGTGCCCTTCGGTCCTCCGTGCTCTGACTCCCCGCATAACCTCCTGGAACTTCGATCAGGTTGCCGAATATGCCAACTGTGCGCCAGCATGTCGTAGGACGCGCCAACATGCACTTCTACATCAACCATCTCAGCCTCGACTACCCCAGTCTTTTTGTATTGGTTTATCAGTGGGCACCAGCGTGATCCCCATCTTTTTGCTGGACTTCGCGGTGAAGACGTCAAGGATTGGCTAGACAACTACGACCGAGTGAGTTCGGCTAACCGTTGGGACGATCCGTCCAAGCTACGTCACGTCGCCTTTTATCTCACATGAGTAGCGAAGACATTGTTTTTCAACCATGAGGTTGATTTCACGGACTGGGGTACTTTCAAACTGCAGCTCCGACAAATCTTCGGCACACCGGTGGCGCGTTCCGCCCTCGCAAAAAAGACGCTCGACCCTCGCAAGCAACAACCCGGGGAATCTTATACGTCGTGCATAGAGGATGTGCTTCCTCTCTGTCGACGCGTGAAGACGGCCTTGACTGATTCGAACAGGGTTCGCCACATCCTCAAAGGCATGGGAGCTATCGCTTTCAATGCGTTAGCCATCAAGCACCCCGCTAGCGTCGCTGATATCATCACTACTTACCTGCGCCTTGACGAACTCGAATCAGTACGATTGCAGCCAGACACCACCGCACGCACTACCGCCGACGACCCCGCGTTACAAGCAATGATCTGCGCAATAATTCGAGCAGAATTACAGTATCTTGGCTTCGGCGGAGGGCCTATGCCTCTTCATGCCTCGGATACCAATCTGCGCGACGTTATCAAGGAGGAATTGCCATCCATGGCTGGCGCAGCGTACACGGACCCTCTAGTCCCTAGGGACCCATCAACGTACGCACAAGTAGACGCAGCTTCTCCAGTCATCGTTCCACCGATGCCTCCAACATCATCGCCGGCCCACATGGCTTCCATGACTACGAACGATCAATTCCAACCTGACACCTTCACAGTCACAACAGTTTCTTGCTTTGCACCAAAAACATCAAGCTTGGTTTGACGCGCATTCCACTTCTTTGGGAAAGACTTCGATTACGACGCATCGGATAAAGACAGATGGTATGTCCATCGTGCACCTTCGACCGTACCGCGTATCGCTAGCCGAGAGAGAAGTAATTGACGAGAACGTCACCGAAAAGCTCGAACGGAACATAATACGCCCCTCTGCTAGCCCTTGGTCATCCCCTGTTGTTTTGGTTCGCAATAAAGACGGCTCTGTGCGATTTTGTGTCGACTACCGAGCACTCAACAAAATCACCCGCAAGAATGTATACCCTATGGCGCGAATAAACGATGCCTTGAATTCCCTGCAGGGTGCTGAGTACTTCTAGAGTCTCCATCTGCGTTCCGGCTATTGGCTCATACCCATGCCTGATGACGATAAAGAGAAAACAGCATTTTCAACAACAGATGGGCTCTACGAGTTTAATGTATGCCATTCGGGCTCTGCGATGCGCCCGCAACGTTCGAGCGCATGATTGACACCATTCTTCGTGGCATGAAGTGGAAGACTCGCTTGTGCTATTTGGACGACATTGTTGTTTTCTCGTCAACCTTCTCTCTGTACCTGAAACGTTTGGCGGAAGTACTGACGTGCATTTCCAATGCTGGACTTCAGCTAAACATCAAGCCATGTAATTTTGCGAGCGCGACAATGAAGATGTTAGGTCACATTGTGAGCAAAGACGGCATTCGTCCTGACCCTGACAAGGTTTAGGCAGTTCTGCATTTCCCGCGTCCCGAAAAGACCAAACATTTGCGTAGTTTCTTTGCGGTGATTTGCGTAGGCCTCACTTCCTATTTTCTCCGATTCATACAAGACTTCGCCTCAATAGCGTCACCTCTGCACAAATTACTAGGTTCTAACATTCCTTTTGTGTGGTCTCCCGAATGTGAATCAGCGTTTGCCCATCCGAAGCGCGCTCTTGCATCTGAACTAGTACTTCGCCATTTTGATGAAGCTGCTCCTACTCTCCCGCATACGGATGCTAGTGGATGCTGCATACGGACGACATGACTGCTGGTGACCTTGGTTTCCAGAAAACCTATAACCGCATCAAAGGTTGCTTCTACTGGCCCGGCTTGTCTGCCAGTTTAGGAAGTTATCTCGCTTCCTGCGCCCTTTGTCAGCGTCGAAATCTCCCTACATCAGCCCCAAGCAGACAACTGCGACCGGTTCCGTGTCCGTCGCAACCATTTGAAGTCGTTGGTATTAACCTGTAAAGTCCTCTTGCTGTGACTATCACTGGTAAACGATGGATTGTGACAGCCGTTGACCACTTGACACGGTACGCCGAAACAGCTTGTGTGAGTTCTGCCTCAGCCTCTGGAGTTGCTGCATTCATACTTCAAGCCTTAGCACTGCATCACGGTGCTCCTCGCGTCATCTTGAGCGACCTTGGAAAAGCATTCCTCTCGCAACTCCTAGGCGAAGTACTCAGAGCCTCCGGAACCACTCACAAGACTACCTCCAGTTACCATCCGCAAACCCAGTGGCGCACCGACGGGGGGGTTTTGGGGGCTGTAACCCCCCCCCCCCCCTGAGGCCGACGTAACCGCCCCTTTTGTTTAACCCCTTTGCTTGCCTTGCGCATTTAAGTACTGAAACATTGATGTAAGACGCGCAATCGTCTGCACACTCGCAAAAAGCGCGTTTTTTTGACAATTTCCGGAGAAGAAATTGAAATTAGTGCTGTTTATATGGTATTGGCGAACTGTCAAGCCCCCCCCCCCCCCCCTGGCAGAGATCCTGGGTGCGCTACTGCGCAAACCAACGGGATAACAGAGTGATTTAATCGCACGCTATCAGGCATGGTAGCCATGTACATCGAACCAGATCACAGATACGGGGACGCAATTTTACCATTCGTGACCTTTGCGTATAAACGCGCCGTTCAACGCACGACCGGTTACTCGCTATTCTACCTTGTCTATGGTCGTTCTCCCTCTTCCTGTCTCGACGTCTCTTTCTTCGCGCCGACTGTCAATCGATGCCCATCCTCCTGGGAAGAATATGTGTCCCGCATTCTGCGTTGTCGCCAGCTCGCCCGCATCAACACCGAAGCGCGCCAGCAGGACCGCAAGCAGCATTACGACGCCTCTCATCGCGTCGTGTGCTTCCGCCCTGGCTAGGAACGGCTGCTCTGGACACCAGTTCGTACTCCTGGCTTGTGTGACAAGTTCCAGCTTCGGTTCATCGGCTCCTACAAAGTCTTGGAGCAGACTTCTCCGGTCAACTTTTGCGTGGCACCTGGTATTGTTCCAAATGACCGCCGCTGCAGCGCTTTGCCCATATGAAGCCTTTCACTAGGCGTTCTCCGTTCCCTTGAATTGCGCGGTGGGAAATTAGTCTGGGCATTTATTAAGCTTTTCATTGTCAACTGTACATGATGATCATCACGTGGGGTTCACTGGGGTTCGTCTTCATCATCGCTTGTGGGGCTTTCTCTTGAGTGTGGGCTGTGCGCTGGGCCTCGTCGGCTCGCCACCTATCTGACGTGTAATAAACGTCGTGAAAACTGCTGCGTCACAATATATATATATACAGGGTGTCCCAGCTATCACACAGCATGATTTTAAAAAGAGGAAAGGCGTTACGCGAAGCAAACCTAGTGCGTATTGTTTCCAGTACAGTGGAGTAGCCGCCAGTAATGTTTTCGTTACTGAGATTTAATTCGGTAATTGTAATTAATTATCTAACTAGAAAAGTACTGTCCTAATTATTAAAGTTTCAATGAGAAGATTGTAGAGCAACATGGGAAACTCCCGATACAGCTTTGTGTTGCTCAATACGTGCTACATAAATGTGTTTTTCGGAGCGTGAAAGAAGCCCGCGAACACACGCAGAATTGTCGCGCGACTGGCCGCTCGAGGCATTTTGCGTGTATTCGCAGGTGTAACTTCGCGGTTATCTTAGGTTTATTTAGCCAATAGTTTTGGTCGGTCGACCGACCTATTCCAAGGGTGGAGGTCGGTCCACCGACCGAAACTCTGGGGTAAATAAACCTAAGATAAGCGCGAAGTTGTGCTTCTGATTTGCCCATAATATATATATATATATATATATATATATATCAATCCGTCAGAGAATTTATTTGGCGTGCATTACAGCATCTGCACATAACGAACGCGAGGACAAGAACAAAAAGCTGCTAAGTAGCACCTTGGCGTGGTTCTTGCCCCTATCCTTGGCAGGCAAGTCTACACATTTAAACACATTGCAAATGTACACATCTTCTAGTTCGCATGTACACCAATTTAGCATGTATACCAATTTGGCATAACTAAAGTAAATACAAAACCACAATACTAGAGTGCAAAGAAACAAAAATACATGAAATATTTCTGTCAAATGCGAAATCTGCACACTGTTTTAACAAACGGCACTGCCTCGCAAGAAAATATAAACAATGTGATAATTTTGCACAAATACAGCAGGAAAAATACAAAATTTACTATAATGAAAAATGCATCGTCTTTCTGTAATTCTTTGCAGGTTTCGTATACATTATGAGGATCGTCCTATGTATAGTAAATGGCGATTTTATTATATACAAAAGAACGTAACTACGCAAGTGTACAAAATGTAAAAAAAAAAAACTCCAGAAGGTTCAAAAACAAGCACACCACAGACAATCAGCCATGCTACCTTTTATACAAAAAACACGTGTTATTGCTTACAAGGCAAGTGTTCCATAACATACTGCATTATTGCACTCCTTAAAGTTTTTTCTATGTCAATGCCATTTCTTTCAACTTTATTGACAAAGCTTGGTACGCAATATGCTAATCTACTGAACTCATATGTGGTACATGAAAAAGGCAACAGCCATTTTCCTTTTTCTCTAATGTTGTACGAGATAACTATGCGCGCAGTAAGGTTACATAACTGCAAAAATGTATGATTGTTGCATCGGAAATCTTTTTGGCATTCTAGAGCAAGGTTATGATTATAAAAATGCTTCAGGGGGCAAATTTTGTGCTTGGTAAACAGCTCTCGATTATTGGCATCATTTGGTATATGGCAAACTGCTCTCTTGCGGAGCACAGTCAACTTCTGTAAATTGGCTTTTGTAGTATTACCCCATGCTAAGTGACAGTAGATTAGGTGAGGGGAAAATAGGGTGTTGTAAATCATTTGTTGAAAGGCATACGGACATAAAATCTGAAAATTTTACGAAAATGCTGAAAATGAATTCTCAGTGTGTGATTACACCGAAAAGAAGTAGTCACTTAGCTAATTTTTGAGCCGATGGCTTTATTTTTGGTGTTTTTCTGAGCGCGCGCCTCGCCGCCCGACTCGCGGGAGTTGGAAGGCTTGACGTCACGACACCCTCGTCGGATAGCCAGCCGGCCGGCCGCAGTCATTCGAAGCGCGCCGACGCCGCCACCGCAAGCATGGATTCGAATTCTGGTGCGTCTACCAGCGATGAGTACACGTCTGAAGACGAGGACCATTCCAACTTGGCAAGAAATATTACCACTTACGATTACGAGGCTTCCGCTTCAAGCGACGAAGAAGAACAGGCGGCAGTGGAAGTGCCGGTCAGGTTTTCGCGAACCGTAGCGCGAAGATTTCGCTCTGCACCAGACACTTATGCAAGAATTATTGGTCATTTCGTGGTGTAAATTTTCGGCAGTGGCGTAATCGTGTTACTGCTGAAGATTTACACCAGCATCGAAGTAGAATACACTTGGTTACTGCAATATTAGCTGTTTTTGTCTGTTTGAGCTCTGCGCCACCAGGTGGCAGCACCATACCGGCCGCTCAATAAATCATCATCATCATCATCATCTCACATTCACGGTTCCGCCCGAACGCCCCAACGCCCGCGTTTACCGGATTACAGGATAAGCTAAAGCTCTCTAATAGGCAGGTATCCAAAGTTTAAGCACCTTCTCGTCTCTGGGAAACGTGTGCGACGGCGTGTCACGACCGACGATGCTGGTATAACAGCAATGTATGGGCATTTCCATCCGCCGCGACGAACGCGTAAATACCGAGCGACGACCACGGGAAGCCTCATGTAAGACGCACCACCTGCGTGGAGCGCCGACGGGGATAGTGTTTCAGACGGACCACGTGCGAAGATCGCCGAAAGGGGTTAAACAAACGCTGCAAGGGACCGACACCCCTGGAAACACTGCGACAGCTGTGGCCGACCTTGGGCGCGGGTGGGTGTTATGACATCAAATTGTAGCTTCTGTAGGCGGCCGCTTGGAGGCACAGTGCAACAGAAAATCGCGAAAAAAAAGATGTTTCTCGTTTTTTTTTCAAAGCAGGTTGTTGTATTCATCATTTTCAACAGCTCAACTTTTGCTCCGAAGCAATAAACCACCGGCCATCTTTTGTGTCCGTATCCATTTAACGTTGCGTGGTAAAATATATCGTAGTCTGCAGAGCACTCCGCAAGATTTAGCTAAACGTGTAGCGATAAGGTCTACGTGATCATTCCAAGTCAGATGATCACTAAAAACAACTACCAAAGTTTTAACATTTGACGCGAGTTCTATACTATCAGATCCAAGGTGTATTCTAAACTCTTCATTGATATGTCGTTGTGGCGGGTTGAAAAGAATGACTTTAGTATTTGTAGTATTCAGTTCTAGCGAGTTAACTGTGCTCCATTCAGCTAATTGCGTTAGTGATGTATTGCAGATGACTGAGAGGCTGCTTATATCGCGTGATCTAAAAAATGCTTGTCATCTGCATAAACTGTGAAGTGGGCATCTTCAGAAATATTTATTAAATCGTTGATGTCGATATTGAACAGTATGGGCCCTAGTATGCTACTTTGCGGTACTCCCTGAGCTATTTCTCTTACATCAGATTGTTCTGACACGATGGCAACGCATTGTTTTCTGTGCTTCAGGTACAAATTAATAAATCAAGAGGCGCACCACGAAATCCGCAATGCTCTAGTTCCGTAAATAAATTTGGTCAATAAGTCTATCGAACGCTTCAGAATAGTCAATAAAGACACCTAATATAAATTCTTTGTCTTCAAAACTGTTGAAGATTAGCTCCTTTTGTGTTTGTAAAGCGAGCTCCATTGGCTTCCATTCACGGAAGCCGAACTGTGGCGGCATTGTGATTGATTGTTTATCACAGAAAGACGTTATTCTTTTGCAAAGAATTTTTCCAATCCTTTTGATATGACGAGTAGGACAGACACTGGCCTAAAATTGGAGAACACATTTTTGTCACCAGCTTTGCATATGACACTTACTTTCCCACCCTCCATTTCTTGAGGGAAGATTCCAGTAGATATTGAAAGGTTAAAAACGTGGGTAATTGCAGGTGATAAGACGTCAAGCACAAACTCCATCGGCCTTATCTCTAACCCGTATATTTCACGTGCTTTGCTATTTTTCAAGGTCATAAAGTAGAAAAGACTTCATCTGAAGTTGTTGCGCAACGAAAACTGTATGTGCATTGTGCGGACGTAGATATGCAGTTACGGCCACATTGTGATCGCTTTTTTCCAAACTAGTAAAGTAATCTTCACATTTATTTGCAAGTTCTGCGCCTTTTAGTTTCCTGTTATTTTGAATTGCCTGAAGCACATCAGTCTTGGAAATATTGCGATTCAATAATTTGTTAATTTCGCGCCATAGCCTGTCGCTCTGATTTCTTACGATTTCTTGATTTCTCGCTCTGATTTCTCTGATTTCTTGATTTCTAAAAAGGTTTCCGAAATAAACATTTTTAGCATTTCTCAAAAAGTTTGTTACGTAGTTGCGGTATTTCTTGAACATTCTAGAATCAGCTGGATCCCTTGTTTTACAAACTTATTGTTTATTGAATTCTTTTTGCTTATCATGACAACGCATTCATTAGTAAGCCATGATTTACGAATCTTAGAACCTTTTTGAACAGTTTTAAACTTAGAACGCTTCCTATACACATTGTGCAAAATGCACAGGAACGTGGTATATTGACACGTACGTATACATGTTTATCTTTCACCGGTGGCCGCTTTCCACCGGCTAACAAATGTTAAACGTTATCGCTCGGCGCAGGAAGCGCCTGTATCGGAAGTTTCTAGAACGTTATCGATGCTTCTTTCCGTTGCCTGTTTTCACCGACGCTTATGTTATCTGATTCTATCACCGACGCGAATTGTCTAGAACTTTCTGGAAGACCCGCGGGCATCAGGGATTAATCTGGAACCTTCGATGACTCAAGTATAAAAGCCGACGCGTTTCGCCGCTGATCAGATTTTCGACGACCGCCGACTGTGTTCGCCGCTTTCGTTGTGCTTCGAGTGTAGCTTGCTTTTGTGGGCACAGGTTCGCCCAATAAAGAATTAGTTTCGTCATACACAGTTTTACGACTGTTTACTTCAGCGTCACTATTACGTGACAATATGCTTTGTCAGGGTGGGCACATTGAAACAAAGGTGCCCAATCTACGTTTGCGATTTCATTAGGGAACGTGCTTAGTGTTTTTCAGTTTATTTCCTGGACAAGAACTGTCTTGGAGTGACGAGCACCCTTAGATTCTGCACCGAACCGACAGAACATATAAATAGGTGAATCATCACCCATATCAGCCAGGATAGTACAAGATTTTGTGTGTACGTTAGTACAATTTGTTATAAAAATGTCAAGAAGGCTATCGGAAGTGTTGCTAAGGCCCGTGGAGGTTGTTATCACAGCTCCATAATAAAATGATTCAAGAAGTAGTTGCAGATCACGCGCGTATTTAGTATTTTGCAAAAGGTTAACTGTTGAAATCTCCACCGATCGCGAGATATAGGTCATTTAGGCAGATGAAATTTAGCAGTCTGTCAAGGAAGGAAAGGCAGGCGTCCATATTTCCATTTCGTGGGTGGTACATCCCAACGAAAACGTATTGTTTGCATTGCACGCTTAAGACCTCATAGTCTTGCGTTATAAGGGAGAATTCTGGTAGCATCGTGCATGACAATTCATTTGAGACCAACTCTAACACGTCCTCACCGCGACGTGTAGCCCGGTTTAAAAATGAGGTTTGATAACCGGGGACACGAAGTACGTCGTCATCATATTTGTAGCAAATTTCTGCTAACATTATTACGTCAAATTTATAAGGAAACCCGCAAAAAACAAAGACAACTCCTCGTATTTATTTCTTGCGGACTGCGAATTGTAGTGAAAGAACTTGAGGTAATCACCATGGTTTGCAATTTCTATGTTACTAAGCATAGTTATTACGAAAAATCAGAGAAACTGTGGCGCTGACAGCGATGCAATTAGCGAGTAGACGTTCGGTCAAACATTTTTTCTAAGTCAGCTTCACGTGCAATCCGCACAATGCGGGATGTTTTCGTTTGACGTGCGAGAACTTTACCACCTTTAGTTCATGCTAAGCGCCACTTCAACTCCCTTTTCTTCGCAATGGTCATTCCGAAAAGCTTCTTCAACCGCGGACACAGGAGCTTGTTAAAATAGACAGGCTGCTTCTTTGTGTGTGCAACCGACGTCCGATGTAGTGAACCTACTTTTCGTGCCTTTTCAATGATAGCATCTTGCTTAAAGGGTCCCTGAAACGGTTCGGACAAATTTTGTAGACGCGTAGGGTGCAGCTACAGTAAAACATTCGCGTCACAATTTAAGTGAAACGTCTCATATTAAGAGAGCTACGGACGATTACAAGTTACTCTCCTCCCTAGCCAGGCATTTCCTCTTCAACTCGCTCGCCGAGTAATCGGGGCTAAGCTGCGCCTGCGCTGGCTCCACGCCATGTTGTGACGTGCGTTGTCGTCTATTTCCGGTTGTCTTTGAGCCAGCGCGCGAAGGCTTGCCAACCTCTCCGCTAGCCACCTGGCCGTCGATCCCCAGTGAGAGCGATCAAACAGCGTGCGTTGCGAGCGTTCTGTCAGATTGCCCAGGGTATCCAGTATTCCGGTAACCACAGGCGAGCTGGGTGCTTTGAAGGATAGCCAGAGGCGTAAACTAAAGCCTCTCCATACCGCTGTGATTGGGCTTCGTAGACGTACGTGAGCGGCCTGATCGGCATGCGCAGTCCAGCCATCTGGTGGTGCAGAGCTCAACCAGCCAAAAGCAGAGCTAATATTCCTGTAACCAAGTGTAGAACATTTTGAACATGACAACGTGTTCAAGATTATGCTCTTGCCAAAAATTTGAGCCAGCAGCAAAGTAGAAAAAAAACTTGGTTACTGCTATATTAGCTCTGTGTTTGGTTGAGCTTTGTGCCGCCAGGTGGCTGCACCATGCAAGCAGTTCATGTTTGAACCTCCGTTCATCACGTAAAACGTGCTAAAGCGGCCAGTACACTTGCGCTTGCGTTTACTTGAATACCTGACACGCTAAACTCTATTGTGGCAAACCTTCGACGTGAAGCGACGGCCGCAAACGGGTAGATGCTGGCGCCGTTTGGATTTGTTTGGATACCGTAAGTCCGATGCGCTGCAGTCACTCCGCTCATCTTCTGCCTTGTAGCGGGGCACGATGTCGCAGCTTGACATGTCGCCGATCGCTACGTTTGTAGCCCACAACGCAACAAGGGCGAACCGTGGTGTTCGAGAAAAGAAAGAACAAGACCAACACTGACCCCGCAGCTCTCGTCAACACGGAGCACGTTGTAACACAAGCAGACGACACATGCTGTGGGCCGGAAGTGATTTTTGTGTAGTGATAAATGTCCTTGTGCATTCTCTTTCTCTTACTTTCTTTTCATAGAAACAAATTACCTAACATCTAAACTATAACGAACAACATTTGTTCACCATTATGTTGGAAAAATTATCGATGACGCGCCCTGGGCAGCCAATCGAATAGCTGGCCCAGTGACGTATTCTGGGCAAATCGCGTCATCTGGGCACAAACATCAGCCGCTTGGCGTGCTGCAATTGGTAGCGATGTACATCTTTAAAACCCCATAATAAATTACACGCTTTACGTGAAGCGCTTAGATGCGTCAATTATTGATCAGAAGGACCTACTCTAACGACTCAGTACGTTTGTACAAAATCGTCAAAAATCGTTTCAGGGTCCCTTTAACACGGTTGTTGAAAACGACTACAATGTTCGGGTCAGAATCAGCACCCCGCACAGGAAACCGGTGGCGAATTTCAAGATAATTTTTCCTTATCGGTTCACCAATTACATCGCCCACTTTGCCGAGTATACCTTCGAGGTTCTCATTTGATTCCTGTGGAATCCCTTTGACCTCAATGTTCTTATTTCTAGAATATTGTTCTTGTGATGTAACACTTAGGGCGTTTTCTTGGACTTTCTTCTGCAGTGCCTCAACTTCTTGGAAGAGCATTTCCTGCATTGGTCTGAGCGACGCATTTTCATTCTTTAGCTCAGTGCACTGATTTTTGATAGATGCAAACTCGTTGTTACAGAAATCAATACTGATTTTCATCTCTCTCATATATATATATATATATATATATATATATATATATATATATGAACGAGAGGAAATGGAACAAAGAGGCTTAGTTTCATTAATCATATGATAAGCATTCATTACATAACGAGGGTCTCGAATCCGGCAACATTTATTTCTTCAGGTATCATGTGTGGCTATATTGACCAGATGCCTTCACCCAAAAAGATCACGTATTCGTGACGCCTGCGGCAGAAAGGATATTCCACATCCGCCGCCTCGGTTTGTGAGTGGTGACGCTAGTTAGCATTTCTAGGGTTAGTTCTAGCAGTAACACATAAAAACCCCAGACAGTCAATTGGAAAACGACGCCGCAGTAGCTCAATTGGTAAGAGCATCGCACGCGTAATGCGAAGACGTGGGATCGTTTCCCACCTCCAGCAATTTGTGTTTTCATCGATTTTCATTTCCATTTATTTATAATTTCCTTCGTTCACTTGGCAAGTACAAGTAATTTCTCCGGTATTGTTTTTGGTGGTGTTCGTTGCCGTCCTATGATAATATATATATATATATATATATATATATATATGTTATCTTTGCGTGTTTAAGTACCCCCACCACAGCAGCCCATTAGTTATGGTGTTGAACTCCTGAGCTGTGCTCGCTTTAGTGGGTGCGATCTCGGCTGCATTTCGGTGGGGGTGCCATGAAAAAAACGCTGAATTTAATTTTATGCTTAATAAGCAGTTACGCTGTACAAAACCTCGCTAGTGATCTGTGATTATTCTTGCGTCACATTTCTTCGTTTGCAGCTGTGCAAAGCAAAGGCCTTGAACCCCGAAGTGACGTTTGGAATTGCCGTCTACGACATCGACTACGACGACTATGACAACAAGTGCGCATCCCTGAACAGATTCAACCGCAACAGCCGCGTGAAGGCGGTGAAGAGGGTAGTGGAGTCTTTCAGGAGGCAGAGTATGATTTTTTACGAGAATATCTGCAGGAAGGCGGTGCCGTAAAACGTCACTTGTGGCCCTGCTCACCGACGCAGACTGATTGACTCAGGAATCCGGTGAAATACAGCAGTTCTTGTCGTTCGTCCTGTATTTCTCTGCGAACAGCCGTTGACGAAGCTGTTCGCCTAAGCGACCATGCGTAAGAAAACCAAACAACAAAACCCTCGCAGCCTGACCTCTCTGTCTCTTCCAATATATGACACTCGCTATGACGTAGGACAATTTTGGACCATATAGTTCCTACTAAGATTACTTGAGGAAGCTGTTGCGCTGTGGCCGTTCCGCTAGCATGGAATGATGGTTAATACGAGCGTTTGTCGTTCATGCCTGTAGCTTCAAGCATTTGTCGCTGCTCTAGTTACTGTGCTATATCCGTCTTTATCGGCCTAAATCTAGAAGTACAGAAAACAATGAGACTGCGCGCGGGCGTGGATATTACAAATTGTTGCATTTACAATGCATTATTTTGTTGAAAATAAGGCATTTTCAAAATTGACAATTCTTGAAGCAAGAGAGAGAGAGAAAAACATTTATTTAGACCATCGAGCTGATCTTGAGGACGAGTGGGTGGTGTCCTCATTCCAGGACTCCACTGGCCACGGCTGCTCGACGTACTTGCTGGACGATCGAGAGCTTCTTGTCCCGCCAGGGTATCGCCAGTCAGCTGTACCTCCCACCGCTCAAATGACTTGTGAGGCGTCTTTAAATGTTCAGGTTTGCCCCCGCACGAGATGTGAAAGAGCGTAGGGCGTGTGTCGCCGCAGCAAGGGCAGATGCGGCGATATGTTTGTGGGTATATTAAGGGCGAAGCTCCTTAGGGTGTGGGTCTGTCCCTCCTCTGTAGTAGTAGTAGTAGTAGTCGTCGTAGTAGGTAGCCACGTCTACTTTTCTGAAACAAAAATTCCGAAAGTTGTGTCCTTAGCGCGGAATCGAACCAGGGACCCCTCGCTTCCGAACGCGCGGCGCTAACCACTACGCCACGAAGCTTTTTTTTCTTTCTTCATTGCCACATTGAAAAGCACAATTACACAAAAACATACATTCGAGGGAACAGACTCCTGGAACTGGCTTCGCGCTATCGCGTTAATATTCGGGCATGTTTAACACTGCTCTAACTGTTGGGAGCCATTCAGGCTCTAGGGTTTGGAACTGGTACACAGTAATAATTCTATTAATGCTTTCCTTGAAATATAGCCGTATCGGTTTCGCGTCTATGTCAGCGTTCCGCACTGCCATCCTAGATCGCCAAATGCTGTGCAGGCCCAGGAGCATAATGAGGTCAAATCGAATACCATCCTAATGTTCAACTGGCAAAAATCGTATACCGAATGAGTCCACAGGTAGGTCTTTCTTGAGAGTACCAGAAGAAAAATGCTTACCCTACAGTCTAGGAATACATGCTCGATCGTTTCTGGACTACGCCACGAAGCGCACATGGACACACGCACCACGATGACAATAAATACCCAACATGAACGAAAGACTGCGCGTTTCTAACGCGTTTGTGCTAGCGCGTTACGGCCCGTGTAAGAAGCTGGTGTAAGACGCTGTGGCCTCTCCGCCTTACCCCCGTATTCATAAACTTCCTCGACTTGAACTTGACTTGCCACCGCCTTGGGCAGCGCGTTCGAAACGCGTTGAAGGCGGTGGCAAGTCAAGGTTAAGTCGAGGAGCGTTTATGAATACGGGGGTTATACTCTCTCAGCAGTCATGTGATGGCGTCGGCAAACGCGGTGCACGTTCCGGCATGTGTAAACGGCTGCGTAAGACGCTGTGGCCTCTCCCCCTTACTATAGAGAGTACTGCACGTTTCTAACGCGTTTGTGCTAGCGTCCCCTTAAGCGGGAGATGGTGCAATTATAATGAAGGGCGCTGTTATAAAATAAGAATGACGTCCCATATGGCGCGTGTCATTGGTGGAAGTCAATCGTTCGATTTATAGCGGCGAGACTGGGCGAATTACACGGAAGATTCACGGTTTACCGATGATTCCCTCCGGAGCTTCGCCCACTCATCATTCACCGCGTGGATATGCGGTGTTTTTTTTTTTGTGAGGGGGAGGATAAATCCTGCGGTTGAGTCGCTGGATCTCGAGTCGATTGCAGTAATTTGATGGCAGGGGCACAAACGTAAAGGGTGGGGATTGATCAGACGATTGGTTTTGCCCCGCTCGGTTAATTAGCGCTCGAGCTAAGGCGTTCGCCCTTTCGTTCCCATCCAGTCCCGCGTGACCCGGCGTCCACGTGATTTGATGGGATTCTTGCAGCCTCGGGCCTAGAATCTAAGCCGCCAGCACCGGTGTTCGTCCGTTGGTAAAGTTGCGGCAGGCCTGTTGCGAGTTGGTAACGACATGAACTTCCCTGCACACCCTGTCATGTTGCTTTATTACTAGCGCCGCGGCTTGGGTCTCACCCGCAGCTGGGATCTCTGCCCTGACGGAGGCCGCGAGGGTTAAGGAGTTGTCTCTCCCGTTCACGGCAGCTACCGTGAAGAGGCCCCCTGCAGGGTACGCCGCCGCGTCCACGTACGTTACGTACGGGTCACCCTTGAATTGTCGGCGCTGTCTGTCGACCCGCGCCTTCCGTCGTCCTTCGTGGAGTTCATGATTCATGTGCTTTGGTATGGGGTTCGCCGTGATCTTGATGACCTAGGGCGGGAGTGATCGTTGCCCATCGAGGGCACGAAGCTCCGTTGCCGTGCCGGTCCGGTGGAGGATGGCTCTGCCCGCCACCCGTGTTCTGTAGTCTAGGCTTTTTGCGAAGCCATAACCGCGTCCGACAGCTCAGCGAAGGTGTTGTGAATCCCGAGAGCCTCTAACTTCTCGTTTGAGGTGGTAACAGGGAGACCACAGGCCGTTTTGTACGCGCCTCTGACGATGGCATCGACTTGTTCTTGGTCGCGTTTGTTTAGCGAGTCGTAGTGATACGGCATGCTAAACGTTACTCTGCTGATCACCAGAGCCTGGACGAGGTGGAGCGTGTCCTCTTCTCGCATGCCCTTGCGGCTTCTTGTTATACGTTTGATAATCCGCGAGATCTGGTTGGTGGTCGACCTCAGGGTTTGGATGGTGTGGGTGGCTTTCAAGTTGCTCTGGATCCAAAAACCCAGTATCCTAGTCTTTGTGCTTTCCGTGATCTTGTGGTCCTTTAGATAGAGTTCGATAGGGCCGGGTGACTTGTAGATTCCTCCTCCATGCACCCGGATCACCTCGGACTTCTCGGGCGCGCAACGCATCCCGCTCGCTGCCGCAAATCTCTCCACGGCCGTCGCGGCCTCCTGAAGGGTCGCCTCCTTTTGCGCGAGGGAGCCCTTGGTGGCCCAGAGCGTGATGTCGTCGGCGTATAAGGCGTAACCTAGGTCTGGGATGTTCCGCAGCTCTTTGGTCAGTGCTAGCATCGCGATGTTGAAGAGAATCGGGGAGACTATCGCCCCTTGCGGCGTACCTTTGTTCGGCACATCGATCGTATCCGATCGAGTCTGGCCTTTTCCGATGGTTGCCGTCCGGCCTGTCAGGATCGATTTGACGTAATTAAAGATGCGCTCTCCGCAGCTGATGTCGTTCAGTCCCTTGAGAATGGCCTCGTGAGAGGTGTTATCGAAGGCCCCTTTCAGGTCGAGTGCGAGCAGGAGGTGTTCTCCTCCCTTCGGGATGCCCTTGAGAACTTCTTCCCTCAGGATTAGGAAAGCATCTTGCGCAGATAGTCCCGGCCTGAAGCCAAGCATGGTGTGCGGGAAGAGGTCACCGTCCTCTATGTAGTGTTGAAGGCGGGCTCCAATGACCCTCTCGTACAGCTTGCCGAGGCACGAAGTCAGCGAGATGGGACGTAGGGCGTCGATCGCGGGCTTCTTGCCTGGTTTGGGAATGGTCACGACTTCCGAGTGTTTCCACTCGTTCGGTACGTGGCCCTTGCTCCAGAGTTCCTCGTTTAGGTATTCTGTAAAGTCCAGGATGTGCCTCGGGCTCATGTTTCTAATCATGGCATTGGTGATTTTGTCGGCCCCGGGAGCAGTGTTGCGCTGTGAGGCTCGTGCCGCGGCATACACGTCTTCCTCCGTGATTGGAGCGTCCAGTTCTGGTCTTGGTTCCCCTTCGTATTTTAGGAGGCAGGGTCGTATGGGGTCGCTACCCAGGTATCTGGTTTTTAGGGTGTCAATCAGATCCTGGTCATTCCCGGGGAATTTGTGAGCGATTTCTTGAAGCGTCCGACTGGTTGTCGATTTGGCCTTGTCGGGCTCGATCAGGCAACGCAGGATGGCCCACGTCTTCGCCGTGCTCAGGATACCTTTGAGCGAGGTGCAAAACTGGACCCAGTTTTGCCGCGTCAGCT
This sequence comes from Dermacentor silvarum, assembly GCF_013339745.2. NCBI lineage: Eukaryota > Metazoa > Arthropoda > Arachnida > Ixodida > Ixodidae > Dermacentor > Dermacentor silvarum. The sequence continues at coordinate 171,671,490 of NC_051157.2, forward strand.
CGGTCGCGTAATCTCTGGCTTCTTCTGTTATATGCGCGAATCGTAGACGGAGTTTCCGGTTTAACCGCTGTCGCTTCCACCGTTTGAGGAGGCCCTCACCGGCTTCCCACAGGTGTAAGAGCCGCCGGTCGACTTCGGGCGTCTCGACCGTGCGCTGGATGGTTTTGGTGGTTTGGATGTAGGCGTCTCCGAGGTGCTGCATCCATTCCGCTATGTCCGTTATACCGCTTTCGGGTGGGGAGTACTGCCTGTACGCCTCCCAGTCCGTGAGCCTAATTTCTCCAATTGTTCTCTTGAGTTTCGGGGTGGACACCGAGATGCTGAAGATGTAGTGATCGCTGCCCAGTGTTTCGCCCAGGTGCGTCCATGAGTATTCCCTTACGTTTTTGACAAATGACAGGTCCGCAGACGTGTCCCGACTAACACTGTTGCGTACTCGGGTTGGTTGGAGGAGGTTGGTTATCAATTCGAGGCCCGTTTGGTCAACCGCATCGATGAGCGACCTCCCCTTCTGCGTGTCTTGTTGGTAGCCCCAAGCCGTGTGTCTAGGCGTTCATATCTCCCACCACTACCAGCTGGTTGCAGCCAGCGGCTCTCGCGCTGTCGTGAATGATGCAGCGGAAGTCGTCCTCTTGAGCCCTCGGCGTACTGTACAAATTCAAAATGAAAGTGCTACGTCTACCCCTATTCTGCGGGAGGACTTCTACTAGCAAGTGATTAATGTCATGATGTTGATAATGTTGTGCCACGGCCGTCACCGTTTTCTGAACTAAAACCGCAACCTTTGGTGATCCCACGTGTTTAATTGCATAGTAACCCCGTAGCTTGATGGGCTGGTTCCCGACCTCTTGAAGGCAGATGACGTCGGGGGGGTATGGGTGATTTTGGATAAAGAGCTGGAGCGAACTTGCCTTCTTGTTGAAAGAGCGACAATTCCACTTCCAGATCTCGAGGTGTTCATGGGCGCTGCGTGTGGTGTTAGCCATTGCTGACGTTCATGCCGCCGCCGTCGCAGTTGTCGGCGTCGCTGACGTCACCCGTATTGTTTATGCGCCTGTACGCCTTGATGCGTGTGTTGTTGTTTCGTCGTCAACCTTCTTGCGTGATCCAAACTCAACCTTGCGTATTATTTCAAAGTCTTCACAGCTTAGTGTGTTCTCCTTGACCGTATTGTTTAATTCGCCCATCTGGTAAAGCATCTGTTGCATCGTAGAATAAATGCTTTCGAGGGTGACTACACTTGACTGGCCTGCTGCTGCCGAGACGGCACAGGGGAGCGAGGAGGACGTGGTGGTTCTTGAGTGTGGAGGACTGGAGATGGTGGGCTGGTAGCCCATCGTTCCGCTTTGCGGCCCTGCCTGTGTGTTGTTGTTTGTTTTGCTTAGCATCGCTTCTAAGCGTTGCATGCGTTGAGTTAGGTCGTTAACTTGAGCTTTGAGTTTTTATTTTCTTCCCTGATGCGCTTACATTCTGGGGAGCATTTACTATTGTCACTGGTATTTTGAGCGGAGGAGGTACTAGACTGATTCCGGCTCACCTTGTTGGCTTGTTTCTTCTTGCCCGAATGGTTTTTCTGCTTAGGCGTGCATGACGAGGTAGAAGGCGGCCGCTGCCCTTGCTTCTCTCCTGGCTTTGGCCACTCCGAGTGGAATCACGACCTGGACCTGGACTGGGACTGTGATCGGGACCTGGATCGGGACCTTGACCTAGACTGGACCCGGGACCTCGAACGGCTCGCCGAGGACTCCGAGCTGAACCACCGCAGGCGGCTTCGCCTTGGCCTTCCTCCATCAGTGTCGTCGTCTTCCGTCCACGTTCCGGGCGGAGGATGCTTTTTGGTGGTAGTGCTGTTGTTTTTAAGCCTTTGCTTGCACTCGCGAGACCCCGTGTCGTGGGCTTCGCCGCAGACGGCGCACTTGAGCGAGCACTCGTGGTCGTCCGTGGGGTCGTGCGTCCTGCAAGCGAGACATATCTTGATGTTCGGGGTAGGACAAACGTCCGATCGGTGTCCCATGCGCTGGAACACGTAGCAGATTTGTTTTGTGGGTTTGTAGGGGTGGCACTCGGTCTCCCCTCCACTGTAGTAGACGTATCGTGGAACTACGTGAGAGCTGAACGTGATCACGGCCGTCTTGGTCTTTCCTAGCATGCGGGCTTGCACGATTTCCACACCTTGCGTCCTCACCCTTAGGTGGGTCATAAGATCCTCGGGCGGGGTATCCGGGTCGATTCCATAATGACGCCCCGGGCCACTCCGTCCGGTGCCGCAACGTAAGAGTTGACTTCGTAAAGGTTGCCGCCCAACACAATCCGCGTGATCTTGCGCGCAATATCCGCGACCTCCTGATCTGGGGTACTAACAATGATTATGTTGGAACCGGGTCTCAAGCGCACGAGGAAATGCGAATCGTCAATTTTTTCTCCGCAGGCGCCCGAGACGGCTTTCGAGATTTGGTGGTTCGTGAAGCTCTTCACCTGAAGGCCTTTCTTGGGCCGGATGATGATTTTGAAGTCGCTACGTGGCAGGGGGGGGGGGGGGGCAGTCGTCGCCTTTTCTTAAAAGCAGGCTTCTTTGATGCCCCAGCGCTTGCAGCTGCGTCGGATGTTGAAGATAACGCCGTGGCTGAGGAGGGTGATACCGGCGAGATCACCCTGCCTGCCACGCGTACTTGCTCGCCTCTGGCGAGGTTCTTCTTCGTTCTTCGCTTGAGGTGTAAAGACCAATTGGAATAAGGACATTCCGATGGCGTCCCTTGCGAAAGGCCCTCGTACATAATGGCAGAGTCGTCATGGCGATCTTCCGAGATGTCTTTGGAAGTTCATGGCTGTGGTTTCTTGCGACGAAGACCCGGCGGTAGCTTGGACAATAGCACCGGGGACGGGTGGGGCTGTAATAACAGCACCACCTCCACTCCCTCCCGTAGAAGTAGAAGCGACCGGCTGGTATCCAGCGATGTGCGCCATAGTGAACATCGAGAAACCGTAGCAAGCGAGCGTGCGGCGGCAAAGACGGCGGAACGCCTCGCCTACCTCCGCGCTGCCACGTACGGCGGCGTCAGGCTTAACACGGCAGCGCCGCCCCGGAGAACTTCAAAGTCCAAAAGCGCAAAATAATATGCACTCACGGTCTCCAAACTTCTCATGGGGGTTCCGGATGACATCACGAAGGCCTTCCGACAAACACTTCGGTCCTCCGATGAGAATTTCTTACAAGAATAAGGAAAGTCGACCGAGCCCATGCGAAGCACGTCTACTCCGCTCGGCTCTTCTTCTTCTTGAAGCAAAGTTCACTGGCAAAATTGTCCGAGTTTAGTCGAATACGAATATTCGTGAAAACCGATCTCGGGAAGCCTTATCCCACGTCACATATTCTATCATTCCTATATATATATATATATATATATATTGACAATACGAAGTGAGCTAGGGCTCGCGCGCTCGGAAAGCGGGCGCTAGGGGAGAAGACGAGGACGAAGGAGATTATAGAGCAGCCGGCCCAGGAACGGCTGGTGTCTGGGTGTCTGTTCCTTTACAATGGCGCAGTCGACGAAAGCTCTGTCTTCAGGCGCTCCAGCCTGAAGCACCGTGCTGCGGAGGCCTTGCGGCCTCTGGCATCTCACCGTCCAGAGTCCTTCTGGCGTGGGAACGCCGCCAACGCTTTGCTTGTCATGGATGCTGCACCTGGGACTACCTGGATCTCCGAGCCTCCAAGGCATGCCGTTCACGCTGCCTTGGGTATGGATCTTCGCCGTCGTGCGTGCCTCCTGCGGCAAGGGAACGCCGTCCTCCGTTCCCGTGTCCTGGATTCCTGCCCCATGATATCATCGCCATCTAAGCCAGCTAGGGTTGCTGTTCACGCTCCCCTGTCTATGCTTCCGGCTGCAGTAAGTACCGCGGCCGCCACCAGTCCTGGCTCAACGGATGCCGTTCACGCTCCTTTGGCCACTGGTGCGGCTGGCCCGAGTACTACGGCCGCTGCTGCCGCCTCAGGGTGTGCGGATTCCACCCCTGGCTCAACGGGCAGCTCCGCCGGCAGCTTGACGGACTTCATGCGAGCCATCTCCTTGCTGACCCAATAGCTGTCGGGCATGAAGAGCGCCTACGCACCTGTCAGCGGTTCCTTCCTGCCTGGGAACGCCGTCCGCGCTTCCCTGCAGCCGTCGTTCGTGGAAATAGCGGTGTTTCGCGGCTTCCCAGACGACGTCATCCTTTGGCTTCGCAACATTAATGCCTTGGGTGATCGTCATGCCAGGCCCGACCACACCAGATGGCTGGTTGCAACGAAACGACTCTGCGGTGCCGCGAAGGCATGGGAAAACTACGAAGGCATCATGAAGCAGCAGTCCTGGCACGAATGGAGTACCGCTCTGATCGCTGCTTTTGGCCCGCTCACGTATGCCTGCGATGAGCCCGGCCAGCACAGCTCTGCGGTCAGAGCTCCTCAGGACCACCACTTTGACGCACCAGTCATGCCCAGTAACCACGGTGCTCCTGGGAGATACAGCCTCGATGCTGCGGCAGGTGTACCCTGCGTCCCTCCGTCAGAAATGTCCGCAGGCTGCCCAGACACAGCAGCCGGCTCGCCGGGTGTCGCCGTCGGCTTCAACCCAGACAGTAGGAAGCGCGTGGCGACCGCCGCTCCTGCGTCGACCCACCACTGGGTGGCGCATCACCAACCGACCCCACGGGCTCCACCGCAAGCTCTGACCACGCAGCAAGCCACCACTGCTGCTTCGACTTGGCAGTCTACGCCAGCGGAGGTGCTGCGGCGGCAACCCAGTGAAGCTCGGAAGTTGCACCATCTCGGCGCTGCAGGTGCACCCGGCAAGGTTTTGGTAGATGAGCTCGCTGCCTGCTACATGGTAGACCGCGGATGCGAGCTATTTTTTCCACCGCGGGTCTCCGACACTACACCATCACTGGTAGAAACCGTGACTACAATCCGGCCACAGCAGTATGTGCAGCTGCACCCGAATTCATGGATGCCGGAACACATGGAGGCACCGACTCCTTTAGTACTTGAGCAGCTTGCACTCCAGGAATCCGATATGTCCACGGATCGCAGCATGTAGAACCGTCCGGACCCGCCAGATGCTAGAATTTTAACGCATTCATTGGCCGAATGCGTGGCTGTTCGCTCCGCGCTGAGTGAGACCTCGCTGATAGAAACGAAAGCGAGTAACACGCCTGAGGTCATCATTATCGAAGACCTGCCCATACACGAAAGACGCGCGAGTCGTTCTCAGGGACGCAATGACAGAGAGAAGCTCGAGACGCTCCAGAGACCATCGAAAGTTACGATCACAAGAGACCGCAAGAGATATGCAAAAAACAATATGCGCCAGCAACCATCTGTTTCAAAGCGGTAGACCCTTGTTCCACATTCGGGTAAGGACGAATCAGCAGCAGCAGCAAGTATTTCACCCAGCTCAGAGTATTTAGCACATGGGCGAAACTTGATCAGTCAGCGGCAGCATGGAAAAGACGTACGCGACAGCTGAGCAGAGCAGCCGTTCATTCTCCAAATTCTTCTGCCGTACGTGCACATATGCAACGGGATAATCGCCGGCTAGACATGCGACTAGCGCTCTGCAGTCAGTGCCGCCCGCCAGAGAAGCTGGTTGCGTGCTGGACGCCTCACCAACGACGACCTGGCTGACTGGACAAGTTGCTTGGTTGTAAGCGTGCCGGAAACTTGCAGCGTGGCCGAGTGTAAAGACGAAGTGAACTAGGGCTCGCGCGTTCGGAAAGCGGGCGATAAGGGAGAAGACCAGGACGGAGGAGAATATAGAACAGCCGGCCCAGGAACGGGTGCTGTCTATATATATGCATTGTGAGCGCTAACTGCGCAGTTCATCATCGTCTTCATCTGTATATGCCCATCCTCGTATTCATCATCATCATTTGTCGAGGTGGTGCTCGTTGGCTGGCTCGCGCTGTATTGAAATACAAGAGCTCTGCCTTCGTCCCGGGCGTCGTCTCACAAGTGGCGGAGCATGCATTGATTTCGCCGTCCTCTTGCTCTACCGGTCACCCCTGGAGCTCCGCTCTGGTCGACGGTTGTGCTCGCCAACACCAGTCATGGCACAAACCAACGCATCCACTGCTGCACCCACCACGGCTCAGTCAGTTGGGCCTACTTGGTCCGTCACCGCGCCGCAACGCGACCCTCGGGTATTTTCTGGCCTTCGCGGAGAAGATGTGGAAGACTAGCTTGACCATTACGACAGGGTGAGCGCTTGCAACCATTGGAACGAGTGACATAAGATCCGCAATGTTGCTTTCTACCTGAGGGAGGTCGCTCAAACCTGGTTTTTCAACCATAAACGCGACTTCCCTGATCGGTCAGCATTTACTGCGCAGCTTCGTCAGATATTCGGCACATCTGCTGGGCGCTCCGAAGTAGCGAAACAGAATCGCGCTACCCGCACCCAGGGAGCCAAAGAATCTTATGCCTCTTACATTGAAGACGTTCTGGCTCTCTGCCGTCGCGCTCAGAGTGACATGTCCGAAGCGGAACGTATCCGCCATATCATGAAGGGCATCAACTCCGTGGCTTTAACGCTCTTGTTGTCCAGCGCCCCACTTCAGTTACTGACATCATCACTACATGCCAACGCCTTGCCACGATCTGCTCCTTTCGTCTTCCACACGCCTCAGGCGACGCTCACCTTACCGACAACGACGAATTGCGAGCGCTCATCCGCATCATTGTGCGATAGGAGCTTCACGGCTATGCTCCGGCCAACACTGCCATTGCGTCTCTGTGTACTCCTCCTCCCAATTTGCGCGAGATCATCAAAAAAGAACTGGTGTCCATGACAAGTGTAACACGTGCCCTGTCCCCTACGCCTGTTAGTGCGCCTTCTTACAACGACCTTGCTTCGCGGCCTGCGGTACCAGTTCCATCTCCACCTACTGCCGTTGTCTGCGACCACCTGGTCTCGATGGCAGCGAAGGCCCCCGTACAACCATACGACTCTACCTGGCGCCATTTCCACCCAGCATGGGCGGGAATGGCGCCATATTTATTGTGGCATACGTGGTCTCATATATCGTTTCTGCCGCCGGCGCCAGCAAGATGAACGATGTGGCTATTCCACCTATGAGAGAAACTATGTGTTCAGATATGACGCCTACGCTCCAGGACCCTATATATCCTCGTCACGTCGCTCGCCCTCACCTACGTTGTCACAAGGCTTGTCCCGGTCTTCTCGCTCACCCCGTCGTTGTTCCCAGTCACCGTTCCGCCGTACTTCATCGCCCTTGCGTCCGGCCTTCAATTCTTTCGACAACCATTCGGAAAACTTGACGCTGCAGTTTTTGTCGGAGAAACTGCTAGTTCGCAAACTGTCCCAATTCCTCCTGCTCGGCCGACTAATTTACCCACTGTTTGTGTGGAAGATGTTTCCGTCGACACTCTGATAGACACTGGCGCCGCCATATCTGTTATTCCTCGCGAACTATGCTTCCGTCTACGAAAAGTGCAAACTCCGTATGTTGGCCCTGTCTTATGTGGCGCCAATGACAGTCCGATTTACCCTACCGGACAGTGTACTGCTCGTGTCCTCGTCGACGGAATTCGCCATCATATACAGCTTACTGTGCTTTCGTTGTGCGCTCATCCGTTCTGTTAGGCTGGGATTTCTTGTCAGCTGCATCTGCTGTCATTTCTTAAGAACTACCACTTATGCATATTACGGACACCGAGCTCTCTGACGCTGCCGATTCCTCGCCGCCCCACCTTGTCACAGCGGCAGATTTCGTTATTTCGCCCGGCAAAGCCCGCATTTTTACCATTAGATCAAGAGAAAATATCGACGGCGACGCAGTGGTTTCGCCTTCGCAGCGCTTCATTTTTCGGGGAATCGCCATCGCTTCTTGTATAGTGCGTTGCTCACGCGGCTGCGCCAGTCTGACCGCCTACAACACGACATCGGAGCCACTTCTGCTACCGGAGGGGTCCACGGTTGCCATCTCTAGATTGCTGTAGATCTCTTACAGACCTCTGTAAAATATGTTATTGATACTATCGCGTCTATACAATCGCGCCAAACGTTAAGCTTATGTTTTCATTTGGTATTTTCCCTAAACAACTTCAGACGTCAAAAGTAACCGTGATATACAGTATTGGTGATATCAATAATTTCTCAAACTATAGGATTATTTCAGAAATTCTCGTGTTCTCGAAATGCATTGAAAAATTGATATATAATTGCATCTCCAGTTTTTCGACGAAGCGTAACATAATTACGCCTAACCAGTATGGCTTCCGGAAGGGTTGTTCAACTGAAACTTCTGTTCTGAGGCACAAGGAATTT